>NC_133524.1:145272878-145575909 GCF_049354715.1 Callithrix jacchus
CATACAGTGGAATATTATTCAGCTATGTAAATGAATGAAGTACAGTTACATACTATAACATAGATGAACCATAACAACAGTAGGCTAAGTGAAAGAGGTTCGAAACAAAATGTCACATATTATATTACTTCACTGATATGAAACATGGATAAGCATCCACTGCTGTATTTTCAGGTCTCCTTTGACCCCACAAAATGGGCATAGGGTCATCATTTCCTTTTCAGAAATACTTATACATAATTGAGTGAGGCAGTGATGTGAACTGAGAATGGCAATGGACTTAGGACAAGAAGCATGTATTTGGGGCCCAACGCATGTATTTATAATTTGTACAGCCTTCCACAAGGCACTTAGCTTCATCTTCAAGCTAGAAATGTTATCTTTCCTACCTATGTAACTGCATAACTATAAGGTTCATATGATCAAAGATATATAACTGCTTTGAAAAGTACAATTTCATAAATCAAAAGTATTACTATTAGTCATCAAACATAAAAGCTGTTATTTAGAAAACCTAAAATCTCAATTCTTTGTGTGCTTGCATATTTATATATTTTTTATTTTATGATAGCATACACGTGGAGACTCTGAGCCCCTTGAGAAAAGGGAGACCTGTTTATTCTGTATCCCTGGCACTGACCATAGTTCTATACACACAGTAGGAGCATAGTTAATTAGGCTAGGTTGAGTGAATGGATAAACAAACCAACTGTATTTTGAATTATTCTCATGAGGTAATGGTTTACAGTGTCCCATGATTTACCATGAGCACTGTTTGATAGTTTGAGTGCTCAGGTGTCTAAAAATAGATGGAGGAAGCTAATGAAACAGAGTTGAAATTGAGATTATGTCATAATTAGCTTTTTTATTGTGACCTAGAATAGGTAAATAAAATAAAATAAAATAAATAAAAGAACATGGTGAATCCACAACAGTTTCGGGGCCAGTAAAAATTGGCAGTCTGGGATATTAAGGTGGGTTTTAGTTGTAGCAACCCACAGGAAGGTTGTAGTGGCCCATCTATCTATCCCAGATGAAAGACATACTTCACCCCTCCTTGGTCCATGAAGTTCAAAAGGAGGCACCAAGCATTTCAGTCCTTCTTGAGGATGAAAGTAGGCAATATGAGTTGGCTGTAGAAGGTCTACAATCAGCCAATGGCTTAACGAGTAGCTGTTCTCCCTCTTTGCAAATGAGTCCTTGATCATAGTGAGGTATTTCCTTTGGCTTAAGGATATCCAAAGCACTGATTAAAATACAGTTCCTTAGAGGTAAAATTGTATGGATTTTCTTCTCTCAACATAGGGAAACTGAGACAAATACAAGTTAAAGGCCTCAGGGTAGTCAGAATGCTTGCCTGACTGTCCCTTGTGGAACTAAGGACAAACAGAGCATAATGGACTGGATCTGAGATTCTCACATCAGAAAGTGAACAGAAGAAACTGAATGTCATTCTGAGACTTCAGTGTAGGATCATGTCAGTTTTCTCATATGCCAAATAGGGATAATTATCTCTACCTTACTAAGTGGTTGTGGGAATCAAAACAAAAACAATAACAGAACAACCTATTGGTCTGCTATTTAAGTGTTCACATGTTCCAGAATGGATGGTGCAAGCCAACAACATGGGGTTGAATTTGAAGTCAGAATTAGCTTCTTTATTATCAGCTAGATTTGTTGCTTTCTAACCAGCAACAATGATGACAAAACTTAGCATATGGAAGGGCCTAGCAGAGTTCCTGGCACATGGTAGATGCTCACTGAATATTAAGAAATACAGACCCTTAATGAGGGTTGCTTGGCAATGGGTGTGTGGAATGCTAGAGATAACCACTTACTTTGCCCAGATACATCAGTTAGACCATTGCCACCGTTTGCACTCCCAGCCTCTTCTCTTCCTCCTACTCGACTCTCTCCACTCCCTGTGTGTTCTCTTGTGTCTTTCTCTAATGTTTCTTTTTCAACTCTCACTTTTTTTCCTCCCCTATTTTTGCCTTGATTCCTCAGTGAGATCTATGAGCACATTACACTCCAACCGCAGTAATTCACCTTGCTGAAGTGGCTGCTGAGTTTTGCTTTGAAGCAAATTTATTTATTTAATTTTGTTGAGTGAAGTTGTGACTGGACAACTTATAGAAATATAGCTCTAGTTTTCTGGGAATGTTTAAAGAAATCATGCACCAATGTACGTTGTCTTCCTCCGTCTCTCCTTCCTTCACTTTCTTTCTTCCTTTCTCATTCCCTTCCTCCCCCTTCCTTCCTTTCTTCCTTCAGTCATATATCCATATTAGTATATAGATACGTATTTTTTGCCTGTAAATCTTGTCAATTCTATCTTCATTTTCCCCCTTTGGGCTTATAAGTATCTATAGTCGATGTTCCATAAATGTTATGAGTAACAATGCTGATACTGCTAGAAAGAGCAACACATGTGCTATTTCTCAGTGCTTTTTATCTCATGTACAAAATTAAACACTAATGTTGCCATCAGTTACTCCCAAAAAGATGGTGGAAGCATATTTGTTAGTAATATTTTTGATAATAACTATATAAACAGATATTTGTCATGCTATTCTGACTCCTACGTCTTCATTCACAGCAGAACATTTTATTTACATTGTCAAGTAAGAGAGTGGCAATTTAAGTGAGACTTGCAATTTATCACTTGCTTTGCTTTCCAAGGCAAGTCCTGGGAGTTGCATTTTTGAAATGGATCTAGAATCATTCTTTTCTAAATGTTTTCAAATATACTCAGAAGGATAAAACAGATATCTATATCTATATCTCATATCTCTGTGGAGGACTCATAGGATATTTGTCCTCCATAGAGATATGAGATATAGATATTACCTCCATTTGCACCCTGGGACATTTTCCTTGCCTCAGGTAGTTTAGTTGATTCAAAGCCACCAGGCTTTACAGTATGTCTGTCTAACTGCCTCTTGACATTATAGGCTTAAAGTCTATGTGTGGAGGATCCACTTGGTGGAGGGCTACTTTCTTTTGGATGTATATTTTACAATCAAAGTGAGATGTTTCAAAATGCAAAGGAAAACCAGTACACAGGAAGTAGCATAAAATTGAACAAAATTGGGCAAGCCTGACAAAAAAATACGTGTGGATAAATGCCAACTTGAACCTAACAATGAAGAGCACATGATTTAGAGTGGGGCAACAATGGCCCTACCACTTACTTGCTTTGCAACACTGGGGAAGTCCTGCTCTGGTCCTCAGTTTCCTCACATGTAAAATGGAGATAATAATAGTCTCTACCTTATGGTGTTATTGTGAATCACAAATGAAACAAATGCATTGAAACTCATCGTGAGGATAACACGAACTAATATTTATCTAGTGCTTAGCAGATAGATAAGAGCATGTGATAAATAAGAGCAGCTATCACTACTGTCCTATCAGACAGGTTGTCTGTGTCAGCCCCTCATTAGGATGGCATCATCTGCTTAGGACCAACAGTGGGAGGCCATGAAGGATTATGGGGTAATGATTGTTTTCTGACCTTTAAGGATGAATAATCTCAGAATCTCAGGTTTGAAGAGACAGAGTAAGCTTCATGAAGGAGACATGATTTTATTTTAACGATTTCAATTTATAAGTGTATCAGATTGCTAGGGCTGCTGTAACATAGTACCACAAAGCAGGTTGCTTAAATAACAAACATTTACTGTCTCATAGTTCTGGAGACTAGAAGACTGTGGTGATGGCAGAGCCATGGTCCACTGGAAGATGCTTCCCTGCCCCAGGTGTAGCCGTAGCACTTCAACGTCTGTCACCATTGTCACATGATACTCTCCTTGTGTGTGTGTTTCGATGTCCACATTTTCCTCTTCTCATAAGGACATTGGTCATATTGAATTAAGAGCATACCCTAATTTAGTAACAGTTCATCTTAATCTCACAAATTACATCTGCAGTGGCCCCGTTCCAAAATAAGGTCATATATACAGGTACCAGAGGTTAGGACTTCAACATATCTTTTGAGGGATGAGGATGCAGTTCAACTCATAATAGCAAGTATCTGTTAAGGTCTTATAGTGTACTAGGTGTTGATCTTGATGTGGAAGGATTGGTCAGAAGGGCAGAGGAAAGAGGGCTTTAAATGAGGGAAATTGTGTGAGTTCTCATTCAGGCACAACAACAACAACAACAAACCCACAAGATTTTGTTCAGAAAGTAACACTGCATTGATTGTCAGCGTATAGATTTCCCAGTGAGCATGGTGGGTAGAGTTGCTGACAAGAAAGGCTAAGCGACACATATCCACACCTTCCAATATTTGGGGTCATGCTGGCTCTTTTTTTGCCTTATTCCCCCACTTAGAGAATGGCCTTTCCCTCCACTCAGGCTTGCAAGACCTTTACCAGCAAGACCTTGTAGAATTCCTGCCTCTTTTCATGTTCATGTGAGATCTCCTCTCTCATCAATCACTGCAGGCTGTCAAGCTGGCCTCTGCTCGCACCATTACTGCCTGGAACACGGTGGTGACTTCTTTTTAACTTGTTTTTCTGTTTCCAGTCTCTTCTCCTGAGTTGGTCCTCCATAATACTGCAAATCTGAACATGTCAACACCCTGCGTAAAACTCCATCAAAGATTGTCCAACACTAACACGATGAAATTCAAACTCCTTAGTTTAGCATAAATGCCTAATGTGCCTACTCCCTCACTTCCAATGCATTCTGCAGTGCCATTACAATGAACTACCAATGTAGCACCTCAGCTGCCCCAAAGTGTGTCATGCCTCACTACCTTTCTATACCCCATCCCTCAGGGCAATGTTCTCTTCCTTTCTCTCCCTGTACCATCTTGCTAGCTGTTTCTTAAGTCTTTACCATTCAACTTAAGTATCACATTCTCCAGGAAGCCCTCATTGATCTACTGTCTAGTCTGAGATAGATTCTCATTTTTCATGAATATAGAGCTGTGGTCAATCCTCTACCTTGTTATATAGCACAGTGTACCACAATCACTAGTTACTGTGGTTTTCCACTCCACCACACAATGAGAAGTGTGGCTTGCCAAGGCTTGCGGCTCATGTCTCTCTGTAGCCCCCGTGCTGAGTGCTGGGCATAGCCCAGGACAGAAGGCCAATATAAATGTTCATGGGCTGGAGAGTAGAAAGGCAGCAAGCTAGCCAACCTCATGACGTGGGAGTTACCCCTGAGATGATTGGTTCTCTCATGTCATCTGGCAAAAATGCAGATCAAAATATCTCTTCTACCACCTACAAATGCTTTGACAACGGAGACATTTAATGCAACTGAGAGATAAGGAGACAACCTTTCTAATTATACTGCTCATGGGCCTAGCGTTTGGCAGGGATCATGTGAGGCACTGACTTTTCTCTGTTTTAACTCACCATTTTCCAAAGTCTAATTATTGAGAGCACATTAGGCAGAAGATGAGGAGTGAGAATAAAAAAAAATAACTTCAGTAGACAATCACCTTGTAAACATCTTGTGATGAGGCTGGCTGTTAAACAGGAACGTTTGGTACCAACTGAAGCTCAGGCGAGTTTAGCCAAGCAAATCAATGCAAGTTAATCTTTCAGTGTCAGCTGGCTGAGTTTTGGACTAGTGATGAATGCCTTGACTGGAAAGATGAAATGCTGGAATGCCAGCCAGTGTTCTGACAGCTACAGATGGTGCCAATTACTGCCAGTGGAGCCTGTCCTGCTGTGAGCCCAAGATGTCTGATTTGTGGCCACAGGAAAATGAAAAAGAGGCCTTCCAGCTGGGCCTGTCACCTGTCCTTTATTGTTCTGTAACCAAAATTGTATTCAGGTGTGAAAACCATTTTTTTTGGTGATGGTGCTGGGGGCACTGGGTATGGGGAGGGAACAGTGTTACTCATGTTAATTACACAGCCATGCTTATTGCCAAGCATATGCCTGAGGAGGTAAAGCAAGTCACTACCAAGGTTGGTCATTTCTTCACATCCCATTCCTAGCAAACAAAACACTGTCAATTATCCTGAAACATGGAAAAAGGCAAATGAAAATAGCCCCAAGGCTTATGATTGCCATGGGATTTTGTACACACAGGTATGATCTATTGTATCATTTGAGGAGGGTGGTTTTTCTAGGAGGATTGCTGTGCCTCTCTCCTATGGCAGACCTCAGCACTGGTCTATCTTTGTATTTAGGCCATGGTAACAAATGAACTCAGGTACATATTTGGTGTCTAACACCCAAAGGCCCTCTACTGTGCTCCTCCTTTGAGAGAGTAGGCTGCACTCAAACTTTGGAGGCCTCCAAGAATGATATGTTGGCATAAATTGCATCCTTATTATAAGAATAACAATATAAAAATAATAACATCAACAACAGTAATATCTGCCATCACATTCATTTATTAGGAGCTTTTGATGAATAAAATATTAGGCCACGTCTTTTACATCCTTTGCCCTTAATCTTAACAAAATTGCCTGAGACATATTACTCTCCCATTTTACAAATGAAGGGACTGAGTAACAGAGAGGTTGAATGGCTTGCCCAAGGCCACAGAATTACTGAGTGATGACACCTAGATTTGAACACAATTCTCCAAATCTTACGAGAGAGTGCAACCAAAAAGAGAAAAGAACACTATTACTTTCATGTCTCATAGTTAAAGAGTAAGGTGTTCAATTTATGTTGGAATGAGCATAAGGGAGCTAACACTAAGCTCTTTAGTAGTAGTGGGATAGCAATAGGCAGAACGGAAACAACAGCAGAGATAGTAATTAATACATCAGCTAGATTTTTACTATTATTACTGTTAGCCAAGTTTTGCTTCCAGTAGGTCGCTGCTAAATGTTATGGTTCCGGTCCTAGATAATGGATAGATAATACTAGGCACAAGGGTAGTCATTTTGTGAAGCAGGCAAGGACTGTCCTGCTGTGGTATCCAGCTTGAGTCAAGAAGAGACAACAGCCTAGTGTAATTGTAAAGCCATAGGGTGGCATTCGAGTCTTACAACACACCTAAAGAAAGCCACTCCAGACATATCCATCAATAATTCCATCAGTCTCTTGAGAACCCTTCAGAGGCAATGTGACGAATGGAAAAGCCAGTCTCAAAAGCCCCACCCCTAGGGGCCCTGCAGTAGTGTCACTCCTGCATGGCCTGCTCTTCTGCTCTACATTGGCTGAGCCCTGTCAGCCTGGATGTTGTCCTCCATCCAGTGTGGTTTCCAAGGAGGTGGAGTGGGTTCTGGGATCATGTTATCAGGATTTGGTCTAGAAGATCAGGTACTCTAATAAAAGACCATTCCCTCCTTTAATAAAACGTGCAGCATAAAACAGGCTCCAGTGCCCTCTGGGAAAATCTCAAAGACTTAACACAGTGTCTTAAAAGGCACTTCCTCTAACTTTGTGGGCAAGCAGAGATTAGAGTTTGGGTCCTAAGAAAACTTAGCTCACTAAGATGTGGCTGGTGCCTTGAGAACATTTTTACTTCTTTGACATATTGTTCATCTTTGATCAGCTTTCAGTGCATTTCTCCCTTTTCCTGTTTTCTTATTCAACACAAATCATTATTGACTGCACTTCCATGTTTCTTTCTATCTTTGTTGAGACATCTGTGATCTCTAATTAATTTCTTCCCCAAAAGACAATTGATTATAAAAACTTAAGTGACTCAAAATTATTTTACTTGTAATACTTTAAATTATTGTGGATAGTATATCTTGATCACTTTAGTTTGCATTCCTGGCTTTTCAAGATGCTCAAGAGTTTCTTGAAGAACTAGCAACAAATCAGAATAACTTTGTAGTTTTGGAAGAACTTTATATTAAAAAAATAGAGTGTTGAAGGGCTATCGGCCAGTTTTCCTCAGTAATTTCCATGTGGGGACTGTTTAGGGGGTTCCCAAGACCACCCAGTATTCACTGACTTGCTAGGAGGACTTGTGGAACTTAATATGTGTCAAATTCAAGACAGAGACACAGCGAGAATAAATATTACAGCAAGAGCAGCAAAGGGAAAGACACATCAAGAAGAGCCTTGAGGAATCCATGTGCAGGATTTCTATGCTCTATCCCTGCCATGAGGGGCCGCACAGCAAGCTATCACCATAGGAACAAAAATGCAGCAGTACACATGCAATGTTTCTTCCCAGGAAAGTCCATTTGAGACTTAATGCCCAAGGTTTGTACTGGGGTCTAGTCACATAGGCCCACTCTGCCTAGCAACTACCAAAATTTCCAATTCCCAGAGGGAAAACCAATATTTACGGCCCCAGGTGGGCAAAACAGCCTTATCACCAAGGGGAAACTTCTTATCAGTATAGGGAACTGTTTACCAGTCAGGTGCCCAGACTTCAGCCAAAGACTAACCTTGTAAGCAAGACTTTCTAAGGAGAGCAGTCTCAGGCCTGCTATGTTACCTCTGTTTTTGCACATACCATCATTTTGTTCATTGGCCAAGGCATCTTTATAACAAAATCACTATCAGTATGACCCCATTTGGCAGGGTGAGACCAACCTGCAGTATTGATCTCAGTCATGTCTTTTAGGGGTCATGGATTTAGCCAGTTGAAACAAATCCCACCAATCGTAAAGATCTTTGTTAAAAAGCCAGGTGGCTTCCTTCATAATTTTTTGTGTGAACCATTTTGACCTGGCCTTGGGTATTGATTTAGGTGCAGCACAGCTCTGGCAGTGTGTTGGCAGTTGACCCAAATACCTTGCAAGCCTGAAGTGGTATCCTGATAGCCGTGGCACACACAAGAAGCACAATGCCCCAGGGCACAAATGGTCCCCATGCAGATGCACAACTTACAACTGTTAGGGCATCCTGGGCAGTACAGATTAACAGAGCCCCTACTGTGGCCTCCCATCCAAACAAGATGGGGCAGGCATCCTTTTTCTTGTGCTTTTGGAAAGGCAGAAGAAATGCTTTATAGTCAAATTTGGATGTTTATTTATTTATTTCAAATTAATAATGACCTGTAATCATTGACTTCATTTAAGCATAATAAAATGGGGATCTGCTTCTTTCTCTTCAGAATTATCTGACTGGAATAACCTAACTGCTAATAGCTTCTAAATTAAGATGGACAAAGGATATTTTTCTCATTTTATTAAATATGTCCTATAGGAATTGGGCTATTTTTCTCTCATCTTCAAATATAAGTATTTAGCAAATTTTAGGATACATTTAATAATAGAATTATGCCAGCAGAAAAATAGCCTTATAAAATGACCATCTAAGCATCTGGGAAGCACGTCAGAGTTGTGCATGTTGTATTTCCACCATAACACTTTGCAGAATTGATAGTTTCTGCCCCAAATGACTATGAATGCTAAACCACAGTCTTTTAAATAGGAAATTGGCTTTTACATTAGAAGTTTTGGAAACAAAGATAAATGGAGAGAGTGAAAAAGGGGCCAATGACGATACAGCGCTTTACAGTTTGCAAAACACTGTCCCATTGATTCCCACAATTGTCCTCTGAGGTTGGCATTCTCATTGCCACTTTACAAGTAAAAAAAAATGAGCTTGGAACATGCTGAAAAACACTCTAAATAAACAAGTGGCAATGTATGGAATTAGGCATAGATGTTCTGACTCCCACCACTACTTTTTGCACTAGTGTTAATACCACAAGGCTAGCTTTTAAGCCTTCAGCCTCTCGCCTTGCTTCAGCATGGAAAAAGCCTACAGTACTAGAGGAAGCCTAGCTGACCATTCACAAGTGTTCTTCGTAGCCTTGTAGTGTCTCAAGGCTGTGTTTCTGTTGCAGATCTTCCTCACTTTTTGGATTCAAGATCAACAAACAGTGTTCCTATATACAAAAATATATTGTATTTTGTATGTTTTTTATAATTGATGGTGTTCGTGTCTTTGGTATTAATACATGAGAGCTTCTGAAGAGCCATTGGAACAGAGATAAAGATGGAAGACACAAATCTCAACTTACCAAATACTATTCCGAGACACTAACTAGTTAATCATCTGACTCGGGTAACTAGCTGAGCTTGGGTGTGGCATGCAAGCCTCACTCCAAACAGAGTTGCTGTCACAGCCTCATTGGGTTTAACTATCCGTTTTCCTTTGTTGTAGGCTATTTAACAGCAAATCTCTAGCCTTAGCCTTTCCAGGGACTGGCTTCTTGTTGAAGAAATCTCTGCTGTCTACTGAACTCATTTTCATTTCCTGCCAGCAAGAAGAGAGGGGATAAAACTGGTGCAATCCATAGGCCATAGGCCCCAAGTGGACAGTTTTCTGTAGAGTTGGAGCAGACGATGGGTGGGTTTATGTAACATTAAACCCAGGTGGGTACTTACCCACTTTGCCTTGGTACAGCATGTTTTGGACTTGGCACAAATTGGTGTGTTTGTCTTTCATTCTACTTGGCCACTGGCCAGCAGGGACACTCTATTTTCATTTTGAAATTTCACTTGGCAGATCCTTAAAAGTCACCAGAGGACTTTTCCCGAGTAATAAAAAGCAACTTTTATTGAAAACTAATTATTTTTTCAGTTGAGTATGCCAGCTGTTTAAAAATGCTGTGGTCACGTTAAAGCATATTTTAATAATGTACTTGCAAATGCAGATCCAGTTGTGAAGTGCTTTTTGACAGTGACTTGTAAGCACCTTGTTCCAGTGTACCTCTATGTCTAGTTCCATGCAGGTCTGAAAATCCGATAAATGCCAAAAATATCCACTAGGTGAGTGAATCACTTATTTGAAAATGGACACATATTATAAAATTCACTATATAACTAACAGATTCTCCCTGCTTAGGAGTGAAGACTGACAAAAGAAATGCATACATTATTCATTGAGCAACTCTAAGCTTTTAGGAGGAAGTAGGATCGAATGACTTGGGAAGGTTTCCGTTATTCTGTGTATACTTGGGTATGTGTGTCACTCTGCATTTTTGGCTGTGTCTACACAAATAGTTGTGTATTTCCTGTGTTCTGGGCTCCACGCTAACCACTGAGATAATGTATGAAACACCAAGATGAATTAAACATTGTCTTTGCCTGCCAGGAATTTACAGCTTCATGGGGTGAATCAGAAGAGAAACAAGAAGAGAAATGTGAACAAGACAGAATTATGCACGTGTGAAGGGCTGTCTTGGACTGACACAAAGCCTGGTGCACATTCTGACTCGAGGGACCAAGGAAGAGTGTGATAATAGAGGTCTCATTTGACCCAGGTCTTGAAGGATGAAAATCACAACGATTAGTGGAATGTAGAGAAAGGACATTTTTCATTCATTGAAGGAATAATAACAGAGACACCAAAGAATAAAAGGGCATGGTCTGGAAGGGAGAGTATCAAAGGAGATGAGGCTGGATGGAGCAGATGATAGAAAGTCTCAACGTGACACTACAGAGGTTATTTTCTTTTCTGTATAGATTTGTAAGAGGGGGAATGGATTTGCTCTCCGTTGAGTCTAGGCTTGTGAGAACAAACCTGGCATACTCAGGCTTTGTTTTGTTTTCATTCTGGTGAAGAGTAGAGAATGAATTGGGGAGTCATAAGACTAGAGACAGGGAAACAGACCAGTTAGGAGCTATTACAATCGTTCACGGAAAAGAGGACAAGGGCTTGAAAGGGGCATTAAAACAATTATCCAGTGAATTTAATCAATGCAGAGAGTGATCTGGCTAATTCAGGGGGATAAGAAGAAGGCACTTTACTCTCAATTACTTGTTTTTATTGGCCTGACTTGGTCAGATAATTGTCTCAGCTTTCCACTTTGCTATGCCTGTGTCACAGCCATTGTATGGTTTGGACAAACTGCTTAGTATCTCTGGGTTTCATTTTCACCAGCTGTAAAATAGTGATAATAATTCTTGCCACCAATGATAATTGCCTCATAGGAATGTTCTATGCATTTGTGTCAGTGTTAGCATATCTGTGGCATGCAATAATTATTAATAAGATTTCTAATGCTTCTACCAACATGCTTCAAGATCTTCTGGAATGTCAACATGCCTAAATACTAAATATTTTAAATTCAAGGAAACATTTGAAGTGATAAAAGTGTGACATCATTTGATTAAGCAATAACCCCAATGGCTTCTTTTATTTGCAAATCCTTTCTGATTTATTTTCATTTAAAAACTTCATTTTATAACATAAATGTAATATCAAAATTGTCTTAAGAACCTTTCTAGGATTTTTGCAGCAGATTGGAGGCTGGTTTCCACCAGTTACAAAGCTGGTCCAAACACCAAAGATTTCCTAGACCATGAGTTTGCCTGTCTGTCTGCAGGTAACAGTTGAAGTCCAGATGTGTTTTAGAGTTCAGCAGTGTCCTTTATTGAAGACCTAAGGATCCAGTAATAGGATTAAGTTTTATTATTTTTCTAAATCATGATGAAAACTTTAAGAAAAATATGTCTTGGTTGACTGATCTCAGACTATTGTGGAGTGTTAAGAAAATTAGGGGAAGATTTAGACCACATTTTCTTTCAGGAATTAAGCCTCCTCCTCCCCCAACCTCTACTCCATGAAACAAGACAAAACTGCACATTCATGAGATGTACATGTGTTGACACGATCCAAACTATGTTTTTCAGAACTTCTGGGGTTAGTTGGCCAGTATTAGCAGTACTTACAAAACAAAACACCCAAAGCCAATGTTGCATGTCAGTTCTACTACTAACAAACAAACAAGTGAAACCATTCCTGGGGCTTAAAACTAGTTCAGCAGAAAGTTCAGGTCAGTGAGAATTGAGCTGCCCATTGCCAGTGCAACTTTCTGATGGTGGTGTGGTCTCAGGAAGCCAAGCTGTGGAAGAGAGAAACTCCATTTCAGCTACTAACCTTCTAGATGTCTAGATGTTGAAGCATGTTATTCCAAGATGAGGTGTCTGGCAGCCAGGAAGATTGTGTACATAAATCTGGGAAAGACTCTAAAGGCCTCTGTCTCAGATCAGCTCTTTCTGCCAAGTTATTTCAGTGAGACCATTTCAAGGTATGGCATCCGGTTCCTTAAGTGACCTAAATCTCCCCAAAGCTGCTCTACCCCCAAAAAGATTCCAAAGATTTCACTTCTATCTATGCGTTGCCAAGCATCTTAGACCAATTTATAGAGAAGGGTTCTGCTCCACTTGTGCACACCTCAGGGCTTAGCAGTAGCAAGCCAGGTTGTATCTTTTCCCAGCTGGTCTTGGTGAAAGACCTGTCCCAAAGGACCTAAACTGAAGTGGCAGTGTTTGATCTACCTAAATGAGTTGCTTTCATAGGAATGGGAAGATTTTTTCTGCGAGTGTGTGGGGCTGGCCCTGACTTGATAGCTGACTACAGGTTCACTTTTTATACTCCATCCCCAAGCATCTGAGAAATTGCATTTTCCTTCGGCAGATTGCAACCCCTACCTTTGCTCAGAAATAACAGAAGAAAGGAAGCACTTACTTTTGAACAAGGTAGAAAACTCTTCATTTTTAGAAGGAAGAGTTTTAAAAATCACTGGATACAGAGTTAAAAGGCTCAGGTTCAAGGAAAAATTCTGCCATTTAAAAAATTACTGTGATTTAGGGGTAAGTCACTTCAGTATTCTGGTCTTGTGTAGCTCTTATATATAGAATAGGACTACCTAGTACCTGCTTCACCAGCCTCTCAGCATTGCTTAGAGGGCCAAAGGAGGTGATCCACGTAGTCATTCCTTGAAAATATAAAGGATTGCTTATTTGGAAGTCTCTGTTTGGAATGAGGTATGCTTTATGAGCGAAGAGCTGTAATTGTCCAGGTTAATTACCTGTCACTAGAGGCAGAAATAATTCAATATCTCAGCGGCCTACTTTCTTATTCAAGCAACATTGAATAATGTGTTGTGGCTTCCTTTTCCTTGTATATAAATAGCACCAGCTTCAAAATGATTTGATGTTTGGTCAAAGGTTATGACTGACTCTGATTTAGAGATACAATTAACTTCCCATCAATAACTGTATTCAACCTAAAATTATTATGATTATTATTTTACCTGCAAGATTGTTGTCTGGAGGTAGGGTTCACTATTTTACCCTTGTTCATGAACTGCTGAAAATGAAGTAATAAAGATTAGTTCTTTTGACTACTCATGCAACCTTGTCTGCCTGCTTGACATTGTGTGTTAAGAACATTTAATTATGGATGGCTGAAATTGTCATTCATTGTTTATTAAAATATTTGTGACACAAACATTGTATCCCTTTAAACCTAGTATACTTTTCCTTCTTTTGTGCATTCATTCATTCATACTTTCATTTATTCGTCTCCTTGATAAATATTGGGATGAACCCTTTTTCTGTCTAAGAAACAGTGTTAGTGGTCTGGAAGTTGGAACTCAGTAGGTTGTCTATAAGATACCTGACACAAAAGAGACTATAAAGTGATTTTTGTGAAAAACAAAAAATTAAAATATTACTGATAAGCAAAAAATACACGTTTTATCAAAGCAAAAGCCATACTTTCTGAAACTCCATGATTCGTGTTTTTGTGCTTGCAGGTTTAACTTTTTGTCCTTTATAGTGCTGCCACTGACTTAACATATCAATAGATGCAGGACCCACCAGTGGATATAATTTATGCTTGGAAATTGTGGCTTTCAGAAAGTCACACCAAGCACAGGAAAATGTCTTAATTTGACTATGGGTCTGACCAAATGCTGCTTTGTTTTTAAAGACGAAACTAGCCAGTTATGCAGTGTATGGTCTGTAATCTGACAGAAGGAGACTAAATCCTACCTAGCTATTTCCATTCAGTGGTCTTGGTTCCAACAGTAGTGCCATTCACAGCAAGACTATTAAATATCCTTACATGGCATCAACTTATATAAATATAGTGGTGAGGGACCAGAAGCCTAGGGACAGAACATTGTGCTGCAGCCCTCTGTCTGCCCAGTGGGGACCTTCCGGGCCACATTACACTCACACAGGGAGGGCGGTGAAGTGCTTACTCTGCACTTCATTTCCCTCCAGTTGTTGCCGATGGATTCCTTTCCTGTAATAGGAAAGTTATTTGACTACTGTACTCGAGCTCTTGTATGATTTCAGCTCAAGAGTTTGGATGCAGTAGCCAGGGACTACTACAAAGGTAATAGTGTGAGACTAGCCATTGAAAATGGAAGAGAAAAGAAATAGTTACTAGACATATACTATGTGCTTGGCACTCTGTTAGACCTTTATGCACATTATCTCATGTGTATCTCTCAATACTATGAAGTAGGAACTCGTAGTGTATCCCCACTACGTTGCAGAGAGACCAGCCACTATCCCGAAGCCGCACAGTAAAGCATGGAGCCAGGATTTCATCCCACGTCCATGTAGGTTACACAGCCATATGCTTTATTCACTTTGCGGATCCCCCTTCCTTACCACTTCCACCAAACAATAGAGGCAATGAAACCCAGTGTTTACCAAATGGTTCTTTGTAAACATATTTTTCTATAAGTTTTGTGCATTTGTATTTTTCGTGTACCTTCAACTGGTTTGAGTATGTTTGGAGACACACGTGTGAGAACTGGAAGAACACTGAAAGATCATCTAGCATGTTTGACTGATGCATAAATTTAGACCCAGAGAAGGAGACTGTTATTGTCTCCAAAGTCACCAGCAAGCAAGTGAAAACACTAGAAGCTCACCTTGAAGATAATGTCATTGTGTGCCTATAGCTATAAATTAGAGCACCCAGACTTATTGGGCATCGATTCATTTAAGAATGGACTCCTTAGTTTTGCAGAGGTTTGACAGATATGCACTAGTGGCTTGCATGGGAATTACATGTATCTCAGGCAATGAAGCAAGAGATGGCACATTATCTTTGATGCTGTAAAGACCAAAGACCTAGGAAAATAATTTTTCGTCCAAGAATGAGTACACAAATATTATCTCAAATTCTCTGATGTTCTCTTTGAGAGTCTGCATATATTTATGCACATATCCACCTTTAGTTATTCTCTCAATCCTATGTTTAGCTTTTTGGAATTTAAACATAGTGTGAAATTTTTGTTTTGTTTTGCATTTCATTAAGGCACATGAAGACTATGTTGGAACACTTGGGCAAAAATGCAGTTCTATCATATAGTTTATCAATTTTAAACAAGCCAAATATTGGTACATATGATAATATTAAAATGTGTTGTTCTAGTACCTCCATCTTTTTTCCTGCTTATGTAAAGAAATGAATGCAATTCATTGAGACTCCTTTACTGTGAAGATAAGTGAACAGTACAGATAAGTTTCCTTTTTTCGGAGTACCTAAATATTTATCGTATGCTATTTTTCCTTAAGTCTTATTGGGGCACAGGTGGTAGTTGGTTGCAGGAGTCAGTTCTTTAGTGGTGATTTGTGAGATTTCAGTGCACCCATTAACCAAGCAGTGCACACTGCAGCCTATTTGTAGTTTCTTAACCCTTGCCCTTCTTCCACCCTTTACCCCAAATCCCCAAAGTCCATTGTATCACTCTTATGCCTTTGCATCCTCATAGCTTAGCTCCCACATAACAGTGAGGACATATGAAGTTTGGTTTTCCATTCCTCAGTTACTTCACTTAGAATAATACTCTCCAGTCTCATCCAGGTCACTGTAAATGCTGTTAATGCATTCTTTTTATGGCTGTGCTGTATATACCACAGTTTCTTTATCTACTCATTGGTTTGTGAGCAGTCGGGTTGGTTCCACGATTTGGAAATTATAAATTGTGCTGCTAAAAACATGTGTGTACAGGTATCTTTTTCAAATGACTTACTTCCCTCTGAGTACATACCCAGTAGTGGGATTGCTGGATCACATGGTGGTTCTATTTTTAGTTCTTTAAGGAAATCTCCACGCTGTTTGCCATAGTGGCTGTACTAGTTTAGATTCCCACCAGCAGTGAAGAAGTGTTCCCTGTTCAGTGCATCCATGCCAACATCTACTTTTTTTTGTTGTTGTTGTTATGGCCATTTTTGCAGGAGTGAGGTGGTATTACATTGTGGTTCTGATTTGCATTTCCCTGATCATTAGTGATGTTGAGCATTTTCTCACGTTTGTTGGCCATTTGTATGTCTTCTTTTGAAAATTGTCTATTCATGTCCTTAGCCCACTTTTTGATGAACGTTTGTTGGTTTTGTTTTTTTTTTTTTTTGTTGTTGTTGTTTTTTTTGCTAATTTGTCATTGTAGATTCTGGATATTAGTCCTTTGTCAGATGTATAGAATGTTAAGATTTTCTCCCACTCTGTGGGTTGTCTGTTTACTCTGCTGACTGTTCCTTTTGCCATGAAAAGCTCTTTAGTTTAATTAGGTCCCAGCTATTTGTCTTTGTTTTTATTGCATTTGCTTTTGAGTTCTTGGTCATGAAATCTTTGCCTAAGCCAATATCTAGAAGGGTTTTTTCAATGTTATATTCTAGAATTTTTATAGTTTCAAGTCTTAGATTTAAATCCTTAATTCATCTTGAGTTGATTTTTGTATAAGGTTAGAGATAAGGCTCCAGTTTCATAATCCTACATATGGCTAGCTAATTATCCCAGCACCACTTGTTGCAAAGGGTGTCCTTTCTCCACTTCATTATTTTGTTTGTTTTGTCATAGATCAGTTGGCTGTAAGTATTTGGGTTTATTTCTAGGTTCTGTATTCTGTTCCATTGGTCTCTGTGCCTATTTTTATATCAGTACCACACTGTTTTGGTGACTATGGCCTTATACTACAGCTTGAAGTCAGGTAGTGTGATGCCTCCAGATTTGTTCTTTTGGCTGTCTCACTTTGGCTGTGCAAGCTCTTATGTGGTTCCATATGAATTTTAGAATTTTTTAATAGTTCTGTGAAGAATGATGGTGGTATGTTAATGGAGATTGCATTGAATATGTAGTTTGCGTTTGGCAGTATGATCATTTTGACAATATTGACTCTACCTATCATGGGATGTGTTTCCATTTGTTCGTGTTGTCTGCGATTTCTTTCAGCAGCATTTTGTAGTTTTTCTTGTAGAGGTCTCTTCACTCCTTTGTTAGTTATATTCCTAAGTATTTTATTTTGCAACTATTGTAAAAGGGGTTGAGTTCTTGATTTGATTCTCTGTTTGGTCACTGCTGGTGTATAGAAGAGCTACTGATTTGTGTGCATTAATCTTGTATCTGGAAACTTTGCTGAATTCTTATAACAGTTTGAGGAGCTTTCTGGAGGAGCCCATAGGGTTTTCAAAGCAAACGATCATATCATCAGCAAACAGTGACAGTCTGACTTCCTCCTTACTGATTTGGATGCCCTCTATTTCTTTCTCTTGTCTGATTATTCTGGCTAGGGCTTGCAGTACTATGTTGAAGAGAAGTGGTGACAGTGGGCATCCTTGTCTTGCTCCAGTTCTGAGTGAATGCTTTCAACTTTTCCCCATTCAGTATTATGTTGGCTGTGGGTCTGTCATAGATGGCTGTTATTACGTTAAGGTGGGTTCCTTGTATGTCTATTTTGCTGAGAGTTTTAATCATAAAGGGATGCTGGATTTTGCCGAGTACTCTTTCTTCATCTATTGAGATGATTATGTGATTTTTGTTTTTAATTCTGTTTATGTGATGTATCACATTTACTAACTTGTATATGTTAAACCATCCCTACATCCCTGGTATAAAACCCACTTGATCATGTTGGATTATCTTTTTGATATGCTGTTGGATTCGGTTAGCTCATGTTTCCTTAAGGATTTTAGCATCTATATTCATCAAGGATATCGGTCTGTAGTTTTCTTTTTTGGTTGTATCCTTTCCTTGTTTTGATATTAGGGTTCTGCTGGCTTCATAGAATGAATTAGGGAGGGTTCTTTATTTCTCTATCTTGTGGAATAGTGTCAAAAGGATTGGTACAAATTCCTTGAATGTCTGGTAGAATTTGCTGTGAATCCATCTGGTCCTAGACTTTTTTTTGTTGGTAATCTTTTAATTACCATTTCAATTTCACTGCTTGTTATTGGTCCGTTCAGGGTATCTAATGTTACCTGATTTAAGCTAAGAGGGTTGTATTCTTCCAGAAATTAATCCATCTCTTCTAGGTTTTCGAGTTTATGTGTGTAAAGGTGTTGATAGTATCCTTGAATAATCTTTTGTATTTCAGTGGTGTCAGTTGTAATATTTCCTGTTGCACTTCTTAGTGCGGTTATTTGAATTTTCTTCCTTCTTTTCTTGGTTAATCTTGCTAATGGTCTATCAAGCTTATTTATCATTTCAAATAACCAACTGTTTGTTTCATTTATCTTTTGTATTTTTTTGTTTTGTTTTAATTTTATTTAGTTCTGCTCTGATCCCGGTTATTTTCTTTCTTCTACTGGGTTTGTGTTTCGTTTGTTCTTGTTTCTCTAGTTCCTTGAGGTGTGACATTAGATTGTCTGTCTGTGCTCTTTCAGACTTTTTGAGGTAAGCATTTAGGGCTATGAACTTTCCGCTTAGCACTGCCTTTGCTATATCTCAGAGGTTTTGATAGGTTGTGTCATTATTGTTATTCAGTTCAAAGAGTTTGTTAATTTACATCTTGATTTCATTTTTGACCCCATGCTCACTCAGGAGCAGGTTATTTAACTTCCATGTATTTGCATGTTTTTGAAGGTTTCTTTTGGAATTGATTTCCAGTTTTATTTCACTGTGATCTGAGACAGTACTTGACTTAATTTAAATTTTCTTAAATTTATTGAGGCTTATGTTATGGCCTGTCACATGTTCTATCTTGGAGAAACTTCCATGCACTGTTAAATGGAATGTGTATTCTGTTGTTGTTAAATGAAATGTTCTGTATGTATCTGTTAAGTCCATTTGTTCCAAAGTATAGCTTAAATCCATTCTTTCTTTGTTGACTTTCTGCCTTGTTGACATGTCCAGTGCTGTCAGTGGAGTATTGAAGTCTCCCACTATTATTGTGTTGCTGTCTATCTCATTTCTTAGGTCTATTAGTCATATTTTTTATTAAATTTGGGAGCTCCACTGTTGGGTGCATATATGTTTAGGATTGTGATATTTTCCCGTTGGACAAGGCCTTTTACTATTATATAATGTCCCTCTGTCTCTTTTAACTGCCATTGCTTTAAAGTTTCTTTTGTCTGATAAAAGAATAGCTACCCCCTGCTTGCTTTTCATGTCCATATACATGAAATGCCTTTTTCCACCCCTTTACTTGAAGTTTATGTGAGTCCTTATGTCTTAGGTGAGTCTCCTGAGGGCAGCAGACGGTTGGTGAGTTCTCATCCATTTTGCGGTTCTTTGTCTTTTACGTGGAGCATTTAGGCCATTTACATTCAATGTTAGTATTGAAATGTGAGCTGCCATTGCATTCATCATGCTCTTTGTTGCCTGTGTACTTTTTTTTTTTTTTTTTTGCTTTTTAACTTATATTTTTGTTTTATAGGTCCTGTGTGATTCGTAATTTAAAGAGGTGCTGTTTTGATGTGTTTCCAGAATTTGTTTCAAGATCAAGAGCTCTTACAGCAGTTCTTGTAGTGGTGGCTTGGTAACGGCAACTTCTCTCAGCATTTGTTCATATGAAGAATACTGTCTTTCCTTCGTATATGATGCTTACTTTCACTGGATACACAATTGTTGGCTGATAATTGTTTTGTTTGAGAAGGCTGAAGATAGGGACTCAATCTCTTCTAGCTTATAGGTTTTCTGCTGAGAAATCTGCTGTTAATCTGATAGGTTTTCTTTTATAGGTTACCTGGTTTTTCTGTTTCACAGCTCTTAAGAGTCTTTCCTTCATCTTAACTTTGGATAACCTGATGACAGTGTGCCTAGGTGAAGAGCTTTTTGTGATGAATTTCCCAGGTGTTTTTTGTGCTTCCTGCATATACATGTCTGGGTCTCTGGCAAGGCCAGGGAAGTTTCCCTCTATTATTCCCCCAAATATGTTTTCCAAGCTTTTAGAATTGTCTTCTTCCTCAGGAACACTGATTATTCTTAACTTTGGTCGTTTATAATAATCCCAGACTTATTGGATATTTTGTTCATATTTTCTTATTCTTTTTCCTTTGTCTTTGTTGGATTGGGTTAATTTGAAGATCTTGTCTTTGAGCTCTGAATTTCTTTCTTCTACTTGTTCAATTCTGTTGCTGAGACTTTCCAGAGCATTTCAGATTTCTAAAAGTGTCCAAAGTTTCCTGAATTTTTGATTGTTTTTCCTTTAAGCTATCTATTTCCCTGAATATTTCTCCCTTTACTTCTTTTATCATTTTTTTTGGATTTCCTTGCATTGGACTTCTCCTTTGGTTTCTCCCTGATTAGCTTAATGACTAACCTCCTGAAATCTTTTTCTGGTAAATCATGGATGACTTCCTGGTTTGTATCCATTGCTGGTGAACTAATGTGATTTTTGGGGGGTGTCTAAGAGCCTCATTCTGTCATATTACCAGGGTTGGTTTTCTGGTTCCTTCTTATTTGGGTAGGTTCTGTCAGAGGGAAGGTGTAGGGCTGAAGGCTGTTATTCAGATTTCTTTTGTCCCACGGGGTGTTGCCTTGTTGTAGTACTCTCCCATCTTTCCTGTGGTTGTGGCTTTCTTTGAGACTGTTGTCCCTCTTCTGGTTCTAGCTACCCAGCGAGTCTACCCAGCTCCAGGCTGGTACTGGGGGGTGGTCTGCACAGAGTCCTGTGATGTGAACTGTCTATGAATCTCTCAGCCATGGATACCAGCACCTGTTCCAGTGGAGGTGGTGGAGGATGCAATGGACTCCATGAGGGTCCTTAGCTTTGGTGGTTTCATGCTCTATTTTTGTGCTGGTTGACCTCCTGCCAGGAGGTGGTGCTTTCCAGAAAGCATTAGCTGTAGTAGTGCGGAGAGGGACTGGTGGTAGGCGGGGCCCTAGAACTCCAAAGAGTAAATGCCTTTTGTCTTCTACTACCAGAGTGGGTGGTTAGGGAAGGACCATCAGGTGAGGTTGGGGTTAGGTGTATCTGAGCTCAGACTCCTTGGGTGGGACTTGCTGTGGCTACTGTGGGGGATGGGGCTGAAATTCCCAAGTAATTGGAGTCATGTACCTAGGAGGATTATGGCTGCCTCTGCTGAGTTATGCAGGTAGTCAGGGAAGTGGGTTAAAGCTGGCAGTCACAGGCCTCACCCAGCTCCCACACAAACCAAAGGGTTGGTCTCACTCCCACCATGCCTCCCCCAACAGCCCCAAGTCTGTTTCCAGGCAAAGGGCAATATAGGCTTGAAAAGTTGCCCAAGGCTTTCCACCTCTCAGCTGCCAAAGAAAAGGGCTTTATAGTTCTTCCCCCTGCCTGTGAAGTTGGCTTGCTGGATTCGCACCCTCCCCTGAGTTCTGGCCAGGAGGCTTCTCACCCCGTTCAAATTGTTACAAAGTTCAGCTAGAGAATTCCTTCTCCCTGTGGAGTTTTACCCCCTGCTCCTCTGGCCACCCGCCCAATGGATCCCTGTGGTGTCAGGCAAGAATGGGCTACTTGGGGGCCCAGAGAGCTCTCAGGGCCTTTCTGCTGTTTCCTCTACCCCTGTATTTCACTTGGCTTGGCTCTCTAACTTGACTCAGCTCCTGGTAAAGTTGGAAACGTCTCCTGAAAACAGACTTTCAGCTTCTCCTTTGAGAGTGTGTGTTCGGGAGAGGAGGGTCTCCCTTTCCCACTTCCACTGTGGGGCACTCACAGTGTTTGGGGTGACTCCCAGGTCCTGCAAGAGCAGTTTGCTTCCTTCAGAGGATCTGTGGATCCTCTCAGGATTGCTGGTATATTCTTGCATTTGATCTGGAGCTAAAATTCACAGTGCAAGCCCCTGCATGCTACTCTGTCTGGAGCTACAATTTAGTCCTGCCTCCCATCTGTGATGATCCCCACAAAAAAGTTTCAATTAGTGTCCATGAGTTACAATCAAGATAACTATACATTTCAAGTGAATACTTCTATGAATCTTTTATGTATTAAAATACAAATCATCATTTAGCAATGTTTACTGAACATATTTCTGCAAAGAAATCTCTCACTAATTGCTGGATGAAAATTATACTTGATGATCTGTATCTCATCAAATCTTGAACTTATACATGTTTGTTAAAATCGGAAAGGAGAAAGTAAAATTTTGGTTTAATCATTACATTTTATATGAGTTTTAGGAGGTATTACACATTATCTGTTTCAAGTACAATAAAAAGCTCTAAAATAAGTGTAAGCATTTCAGTTTTAGTTTGCTGAGGACTATAGCATGCCGTAGTGGAGTAATTACTGCATCAGAGTCAGAATCCACTGGAGTTCTGTTTTTCTGTCTATAAAATAAAAATGAGACTAAGAGAGTCCCTAAAATTCTATCACGGTGTTGGAAAACTTGCATGTGCTTTGTAGGTAATGGATTTAAGATTCATATTTGCTGTAAAAAATGTGAGATGAGTATTATTTTCCCACAAGAACAGGATGACCACTTGCTAAATACCAGTGGGTTATGTTCTCTATTCCTAGACTTCCCATTTCCTTCATGGACTCCTATCAGTCCATCTTTCTGCAATCACTCAAGAGGTCTGTATGGCTTTCTAGATTTCTTCTCTTGGCTTCAGAAATTTTATTTGGGTTTTGTTCCAGGTCACATTTTATTTATTTATGCAAACTTTGTCTCCTCTTGCTTTTCCCTTCTTTAGGGTCTTTTAAAAGGACTCTGTTTGGTGGTCAGAATAGGGTGTAGTAGTTATGTTATTTAAAATGAAGTCCTTAATGGCTTCTATTACTGAAAAATTCTGAATTGATTATGAGAGTGTGGAATGCTGGCAAAGAATGGAGAAAACTGCCAAATACACACTGGATTTGTTTGAAAGGAAGCCTTTTAAAAGAGGGGGCAGAAACATAAGTAAATATGTGTGTATGAAATATATAGAAGGAAATGGGTAACTGTGTGCATATGTTACTACTTTCTAGTATGCCGGCATTTCT
This sequence comes from Callithrix jacchus, assembly GCF_049354715.1. Taxonomy (NCBI): domain Eukaryota; kingdom Metazoa; phylum Chordata; class Mammalia; order Primates; family Cebidae; genus Callithrix; species Callithrix jacchus. The sequence continues at coordinate 145,296,696 of NC_133524.1, forward strand.
ATATGGAAACAGCCCAAGGAATTATATCTCTAATTTTTTTACATATTATGTACCCAAAGAAAGGTGTAATTAATGGTGCTAAGAATCCAAGCAGATTACATTTATATTTTTCAAATCTCTGCATTTTATCTCATCTCATTTAATGCTCACAACAGGCCTGTGAGGTAGAGGCTCCTGTGAAGATAGAGATCCCGAGTCTCAGCATAGTTAAGTAGCAATCTGCCTTGGGTTACACAGCCAATGAGTGGAAGGGCTGGGGTGAAAGCATGGCTCATAACCAAGCGTCCTGTCTATTTTTTGTAATAAAGTTTTATTATTTAAAATGATGATTTAGTTAGGAATCTTGCGTGTATATAAACATGTGAAGAAGAAAACAATGCTAAGCATAATGTCATTACCCAGAAATATCAACTATTAATGTTTAATTTCCTTTCAAATACATGCATGGGTAGATAAAAGACAAGAATTGAAGTTATCATGGCAATCAGAGTTTTGTGCCTTGTTTTTCTCCTTGTAATGCAATATGAACTTTTTAATCATGTCATTAGATAGTCTTCAGAATTATAAGGTTAAACTCTCAATTCCTTTCTCCTGGTTCATGCCACCCCTTTCTAATGGAATTCATCCATCATTGGTGACAGTCCAAAACAGAAAGATGACACATGCCAGCATTCTAAGAGCCTTCCAATACTCATGATCACATTGTCATGGGGATATGTTACTTTAGTGAGTTTTGTTTTGTTTTTGTTTTTTGTTCTGTTTCATGTTTTTTAGGGCGGCATGGAGAGAAAAGCCTCTAAACTGTTAGGTTTTAAAGCAGACCCTGCTTCCATTTTTAATCCTCAACTTGTCATGATCATCTCTCTGTCATTTATCTATGAAGTAGGAGTGCCCCTCACTGGTGAGGGAAGGATTGAATGAAGATTCAGGATCCCTTAATATGTAGGACTTTGGCTGAGGAAATAAAGGATAAGCTAGGATTTTCCAAGCTGTCTCTACCATGGCACAGGGAATAGAGTCTTGTGCCTGGCTCCCGATTTAGGTGGACATGTTGGTGGATTATTGCTCTTGTAAATATTCTGCTGTATATATACTTTGGTAAATTAACAGGTTGTTAGCACTCCTAGGTTTCCATGTTGCTTTAATTCTCATTGCCCTGTATCTCTGAGGCAGTCATTTCCTCAATGTGGCTTCATTTCTAAAATGAAGATGTTGGATTAGCTGATCTTCTTATTCCAACAAGTTCTAAAATTGTTATACATCTATCATGTACTATTCAACAAATGGATGATCAGACATGAGCCCTCTAATGCAGCTCCACAGGCAGTGATGGGGACGTAGAAAACATTTTCTAATTTCTGTTAACCCTTTTCCCCATCTATTCTATCTGTAGACTTATTTTTTAGAAGTCAAGTGCTTCTTGACTTTTTACAAAACAATATTTTGATGAGTTAATTTAAAATAGATCAGCAACATATGGACTCTATTTTACTTGAAGTGTCCACTCATTTAAAAACGAAATGATGATTTTGGCAGATGTTTTTTTTTTTTTTTTTTTTAATTTTTTATTGGATTTTAGGTTTTGGGATACATGAGCAGAGCATGCAAGACAGTTGCGTAGGTACACACATGGCAGTGTGCTTTGCTTTACTTCTCCCCTTCACCCACATTTGGCATTTCTCCCCAGGCTATCCCTCCCCACCTCCCCCTCCCACTGGCCCTCCCCTTTTCCCCCCAATAGACCCCAGTGTTTAGTACTCCCCTTTCTGTGAGATGTTTTTTAAAGTATCTTGAAACTTAACCCAGACTTTCTGTGCCTGTGCCTTTGTATGAATGTGATTATTGTTCTTGTTTCTTTAAATCCTGAGGCCTGTAGTGACTATTACAATTACATGTTCACTAAAGAACAAGTAAACATCAGCTGACATACTGCATTATTATTATTGTTGTTATTATTTTTTTATTGTACTTGAGGTTCTGGGGTATATGTACAGATCATGCAGGATTGTTCTGCATGATCATGTATGCATAGGTACATACATGGCAATGTGGTTTGCTGCCTCCATGCCCCCATCACCTATATCTGGCATTTCTCCCCATGTTATCCCTACCCAACCTCTCCACCCCCGGCTGTCCCTCCCGTAGCCCCCACAACAGACCCCAGTGTGTTGCTCCCCTCCCTGTGTCCATGTGTTCTCATTTTTCAACACCTGCCTATGAGTGAGAACATGCAGTATTTCATTTTCTGTTCTTGTGTCAGTTTGCTGAGAATGATGGTTTCCAGGTTCATCCATGTCCCTACAAAGGACACGAACTCATTGTTTTTGATGGCTGCATAGTATTCCATGGTGTCTATGTGCCACATTTTCCCTGTCCGGTCTATCATTGATGGGCATTTGGGTTAATTCCAGGTCTTTGCTATTGTAAACAGTGCTGCAATGAACATTCGTGTACATATGTCCTTATAGTAGAAAGATTTATAGTCCTTTGGATATATACCCAGTAATGGGATTGCTGGGTCAAATGGAATTTCTATTTCTAGGTCTTTGAGGAATAGCCACACTGTGTTCCACAATGGTTGAACTAATTTACACTCCCACCAACAGTGTAAAAATGTTCCTATTTCTCCACATCCTCTCCAGCATCTGTTGTCTCCAGATTTTTTAATGATCACCATTCTAACTGGTGTGAGTTGGTATCTCAATGTAGTTTCGATTTGCATTTCTCTAATAACCAGTGATGAGGAGCATTTTTTTCATATGTTTGTTGGCCTCATATATGTCTTCTTTTGAAAAGTGTCTGTTCATATCCTTTGCCCACTTTTGAATGGATTTGTTTTTTTCTTGTAACTCTGTTTTAGTTCTTTGTAAATTCTGGATATTAGCCCTTTGTCAGATGGGTAGGTCGCAAAATTTTTTTCCCATTCTGTGGGTTGCCGATTCACTCTAATGATTGTTTCTTATAGAAGCTCTGGAGTTTAATTAAATCATTTGTCTATTTTGACTTTTGTTGCTGATGCTTTTGGTATTTTAGTCATGAAGTCCTTGACTATGCCTGTGTCCTGTATGATTTTGCCTAGGTTTTCTTCTAGGGTTTTTATGGTGTTAGGTCTTATGACACTAAAATTAACTCGTTAATCCCTCTGGAGTTAATTTTAGTGTCAGGTGTATGAAAGGGGTCCAGTTTCTGCTGTCTGCACATGGCTATCCAGCTTTCCCAGCTCCATTTGTTAAACTGGGAATCCTTTCCCCATTGCTTGTTTTTGTCAGGTTTGTCAAAGATCAGATGGCTGTAGATGTGTGACGTTGCCTCCGAGGCCTCTGTTCTGTTCCTTTGGTCTATATCTCTGTTTTGGTACCAGTACCATTACTTTAGCCTTGTAGTATGGTTTGAAGTTTGGTAGTGTGATGTCTCCAGCTTTGTTCTTTCTGCTTAGGATTGTTTCTGGCTATGTGGGCTCTCTTTTGGTTCCATATGAAGTTTAAGCTGTTTTTTCCCAGTTCTCTGTGTTATTATTTTTAGAGTCTCATTCTGTTGCTCACACTGGGGTGCAGTGGCACAGTCTTGTTCACTGCAACGTCTGCTTCCTGTATTCAAGCAATTCTCCTGCCTCAGCTTCCTGAGTATCTGGGACTACAGGCACCCACCACCACGCCTGGCTAATTTTTGTATTTTTAGTAAAGTCAGGGTTTTGCCATGTTGGTCAGGCTGGTCTTGAACTCCTGACCTTAAGTGATCCGCCTGCCTCATTCTCTTTATGTGCTGGGATTACAGTTGTGAGCCACTGCGCCCAGCCCATAGTGCATTATTGGAAGGGAAAAATGCCTGCATTAAAAAACACAATGTAGCTTATAAATTAAAAAAATAGTAGCCAAAGCAAAAACAAGAAATATCCATTGAAACAGCTACTTTGTTAGTAGTGTGTGACTGTGATGGTGCTATAGGCAGACAAGTAGCAATAGTCTTCTACTTACATATTCTTAATTAATCTTGAATCCCTGACAAGCTTTTCATTGAAAATTCCATTTTGCTCCTTTGGATATCAGATCCTGTTTGTAGATGCTATTTAGTTTCTCATACCTATGAACTAACCTTTTCTCTCTCAAGCCTTTTCAAAATGAATATTTCATAGCATCATTTGCCTTCCTTTATAACTAGAGTGTTTTGGAAGGCTACAAATAAGAAAACACAGGTTGTAAAGTCAGGCAGAATTATTCGTCTTACTTCTATTGTATAAATCAGAGTGTTGGTTTTCTAAAGGGATCGGTGCCATTTATCTGTTGGAGCACATTAAACCCCTGCCTAAAGGATTTAGGCTACTGCTTTCTCTTCCAGAAAGGAATTACCACAACCATACAAGTTGGCATAGTAAGAAGCTAAGAACATTTTATCAATTCTTCCATTCATTCATTCATTCATTCATTCACTCATTCTGCATTTCCTGCAACTTCCTATCCTGGGCAGGAGATAGATGAGTAAATAAGTAGTGACAATGCCAAGCTCTCTAATAGAGGGATGATGCAAGGAGGGGCTTACTGCCATTAGGCAAGTCTTCGCAGAGTCAATTCCCTTCTGGCCGACTGACAGCCAGTTCACCGGTAGAGACTAGTTGAGACTGACATCCCAAGGAGGGAGAAACAGATTGTACTGAAGCATGGAAATGCAGAAGGATCTGGCCCACTTTGGAAAGAAATTCAGCCTGTGTAGTCATTGACATGCTGGCAGAGAGGTAGGTGGACTGGGAATAGTGTTCCTAGCACAGAGAAGCATTAGGTATTTGGTTATTTCTCTAAGAAAAATACAAATAATTTTCAAGTATGATCCTAGGATTTCTACTTGGAGCACTCCTGATTTACATACCCAGAAACATTTATATCAATAAAAGCTATTGTTGGCAGTAACCTAAACTCCTCATGAACTCCTGCTCATCCTTCAAGAGCTAGCTTAAATAGCACTTTTGTAAGGAAGCCTCCCTTGATCCTAACTTCATGTCCCCTCTCAGAGCATCATCTTTTGTACTAGTCTGATTTGCCTATATTGTTTACCACCGTATCTCAACGTTCAACATGGTGCCTGCCCCTAGATGGAGCTCGGCAATTTTCGAATGGGCAAAAGAATGTACATTATGCCCATTAAGACTCTATGAAGGCTACAGGGACAACCTTGAGCACACATGCAAAAAAATATTGTAGCTAAAATAGCAAAAGGAAGTAACACAATTTGAATCTTTATCATAAGACATTTAACTTGAAAGCACCAAGTTGAAAGTTTTTGGTTTTTGATTTGTCTTTCAAAGCCCAGAGTCCTTGGCCAGGCGCGGTGGCTCACGCCTGTAATTCCAGCACTTTGGGAGGCTGAGGTGGGTGGATCACGAGGTCAAGAGATCGAGACCATCCTGGTCAACTTGGTGAAACCCCATCTCTACTAAAGATACAAAAAATTAGCTGGGCATGGTGGCACATGCCTGTAATCCCAGCTGCTCGGGAGGCTGAGGCAGGAGAATTGCCTGAACCCAGGAGGCGGAGGTTGCAGTGAGCCGAGATCGCGCCATTGTACTCCAGCCTGGGTAACAAGAGCGAAACTCCATCTCAAAAAAAATTAAATACATAAATACAAAGCCCAGAGTCACTTTCCAAATAATCTGCCTGGGACTATTTTGTTGTTTACACATTTCTTTATTTTTTTTTTCCTGCTGTTATTTTCATTAACAACAAATACTTTTAATATCATTCTAAACTGAGCTATATTAGATCAACTCAAAATCTTTTCAGCTGTCAAAAGCTGGGCATTACATATGCAAAACAGGACCTAATGTTTCAGAGCTTCATATTCTACTATAATTATATGGTTCAATGCAAGTGATTATATCTCTTCTTCAGTAACGGGCTGAAAAGTTTTGGTTTGCTGGTTCCCTCATAATTTACTGCCTAGGTATAATAGGCTAGTCTTGTGGAAAAAAAGATGATAAATGATGCTGGCTAGGAATCATAGATTTATTAAATTTCTATCAAACAGTGCAACAAAAAAAATCTGCTTAAGTTAGAAATGGGCTCAAATTTTTTAATAAAAATTCATGAGTCCTGATGCTTGGTTCAGTAGGTCCAAGGAAGGCTTGAATTGAAGACTGATTAAAGAAAATAAAAGGCTTATTTGAGGTAATTTTTCAATGACGGCTTTTAATTGGATGTTAAATCAAATTCTTATCTGCCTTTCTGCAGATAGCACATTATATAAAATACAGTTAGCAGCACGACCACTGTAACGGATACACTGAATAACAATCGACTTCTCACTTTACAGTGAGAGGGTAGAAGGGCTGTGTTTGTCAGCCTGTCAGAAATTAAGTATGTAAATTAATGCTTAAGTGTATGAATATGAATATGATTTACAAGAGGCTTGGAGTATTGTTGGGGAAAATACTGAGGTTTCTCTTTCCCCTTCAAGGTTAACAAGTGCTCAGTGACCTTTACAGACAACGTGCAGCCATGAGTGTGTTAGTGTGTGTACTCACGTGTGCATTTTGTCACTGAGCTTGGGCTGGGAGCTTAAATACTCCCGAAGAGCAAATACTGCACTCATTCTCTAATGTCCCTTTCTGCCATCCATGAATGTCAGCCCATAAAAGCAATTTCATTAGCATTTCCTCGTTTTCCAATATAAGCAGTCAGTGTGGTACTAATAATGGGTCCTTATCTATCCTTTGCAGAGGATGGGTACTGTGCCCTATGGAGGGAAGATGGGCTACCTTGACTGCGGGTCTCAGAGAGTACCCTGGCTAGCAAATAGAAGCACTTGAGATCCTGTTTGGGAAAAATGGTTGGCATTCCTGAAAAAGTGCTTGCTCTTTTGCAGGCCATACTGGGGATGGGGGTGGAGCAAATTCATCTTTCACAGCTGACTGATATGAAGATGGTTTGCAAGACTTAGTGGAACTTTTGTTAAGTGCTGAATTAATTCCCAGGATAGCATCTACAGATTGGAGGAATGGAGTTTGCATAGACTGGTTTTCTCACATACGTTTTTAATGGTAGATCTTTAGTAGACAGCTCATTAATTTCATGATTCTTTATTGCCAAGAATAATATCCTTTAGGTTTGGGAAAATTTTCTCCCATTTTTGTTCTAACTTTTGGAGGAACTATAAAAGCCGTGCTTCATAGAATTTAAAAAGGGGAAACCCCAGTACATAGTATAGTTACAAATACATATCAGTTTCTCTGTTGCCCTAAACAGAATACCTTCTGTGTTGGCTTTCCATGTTTGAATACACACAATATCATCATTTTGCTGATTGAGAATTATTATTTAAACTAGTAAAATTTACATTGTCTTCCTAGTCTTTTTCTTTTTCTAATTTTAGAAACAGAGTCTTGCTCTGCCACCCATGCCAGAGTGCAGTGACATGATCATAGCTCACTATAGCCTCAGACTCTGGGGCGCAACAGATCCTCCCACTTCAGCCTTCCGTGTAGCCAGGACTTCAGGTGCATGCCAGCATTCCCAGCTAGTCTGTTCCATTGTGTATTTTCTTTACCACTTGAGTAAAGTTATTTTAATTGACAAATTCTAAATTGCATTAATAATAATAATACTTACATCTGCTATATATTGAGTGACTCATTTGGGTCAGGCTAGTTACTTGATATTGATGGTTAACAGTCGCTTGTGGTGAGTGCTATAACACCTGATGAATATTCCAAGGCCATATGGTCAGAAGTGGCCCAGTAGGTATTGCAGCCCCACTTGTATTGACCCCAGACCCTACGTGCTACACCATAATGTAGTGTGCTTCTCTCCATCAAATCTTCACAGCACTTGCAAGGTAGGTGGCATTAAGCATCTTTTACAGTTGAAGAAACTGAGGCTCAGGAAGGTAAGTAATCCAGAGCACAAGAAAGTCATCGGTGAGAAATTTGAGCAAAAAGTATTTTCATTTCTACCCTTCACCCACTGCCACCTCCTCACCTTACACTGAGCACTTTCTCCACCATGATAGTGAATGCCTTCACCGCCCACCTGCTTTTTAAGATGGAATTTCACTCTTGTTCCCCAGGCTGGACTGCAATGGTGCCATCTTGGCTCACTGCAACCTCCGACCCCCAGGTTCAAGCGATTCTCCTGCCTCAGCCTCCTGAGTAGCTGAGATTATAGCCTTCTGCCAACACACCTGGGTATTGTTTTGTATTTGAGCATGTTTGCCAGGCTGGTCTTGAACTCCTGATCTCAGATGATCCGCCCACCTTGGCTTCCCAAAGTGCTGGGATTGCAGGCCTGAGCCCCCACGCCTGGCCACTTGCACCCTTAACAGTCATTCAGAGACTCCTGTGCAGTAGTCCTTTCTGGGACCTCAAATTTGTTGTTTTTATATTTTCGTGGGGATTAGCATTTGACACTTCCCCATCCTTGTTTTGAAGACTTTTGACTTGACATTGTATTTTCTTGGTGCTCATCCCACCTGTCTGTCATTTGCTCTTTTCCCTTCCATCCCTCAGCATGAGGTATCATTTTATTACTTTAGCATTCAGCCTTTTTAGCCATCAGATGCAGTCATTCTCTTATCCAGTCATTTCTAACTGTGTCATCTCTCCCAGACTGCTGGCTCACACTTCTAGCCATGCTCTACTTGTGTCAGATTTGTATTTAAAGCTGGATCCTGTGGAACCCTGGAAAAGTCAATGAACATTTCTATGTCTCTGTTCATTTGTAAACTGGGAATTATAATACTTCTTCATAGGGTTAAATGAAGTGCAGTGTTTATAGGGTTAAATGGTTTTTGCAAGAATTAAACAAATGAGATAGCAAAACTAGAGAACTGAGCACAGTGCCTCGCACATAATAAGCACTCAGCAAATGGTAGCTCTTATTCTTGTTATTAGCATCCACCTTTGGATCACATGGCCCAAGTTGCCTTGCATTGTCATTCTTAATGGCCATGTCCTGTCTCCGTGAGAGACCATGAGCAATTTGAAGCTGTAGATGTCTGTATATTATTCTGCCTCAATAAAAAGGCATATTCTTGACTTTTTTTGATAGCAAGCATTTAGAATGGTTTATTTTCATTCTGTGAGCTGAGTATAACAATATGCTTATTTCCAAATTCTCCAATGTTTGCTGAATATTATTTTTTTTGAAACTACATAAAGATACTATGTTTAAATCCCATAAGTAATAATTCTGTGCTAACAGCATTTTTGAATATTTCAAGGAAATAGCCAGTTTATCCAGAGAATTGCTAGTATTACCAACATTTTTGGTGAGGTTTCTGTCTTGGTTTGTTCACTTTTGTAGCCAGTTTGAAACCCTGGATATGGACTGCTGTGGACAGTGTAAAAACCAACAACAACGTTCTCTAGCTAGTTCATCAGCTGCATTATGATGTATGTGAGAACTAGATTATTCCCTCTATGCAACAGTTGTGTTTTCTAAATGAGGCAGTTGCTTTGGGAATGAGGGACCTGTGGTATTTCCAGAGCATTCAAGATTTCCAGATTTGTAAACACTTATGCACAATTTTATGCCTTTCTCAACATGACACAGAACATGTGGCCAGACTGGTCTTTCTGTAGGAAAAAGCACACTACAAGATAAGAATGGCTGAGCAACCTCTAGTAGATAGGGCTTGTTCTCTGGAGAAATCTGCGTATTGTGATTATGTGTGCATGTCGGTGGACATGAGGAGTTTCTGATTAGAAAGCTCGTCTTGTCTTTAGTAGCCAAATAGCAGGTGCTTGAAAAATGGTGGTATTGGCATCCATCACCATTTCTTAACTAGGCCTCATGGATTTTGCCTGGTTAATTTGCCTGCTTTCCCTGACATGATTTGTTTGTTCACTCTCCGTGCATATTGTGTTATTTCAATTGGGGCTGCTATAACAAAGTACCACAAACTAGGAGGCTAATAAACATTAGAAATTTATTTCTCACAGTTCTGAAGGCTGAGAATTCCTAGATAACAGCACCAGCAGATTTGATGTGTAGTGATGCCCTCTTACATTCATAGTATCTTCCTGTGGCATCCTCATGTGGCAGAAAATGCAGAAAAGCAAGGCAGCTCTCTGAAGCCTCTTTTATCAGGGTACTAAACCCATTCACAAAGGAGAAGCCCTCATGACCTAATCACCTCCCAAAGGCAACATCTTCTAATACCACAGTATTGAGGGTAAGGATTTCAACATATGAATTTGAGAGAATGTAAACATTCAGACTATAGTACCTGTACTAGTCCCACTGCCGGGAATACCATCCTCTTTTCTCTGCCGATAATCATCTGTACCTTTGACAACAGAGCAAACAAGTTGTAATATGAACTTTGTTAGTCATTGTCTTTTATGTACTGCTAGGCCTTCCACCTACCTTTGTGTCCAGTACTCAACAGGATGTCTTGAACCCAGGATGAGTTCTCTTAATGTTTATAGAAGTAAGGAAGAGAAGGGAGAAGTGTGCAATTTAGTCAACTTGTTAATAATCCCAACTATGGAGTTTGCCCATCTAGTTTTAATCCTGAATAGCATCCCATTTTAAAAAAATGGATTTCAAGTGAGAGAATGTCATGGTCACATTAGTATTGAATGAGCCACAGCATGTCCCTGATTTAATTAATGTTATGTGAAAATTTAAGTGATGATGTAAGAACATATCCCTTTTGGAGCATTTGCTGTTTTTTAATTTAGCCTTTGTAGCAGAAGAAACCATCTCCTCAGTGAAGACCCCTAATGAAAGCTGGTGGAAATTCATGTTTTTGTTTTAACTTCATGGAAGAAAAATAATACATTACTTGCATAGATATGTTTCTAATTATAGTTTTTCCATTATACTCTTTTAATTGTCTTCTTAAATGCAGTATTTGTCATGCTGCCAGGAACGTCTAAATGACTTCTTCATTGAGCAAAGGGTTTTTAGACATCAACTACGTTTCTTAAAACTGTACAGTTTTACAACATTAAATCTTTTCTTCCAGAGTCACGTTGCAGCTTATATTCCTCCCTTCCCAGGACACATCATCCCCCTCTGCATAAATGTGAAGGGTGAGGCAGGAAGAGCTTGAGCAGCCATTTGTAAGGCTCGCTTCTTTTTAAGCTGTAAGACCTTGGGGATGTTGTGATGATATAGCTGTTTGTCTGTGGTGGAGGAAATAGGATTAAATGAAATGAAACCATACCAGAATCACTCAACTCCACATTTTTATAGTATGCATAATCTGCTTTTTTTCTGGAAGTCATGAAAGAAGTTCTTTATTTCTTGTTTTACAAAAGTAGCTGCCTCTGGGTATTGATAACACTAGTTTAAATTCTTTAAAAGAATCCGTGAATTGTAACTGCTCTGACAGTTCTGCAGCTATTTTTAAATTTGTGTTTTTGCTGAGAAAATTATAAGCTGTGGCATAAATTTTAAGTGCAATTATATACCCCTGGAGGAAACTTTTGAGGCAATATCATAAATGGACTTATGGGGCAACCTCCTGATAATATGGGACAGCTGATTCCGTAACATATGCATCTGGACTTTCTCATTAAACCCATTCTGACACATTTTTCATGTAATAGCTTTTCTGATAACTTTGGTTTGTAAAACATTAATATTGTATCTTTTGGAGGAAGACAATGATGTCTCTGGTTTAATCTCCTGTAGCTATGATGTGTATACTACACTTTACAGAGTGGCAGAAGGTGCAGCTTCTAACCATTGATTGTGACTGGGATGTGCTGTTGATGCTGAGATTCTAGCCAGTGTCCTGAACTGAAAAGTTTTCCATAGACCACTGACAGAAGATAGGCCATGGAGTCGTGTTCCTTCAGTTTAGTTCTACATTCCGTGGAAGCCACTGATACCTGGTCTGTTGCTTAGCCTTTCAGACATCTCCCCCATTCCTTCTGATTATGTAATTGGCTCTCATCTTACTAAGTATGCCTAGCTACAGTGTGCAGAATACAAATGACAGAACCTCCCAATATTTAAGCAAATCCTTTTGCACTTGAGGGAGGAAGGCGGGAAGTGGGGGTTTGTTTCTGATCAAGAGTTTCCCATCCAATCAATCACAGCTATGATCAAGAATAGACCGCTAAAGAGGAAGGCATAACAGATCACTGCACTCTGTGAAACTATGCTCCAAGTCCTGTTAACATACAATACACAGTGATTATACAAAAGACCCTATTATGTCACATACAATATGCAATCCACACCAGTAACCATGCTATATTACACTTTAAAACTCTATTAATCTAATAAGCAAACTGTAACAAGCCTTAATTCAACATTAAGTACCAATAAGTATGTTAGACTTGTTAGAATCTTAAGAAACTTTGGGGGATTGATTTGGTCCTCCATGTACTTTTAAAGTCTTTTTTTTTCTGGGAAACGTGAGCTGATAACAGTTTTCTTCATGTCAATACATTTCCCCATAGCAAAGACCATCAGGAAGGCGTGAAGAGGGTGAAGAAAATTTATTTGCTTTCAGGATCCAGAGGCTAGCTATGGGGATCCAGGGATCCAAACATCTGACCTTTCTCGATCTCAACTAGTAGAACGAGTCACCTTTCACCTCTTCTTACTGTGTGGCCCCTCCCGCTATTCCCTTTCCCTCACCAGCAGGATAGAGCCCTGTTGCAGAATCCACTGAGTGTTTGGATGTTGATCATACATGGTTGAAAAAACGATTAGCTATTGTTAAAGGGGGATGTATAAAGTGCTGAAAAGTGGTAACTTGTGATTAGAGGCGTTCCCCTTCTTTCTTGTTGAGAGACTGTTCAATTTAACTATGCTATTAAAGAATACAAGAGGTATAACACAGATAACCCCTGCCCTCCAGAGGCTCATAATCTATTATGAAGACTAAGAGAAACATACAAAGGATTACAATGAAATAAATAACAGGGCTCTTCCTCATAACATCTTAAAGGATTCTGAATAAGTTTGATGAACACATCAACATGCTGATTGAGTTCATGCTCTCGTAGATGGGTTTTTCATGTTGATTGTCGTGGTGATTACGTTTTGTAACTGTCATAGCTAGTGTAGGAGTCTAAGAGATAGATTAATATTTGAAACTTCCTGATTGCTTTCCATCTTGGCATCAGGTTATCATTTTACTTGCACTCATACCAGAAACTCCCATGTTCAATCACTTCCTTCCGTATTATATATTTAGCTTTATCTTGATTATGACTGAAACTGCATTTGTCACTTTTGTTTTCAAATCATCATGGCATTGAGACAGTTCAATGCTTTGTCTGTGCTTAATTATGATATTCAGTTACAGAAAAATGGTTCCGTTTTTTCCAATTTGCCTTAATCAGGGCCTTAAGTCTGACCTCTAGCTCTGAATGATGTTGTATTTGCCCCTCAACAAAATAGCAGAGCAGTCCCTGTTCAGGTTACACTAAATCAGAAAGTGATGGGGAAAAGGAGGGGTGACAGGTTCTGCAGCAAGTTAGAATCATGTACTGTTAGGTTTTTGCCAGGATGGGCCAAATTCTAACAGAAAAAAAGAAAAAGGAGATCACTGCATATTTCCAGATACTCTGAAGTGAAATCATAGCATTAGAGTGACAGTATCTTATTCTTCAGGCAAAGGAAGTATATAGAATTTCTAATTAGAAAATCAAAAATACTCAAACATCATTTAAATTATCATACAGTAAAATATCCAGAGATCATCTGTTATCTCTCTTTCTCTCTCTCTCTCTCTCTGGATATATATATATATATCCATTCATCCATCCATCCATCTTTCTGCTTCTGTTTACTGAGCCATCATATGGGGTGTTTCATAAATTTTGCTTGGAACACCCACATAGCTTCCCTGAAACAACATGCTGTTGGTCATCTGAGCCCTTTGCTCCTTCAAGGAAAATTAGTGGAACAGAACAGCTTAAATTGAAACACTGGCTAGTTTTAATGTTTATAATTAGCGATTGTTTACAAGCTTGATGGACTGGACTTGAGCCAGGAAACTATTAAAAGAGACTGGGCCCATAACATTGTGGAGTAATGTAGGCTAGGGTATTCATATAAAATAGGCTTTAGAATATAACAGTCTGCATTCACATTCAGGAACTGTCTCTTTCTAGTTGTAGGGAAGATATTTAATTGCCCTGAGTCTCACTTCCATCATCTACAAAATGGGAACAATAATAATGACTACCCTAGAGGGTCATTTAGGATCACACGAAATAAACCATGTGAAGTGCTTAGCACAAAAATTGCCTGTGCTGTATATCTGCTAACATTTATATAAAGCTGGCTTGGTGGAAGAACAGCACTGGCTAAGATTGGTGAAAGGTAAGAACAGTTAGCGAGTTAATATAGTGGGCTTCTCTCCTTGTGCTGTGTACCTTAAACTGGGAATGATCACATATGAAAGAGTTAACTGTGTTTTCCTCTTTGCTGGTGAATTATGAGAATTCTGAACTTTATGAATTTGGAATGTGAACATTTCATTTCAGAGTGGTGATTTGTGTCCTTTATAATCTGCAAATAACCTATTTATTTGAAATCAAAAAGAAGACAATTCAAGAATTGACTTATTTCCCTCTGACATCTCAGTAGTAGTACATTTGAATCTTCATTCATTCACCATGTCTAAGTCGTATAAACCTGCCCAGGCATGATGAATGAACGTATAGTTTTGAATTTTTAAAAATATATGAAACATGTTTGTAGCAAGCTTCCTCACTTTCTGGATGATTAGATATAGGTGGTGCAGACTGAATATTTTGAGGGCTTATCTGGCAGCTTAAGCACAATGTGCATGCTTGCAAGTTAGCAACTAGAATAAAAGAAGTTGAGACACATAAATGTAACAAGTGAATGAAAAGTGGTAGCTTTTGATTTCTCAAGCCATTATATTTGGCCTGTAGGCCCCTGGTTAGGGTGGGAGTTCATAAATGTCAGAGAATAACAACATAACATGAGCACATGGAGTCCAACAAAAGGATCAGGAGGGGAACATAATATGAGGAGGGTGAACTTTAAAATCATATTCAATTTAAATTCATTCTGATACATTTAGAAAATGTTCGGTTCTGTAACAATCCTACCTCAAGGTATAATACGGTACTGGCCATTGTAGCCAGGACTGTATTAAAGTTCCATCTGGTGTAGACCAGGGGTTTACAAATTACAAACGCCTGTTTTTAAAATAAAGTATTATCAGCACACAAATATACCATTCATTTACATATTGTCCATAGTTGCTTTTGCACTGCAAGGGCTGAGTTGAGTAGTTGTGACAGTGACCATATAGCCCACAAAGCTGAAAATGTAGTATTTGGTCTTTCACAGGAAAGTTTGCTGACTGCTATTTTAGAGGAACAACAAAAAAGGCTATCATACACATATATGCTATATGTATGTCTATGTATATGTGTGTGTATGTCCATATATATGTATACAATTTAAAGCTCCATATATGCACGTTAATTAGAAAATTATAACGAGTACTATAACATGCTACTAGCATGGTAATTGACTCTCAGTAGGTACCAAATGAATCAGTTATTAGTACTAAAAATAGTCTGCATACAAAATAGCCTAGATTAGATCTTTAAAAAGTGTTTTGCACAAGCAAGGATTATTTTATAAAGAAACTGAGGAGCAGAAAGACTTGTTCATTTTTGGTAAAATGAGAACTAACCCCAATCTTTACTTTTCTTTGACAAAATTGAACACAATCATTGACTTAATAAGACTTAAAAATCCTCAAACCTTTTTTAAAATTTATCTTTCCCTCTTCTTTTTGTTCTTATGCTTTATAGTTATTAAAAAAATTAAACTCTCATGCATCTCTGTGCTTTGTAAGCTGGGAAGAGAACAGCAATATCAAAAAAACAAAAGTCTGTTCACATAGTAACTGTAATTTTGTCAAAACATGCAGTCCTAAATGCTACCCTGGAGCTCATTTGGAGTAAATTCATATATTTAGATGAGGTCAGGTGACATTGATAACTATCTGAGTAATTCATTTCACATTTGGCCTGCTATTATTAAAAAGTACATTTTTGCATTATTTAGTATGATCTTATGTAGAGCCAAGCCTCACATTGAGCAATCTGGTTGATTCCAGTGTATTGTATTTGAGCAAAATACCATGTAGGTAGGGGCAGAAACCAAGAAAGCAGAGTAAGAAGCTCTTGAGAGTAATGTATAGAACAAGACTTTCTGAGGCCAAATTTTAGCTTGGAAAATATCAGGGAAGAATTTAACTGTCAATCTAAATGTCAAGTTTTTTGAAACAACATGATTCTTAAGACACAGAAACACCTTTCTCAAATATTGGATAGCTGTTTTTGTGATTTTGCTTGTTTAGTTTTAGGGGCGGCACTTTGGCAGATATTTCCCATAACTTGTTTTAATAAAAGTGATAGAAGTTGATTGTGGAACATTGGGAAACTGCAGAAATGAATTAAAACTAGAATGAAAATTACCCATAATCTCATCAACAAGCAATAACCACTGTAGATAGCTCAGTGATATCTATGTCTCTATCTGGTTATCTATCTCCCCAAAACAGAATCATGGTACGTATATGGTTTTCTGTCATGCCTTTTTGAGCATTTTCACTAATCATTAATTTTTAAAACTTGAAGGAAGACCTTCCATATAATGTCATGGAATATGATTACATATTTGATTTAACCTTTCCCCTTTTGTTCAACATTTAGACATTTCCATTCTTTGGTATTGTAAACAGGGCTGCAATAAACAGCATTTTGCATGAATCATTTCATATGTGTTTAGCTTTTCTCCCTTAGGATAAAATCTTATGAGTGGAATGATTGAATCAGAGAGTATGAACGTTTTTAAGTCTATTGATACACATTTCTCAACTGTCTTCCAAAAAGGTGGTAGCATTGCACCTAAATCCCAGCAGAATGAGACTCTCTCCTCCTCCTTGACAGTGCTTGGTAGCATCACTTTTAAAGTTTTGCTATTTTGAAAGTTTAAATTTGTCATTTTGAAATGTGTGTTATGAAATATTTACCATTACCTAGCTATTGGCTATCATTGAGTCATTCAGAAACATAAGGCAGATTCTTTGCTCTTCAGGATACTTTTATAGGAATAGTGTCTCTCAAAAGTAAGATAACAGTTTCTCATTTTATTTTGCTGCCTGAAGCTCCTGAAAAAATGTGTGGGGTGTGTGTGTGTGTGTGTATTGAGACAGAGTTTCACTCTTGTTGCCAGGATGCAGTGCAATGGTGCAATCTCGGCTCAATGCAACCTCTGCCTACTTGTTTCAAGTGATTCTCCTGCCTCAACCTCCTGAGTAGCTGGGATTACAGGCATGAACCACCATACCTGGCTAACTTTTTATATTTTTAGTAGAGACGGTGTTTCACCATGTTGGCCAGGCTGGTCTTGAACTCCTGACCTCAGGTGATCTGCCCACCTCAGCATCCCAAAGTGCTGGGATTACAGGTGTGAGCCACTGCACCCAGCCAACAGTATGTTTTAAGGAGTACCAACAACAGTCCTGAATTTTCAGTGCTAAACTTGGCAGTCCTGGGCACATGAGGACAGTTCGTCATTCTATTTTGCTTTGTGTCACCTGGACATAGGACTTAAATCCTGGAAAATGTCAGGACATTGGGTTTGGAATTTGAGAGAATCTTTACAGAAAGCTGCATTTCTGTGGGAAAGTCATTCCTTTAGTTCACATGATCCTTGAAAATATGTACACAATTATAAACCATTCTACTTTCAGAGCCCTGAGTTTTTTGTACTAGCTTAACTATTTCCATGACATTAAGGGTTCTGGATAATTTCTGATTTCTTTTGAATTATGAAATAAACACATTTATATTCCAAATAGAAAGAATGAAGAGTTTTATTTCCCAACAAATATTGTGGAATGAGTTCAAGGATTATTACTGAGATAAGAAAGAATGAATGCAGTATGACAATGAAGACCCAGTGAATTCAGAGAAGCAAAATCATTCTGAAAGTGACATTTTCTCACACAGTCCTCTCCACTGACATTATTGTAATCAGTGAATGCACAGTGCAAGCATGGTGTTGATTTTAAATCACAGGGAAATAGGGCTGGAGAAATTTTTCTTTATATTTTGAGGATATAAGGATCATTATGTTATCCTACGAATAGTTTTGTTAATAGAAATGCCTCTGATTCTCCCTAGATCTATCATAAATAGATTCAAATAGCTTCAGCAGCATTGATCCTGTGCTTCAGTCGACTTCCACGATGTACTGTGATTATGACAATGCCTGAACTGTGTCTGAGAATTGTAAGTTACATTCAGCCTGGAATAAGAAATTATTGTCTTACCAAGTAAATCCAGTAATGCCATCAACTTTTTGGCACATTGTGAAAGCAGTTGTGAATTAATACTTTTGCTTTGAGCCACAGTAGACAGAGTAGAGAGTGGAAAATTCACCTGAAAGAGTTTTTTCACTTTTCTAACAAATATATCTGCCCAAAAGCCATTTTGACTGTTTTCATAATAGTAATGTTTTAGAATAAAAAATAAAACATTGAAACTTAGCCATTTGTGATTTTCTTTGTTCCAGTTTCCCATAGTTGGAATTTTCATCAGATTGGAAGAATAATTCACTCACAAAGTAACCCTTACTATGCTAGGTTTAATAAATGAGCTTCAAACCCACCCAAATCAGGATTTAGAATGGAAACAGTGACACGCTTTCTGAAGTCTTTAAAGTAGCATTGAGTGGAGCTGCTTAAAAGGCCAGAGTGGAGTTTTCTATGGGCCTCCTTTCAAAGACCTGCAATCTCTGCTTGATTACAGAAGACAATGTTCAAGACAAATAAATGCTTCGTTTCTTTCTTCTTTTCAGACAGAATTCACAAAAATTTCCTCAAGCTTTCAACAGTGTCTCTCTCAGTGGCTCCTCAAGAAGGATAGCCTTCAGGCATCCTCAAATATTCACAGGGAAAGAGGCTTTTTTTAAAGAATTGTAGTACCAACTGCATGCTCACAGCTGGACTCACTCAATGGGTTATGAGACAATGGAAGGGCAAGATGTTAGTGTTATTGAGGAGAAGCAAAATCATTGAAAATAAATAGGAAATTTCCCATTTGTGAAAGAGCGAAGTATGCAGAGGTATAGAAGTGCATGCCTAGAGTTTGTATCGTTCATCTGTTTGAACACTTACAGCATTTTCCAAGTGCCTTAAGTGACGCAATGTTGGATAGTCTGTCAATATAATAAATAGTAAATACAGCTTTTATTAAAATATAAAGTCATGTTCTTAGAATATAACTATGTAAGATTTTAACATATTCCTGTATTAAACTGGCATTCAGTGCCAAGTCTAAAATTATTGAACATACACACCTCTATTTGCCAATAGATTGAAGTGCAGCTCTTCTGCATGGGGCTCTTTCCATGTTACCTCATCTATTTACGTATCCTTCATTTCAAATAATCTGTGCATCTTATAACTTCTCAGGAGCCCCTCTTTACTCTGGCTGCTAGGGTAACTGCCCTTTGCTATCCACTTGGACTAAATATTCAAGATTTTTAAGAAAGTACATGTGCTATTTAATCTTGGCCTGATCCCGCCGTCCATATTTCTTCCAGTTTTAAATATCATTGTATCGTGTTAGTGTCCACAAACTGCCTCACATCTATTCTGTGGCAGAACAGGATTGAACATGTGAAATATAAAAGTTCATATGGCATGAGGTGGCTGACCTTACAGCCCAGGCTGGCAACACTTTTTCTGAATAGTTAACCTCTTGAACTCTGTGCTCCCATTGCTGAATTACTTTACATTCTAAAATAAATGTACCACATCCCTTCTCAAAACAACAAATATTGATTTCAAAAATCTTTTTTAATTTTGAGAATCTCAAAGTATTTTATAGTTTAAAGGTATCTAGACTGGACCATTCTTTTCTGCTAAAATTTATCCAGCAGTACTTGGCATTGTGTTGGGGACTGATAAAGTATTTAGTGAATTTAATCATGCTCCATATTTTACTTTCTGGGCTTTTCTGTGTGAGTACAAATCAAAATCAAAATCATAATCTTAGTCTCGGAAATATGGGTAGAACATGTTAATCAGTGTTAAACCTCAGGTTGACATTCATCTCTGCATCCTGCACCAGTATTCATTTTAGGATGCTGTATTCCAAACACTTTCTACTTTGAATGAATGGGAAGAGATTGCTACAGGGGTAATTTGTTATCTTCCACCCAATTTTTTTCTCTTTTTTAGAGAAGTAGGTGATACTGCATGGTGACTTTAGTTATTAACAATGAATTATTGAAATTGCTAAGAGATATTATAAGTGTTCTTACCACAAATAACTAGTAAGTATGTGAGATAATGCAAAAAAAGAAAGAAAGACTAGAAAGGTAGGTGGAACATAAAAGAACAACAGCCAACACTGAGGAATATAGAAATCTACCTGATTAATTTTATGAAGTGGCACAGTAGAAAAGCAGTAACAGAAATTGAGGATGAATGCAACAGTTCTGGACCTCCCGAAGGGCAGCTTTGATTCCCAACTGATTTTTATTTCTACCACTGTTTTTATATTGGTGCCAGTTGGAAGTATAGCATGCAAGGTGTCACCAAATAAACGAACTTGCCCAGGGAGTAAACTAACAGAGATAACGTTTTCCTGGAAGCTAAGGGAGTAATTAGAGCAATAACTTTTAGAGACATCATTTCATAAAAGTTCATGCTTTAATATTCAAATAATTACATTAATCTGTAGATTAGTCAGCTGAAATATTATTTTTTTTGGCACGAGCTTAATGAAAATTGTCATAATGGTGCCAAAAAGAAATCTTATGGTCGCCTTTTCTATACAAAAGAAATTCTCCATTGTTGTGCTAAAATACAGATGTGACTTAGAAAGAAACTTGCGTGGTGAGCAGAAATAGAATATATAATTAGAACAAAGAGGGCTTAAATCAAATTAATCTTCATCTGACAGGAACGGTTACATTTACATCATTGAGTGCAAAGTCATAGCCAAAACTGAAATTAGAAACAGATAATTATGATAAGAGAGGACACTTATGCTGACTTTTCTCATGCATAATTGGAAAGCATACAAAATGCAATGCTTGTTCTAATTAGAATTAGCATTAAAAGATGCCAGTTTTGATGAATTCTGGATTTTTCCATAAAATAAGTTGTCTAAATAATTAAACTATGGACATGCAAATTTGTTTGCCTGTTTGTTCAAGATACAACTTTAATAGTATCCGTGATATGAATGCTGTTAATTTCTTTTGTCAATGGCATATTGTAGTTTTGTTGGCTTTTTTTATTTCTATTTCTTCTTGAGAATCTGATTTTATTCTTAAAACTCTGCCATTCATTTCTTTCGGCAGTCTCTTTTAGTATGTGTACCTACATATACACATGTCTTATAAAAACACAGAGTCTAATTTTTCACTTGGCATGTACGAAAAGAGTGTGTGTGACAGTTTCAAAAATGCAGATGTCAAAAGACTGTGATACAATCCTTCTTTTTTCACCTTGGAGTTCAAATGTGCTATTTCTGAATGGTACTGAAAGAGAAAATGTGCATCCCATTGACAAATTCTTTTTGGAGTATTTCTTCCTGAATTCTTTACTAGAATCAATCCCTTGCCTGGGTGGCTTTTCCAGCGATTCTAGCAGTTGAGAGAAGCAGGGACAGGTGTTGGCCATCATCTTGGGGCTTCATTCACCACTCTGTAGTCTTTGCTTTTCTTTTATTGTCGTCATTTAAAAAAAACATTTAATTTATTTATAGAGATGGGGTTTCGCTATGTTGCCCAGGCTGGTTGACAACTCCTGAGCTCAAGCGATCCTCATGCCTCGACCTCCCAAAGTGCTGGGATTAGAGGCATGAGCCACCACGCCTGGCCAATCTTAACTTTTCTTGATCTCTTGTTCTGTTACTCTTTTCTTATTTTCCTTTTTCTTCTTCTCTTTCCCTTCTCCAAGGTGAGGCTTCCAGTCTCTGCAGTAGCAGCGGTGGGTCTAGTTGTTTAACTGAATCTCCAGGGGCTCTTGGGAGCAATTTCATTCTGTTCCATTAAATTCATTCTGACATACAATAATGCATGTTATTGTAGATTGTGAAATTCCTGATTTTTTTTTTTTGGAAATGCATGAGTTTCTTTCACAAGAGGTGGACCCAGACCAACCAATGAAAATTCATTACAAAGCTTCTTATTTCTTGTTTTTGGATAAAGAGTTTTTCTCTGCATAAACAAAATGGATCTTATCTGTATAGCATACAGGGTTTCTGGTTAGGGTAACATAGAATGCCTTTCCACCTAGGGCTCTTTAAAAACTTGTGAAGGATTACTAAGGGAGGTTGTAGATTTCCTCCCTAAGGAAGTCTTTATAAGCAAGGAGGATTCTAATCCCTCAAGGATTATTTAGAGTGATGCTGCCTGAGGTTTCTCTAATTCTATGCTCATGATCATTATCAGATTTCTTCCTGGTTTAGTGTTCTCTCAAAATTTCCCAGTACTCAGAAATGCCAAAGAAACATCAAAGTGTAGATTCTCACTTAAATCTTCATTGCAGTATCTTTCCTTAGCCTTCATACTTTTCTTTGAATTGTGTTTTTGTTTGTTTAGTTCATTTTGGTCTAAGGGCTAAGGGTAAAGAGCAAAGGAAAAAGTCATCAGTATTTTATTTTAGGGACTGCAGTAGAATGATACTTGAAATGCCATTCTAATATAACTTTTCAAATAACTGTATTGTACAGGCAAAATAGTTGTTGCCAGGATGAATTGTATAAATGATTCATTTATTGTATATTATATTAAATAAAGGCAACATGGAAGAGGGAAAGGATTTTTAACACCCAAACAAAAATAATAATTTATCATAAGAAGCTCCAATTTGTATTGTTAATGTGGTTGGATGATGTATGTTAAATAATAGTTGATTCAAAGGTAATTGTAAAAGCTAAACAGTAATAACATTAAATAACAGGATATTATTTGAGAAAATGGTATCATGGAAGAGAGTGTGATTGTTATGTAACAAGTGGCATCAATGTGACCATCTCAGGAAGATTTTTGCTTTTAAAAGACAAACAAAACTTTTCAAATGATGGACTCAAAAGAGCATTTTCAGTTGAGAGATTTAGTCATATAGGCTGATTTGCTTCAACCTGAATGCAAGGTTTCTCAGTGCATTTTCCCCTGAAAGCCACTAGCAGCCTAAAGCTCGGTCTTAAGACAGCAAGGCATCCTAGACCCTGTGATTTCATAATATCCTTGCAACCATATGCGAAACAAACTAGCTTGCTAAGAACTTAAAAGGGTTGACAAACAAATTACAGCCATCTTGATAGGAGGTGATTATTGGCATTACCAACTCAGTTGGGTATTCTTAATGAACTAAGACAGCTTTATTTTCACAACTTGCCTTGAAATGTAGGTGAAGGATATTTAATGATTTTTAAATTAGCAATATTATATAGTTACACAGCGCTTAAATTTGCACATATCATTTAAGTGAACTCTATTTATTTTTCCTTCAAAGGCTTCTAGGAAGTGGGTCAGGATAACCAGGCCCATTGTATGGAAGACATAATTGTAACATGTGCTCTATCTGATGAGCCTTGCCTATGTAATCTGAACTCTTACAGACTAATGGCCATCAGCCCTGGGAGGCTGACTGGTGCCTGCCACTAATTTATGCCTCCTCTATGCTGTCACTTCTGCTTGGAATACTTGACTGTTTCCACTTACTTCCTCTGCCTGGTGAACTTTTATTCATCCTACAAGAGCCTGATCAAACTTGCGCCTCTTCTGAAGTTTGCTCTGCCCCTTTTTCAGCCCTTTTCCCACCCCCATGTTCACCCTCACCCCCATCCTCAGCAATTAGTCCTTCTCTTTCCTAGTTCGAACTCCCTCTGTTCTGTTCATATGGGTACTATAGCATCTATCACACTATAATATAGTGATCTCATTGCATATGCTTCCTGCATTTGACTGGTGATCCCTGTGGTCCCTACATCTGGGACAGTCCAGGTTACCTGCAACTGTCTCCTCTCCTGAAGAAATGGAATCCAAAACTAAGAGTCCTTAATTAAATGCGGTTCACACCTCCTTGACTTCACTTCCAGGTCTTCAGAGGTGAGGCCTGCTGTTAACCACTCCTGCTGTTCTTGCTGACAATTTTATAGAGGATCTTTAAGGGCTTTCACACTGGGCCAAAAATATGTGCATATGCGCACGTGTGCACACACACCCACCCACACACACACACACATATTTGCAAGTTACTGTGACCTGCAAGACCTTTCAGTTTGAGAAGAACAATGGCTTCAGCTATAGAGAAGCTGTTTCCATAGCTATAACATAGAGAATAGATTAAAGTTGCCATCTAAGGCACAGGTTAGGGAGGAAAAAGACAGCATTTTGGGTTCATTGACCCAAAGGTCTTTGCTGTGGCAGAAACTTATGAGGACATGTTTTTGTTCATTGTTCTTCTTGTTTGTCGTACAACTGGCCATTAAATTGCAGGTGGATCCTCCCAGCCAACAGTCCCATCTGTGTCCTGGACGGTGGCAAGTTTGTGATGGTTCAAGATCAAGTTCAAGATCCAGATTAAGAATCAGATCTTGACAAAATGTTACTTCTTTTTTATTGCAGTCTTTCTCATTCAATTCCTGTCTACAGCCCTTTGAAGTAGATGTTATTCTTTCTCATTTAAAGGTAACAATATTGAGACTTTGAAGGGACAAGGAGCTTGACATGTGTACAGCTAGTTTTATGCCTATTGGACTGAGCCTTGAAATCGTGCAGCCTCTCATTTCTTCCCACTGAACAGAGCAGGGACCCTGCTTGAGGAAAACTTGGTAGATGAAAAATTATATTACAAGACAAGTACATTTGAATTTTTACTTTTAGAAGGATTACTATAGAAGTCTTTACAGTTTGGACTTGCTTTGTGGAAGGCAAGATGGGCCTTCCTTCTGAAGAGGTTCTATTGAATACATTGGGTAAAACGCAGCTATAGTGTCATGAAGGCTGCCAACAGGCATGGAGTATGAGTGGTTTTCATGAATAGCAAGAATACGAACCTGTGACAGAAGAAACTTAAGTTACAGGGTAATAGGCAACACTGACAATGATGTATTTTTGTTCCCTATTGATAAACTGTTAAAACACTTTTGCAATACACCGTTCTTTATGTTCCTCAGAATGTGTCACGGGGAAGCTCAGTTAGAAATGTAGAGCCATTACTTAGTACATAGTGGACTAAGACCTCAGTCTTGCCCCTTCATCCTGGATTTGATTCCCATTTTGCTCTGTGGCGCGGGGTGGGCAGTCTTTAGTTTTAATGAGAATCCAGAACAGACATTCTGAATGTTTTGGGAGAGAGCCAGTGCAGCTGGAAAATGATGTGCCTCTGACACAGGACTCTAAATTAGTAGAAGAGCTTCCAAACCCAGATACCTTCTCATTAACTTGATATTATATTTCAGACTGACTTTCAGAAAGAATCCCCAGGTTTGCAGCTGTTCAAATGGGCAGTTTTATACAAACAGGTGCATTTTGTAAACCAATAAAAATGGTTTCATAGCATGTGATCTCTGCTGCTGCAGGGAGAGCTTTCCATGGAAAGATATGCCTTCTTTAGAAGTCCAGTTATCAGCAATTTCACAGGGGCCAATTCAAAGCCTTTCCAGATTATTTAGTCATCCATCTGTCTGACATACATTTGCTGAGTGCCTACTATATGCAAGCACTGTGCTAAACATTGGTGATGTGTAATGGGGGAAAAACTGGAAAGGACAAAAATCTATTGTAATTGGATTAGACACCTCCTTGGTGTGGCATGATATTCACCCAAACATCTGTAGCTCAAGGTAGAAATTGCTAAGAGGTATAGATTAACTCCAGCCAGGGTTACTGGGGAGGGCTTCAGAAGCAGATTATATCTGAGAAAAATCGGAAGTCCATTTTGTAAGTGGACATCCTGAATTTGAAAACTGATATTTTCTTCTCTCGAATGACACAAAGAAAATTGTTACTCTTAGATACATTGTAATCCAGTTTGGTGGAGTCCCACACATTTGAAATATCAGTGAGATTTGTAATTGTAAAGTTTGGGGTATCATTTTAAGAGCAGGAGGTACTACAAATGGAGGAAATGTTAATAAAAACATGGACAAAGGGGTAAAAACTCACACAAAGTTAGGTCATATAATACGTGATATTTCTCAGTAGTCCATAATCTTTTGATAATTGGGAGAGATTGTCCTGGCTCCTGTAGTCTAGAAGGGCCTCACAGAAGTCTTCAATAGAACATATTTAGAGCTGGGATAAAGCCTCTCACTCCTTCGTGAGGATGGTAAAACATGTTTTAATGCAGATGCTTCCTTGATCTGCTTATGATGACCTTTCAGTTGCTGAAATTATTTGCAGCTTAATATGGTGTAAATGTATTTCACTGCAGGAGTATTGGTGCTGAATAGAGTTAATATTGCAGTACTGAAACTGCAGTTTTCTGAAGGGCCTGCTTACAAGGTTGGCCTGTGGCTGGCCTCTGGGAACACGGCTTTGAAAATCTTCCTTAACTGAAAAATGTGGCTCACTGTGTCTCAATTGTTTGTACAAACGTTGTGATTCATGCTGAATACCTGCTTTCTTTCACGGTGTCTGGAATTTTGGTATATGCTAGGCAGAAGGGGCCTATGTGGCTAGTCCCAAATGAAAAGATTCAGTGTGAATTCTATAATGGGCTTCCCCGAGCAGAACTTCTCACGAGATAGAGAGAACACCAGGAAGCCTGCATATGGGTTCCTCCAGACTCTGCCTGTTTCTTTTTTCTTATTTTCCCATTGTAAGCCTTAGTCGTGAGTGAACTACATGTTGAATTCCATGTGTGTTTCTAGTGATTCTCCAAATGTGTGGGTGGTCTTATGGACTCTGCCAAACATAATTAAAGTGTATCTAGGAGTAGCTATCTTCTTTGTGTTGTTTGAGAGAATAAAATACCAGTTTTAAAATTCAGGATGTCCAATTAGAGAATGTGCAGCTGATTTTTCACAAACAGAACCAGGACCTGCATTTCCTCCTTATATTCATTTCTCCTTCTCTTTTCCATGTGTAATTGCAAGAGAATGGCCCCTGACTTTTGTATTGAACTGCCTAATAATGATCATTCCTTCAACACACTGAATTCTCTGAAAAGAAGCTACCTTTCAGGCTTGTGACCAGTTTGTGTTGTGATTGGCAGTAATCCAAGTAAAGACAGTAGTAAATATGTTTTCTCCTCTCACACCAGGTGATCCTCAGTCAATCTGATTGTTGACTCATTTGCTCTCTCACTGTAACAGATGTTGCTTTTGGAGATGGGAATCAATGTTACAAAGTATTAACAAGGGGAGAACTTACAGGAAAGTGAACGTAAATGATTCTTTGCTGATTTAATACAGCCTGATCTTGGCCTGTTATTATGTTGGATTTTGCCGACTTATTTTAAAGGTGTAATGTCAAGTAGGAAATTAGTTCTGTGAAGTGTATATATGCATCCCAGAGAGGCAAGAGTAGTGAAAGTAGGAAGACAGGACCCCAATTTGAAATGTAAAGACAGATCAAAAGTTGACTTGAAAAAGACACCTGCAAAATTCATGCAAGACTGGATGTAGGCAGGAGACTATTGGCCCTACAAATGTGTTTTTTGACCCATAATAGGTTACAGCCTGATTTAATAGGTCACATTTCACTGCTTTTATGGGCATCCTTACATCTTCTTTTCAGGGTAATTATCTCAACACACAACTGATGTGGCAATGTAATTGACTCCTGCTTTTGTACAGTTATAGGTTAATGAACCAGACTGACTTTTTTAGAACAAATCACTCATGTTTTGTTTTTGAAATGAAATAGAAATGTATTTAGAAGGCGATGTTTGATATATTGAAAATTCTCAGATGGCTGACAACTTTGATTTCTCATCCTTTAGGCATCACAGTGTGTAGCCATGAAGAAAGGATTATAGAGGCATCTGAAAGCAGCTTGGATGTTTGAAATTTAGAATCCAAGGGGAAAGAATGGCAAAATGATGTTTTCGATGAGTTAACGTTGACTATATAGAATAGTATGTGATTATTGTAGAAGAGTGGTTTACATTTTCAAAGTTTTCTTTTTTTTAACCAGACCCCACTATTATTTTCAGGTATAATATGTGGTTACTTTAAATTTTCAGTTAAAATTCTTTCCAAAAGGCTGTTTCAGATGTAATTTGTTTGTTCTCTGATGAAGCTGCATAAAGATTTCCTTATTAATAATTTCTAAATGGAGGCAATAAAGATATAAAAGATATTGAAACTTAGAATTGGGATTGAGAAAACAAATACCTTATCATTTATTTACATTGTCATGGAGTCAGTCCTGTGGAATCTATAACAACAGAAATGTGTAGCAAATAATAACTAATAATTCAACCATTGATCAAGAAGCAAATCATTATGTATAGCATAATTATTTTTGTTTAAAAATGCTTGAGTAACATGGACACAGAGGGGAACAACACACAGCAGGGCCTGTTGGAAGGGTAGGGTTGAGGAGAGGGAGTTTAGAGGACAGGTGCAGCAAACCACCTTGGTACATGTATACCTATGTAACAAATCTGCACATGCTGCACATGTGTCCCATTTTTTTTAAGGAGAAATAAAGAAAAAATAAAAATCAAGATAAATGATAAAATAATAAATAATAACAAAAATAAATCAAGATAAATAAAACAAGTATAAATCAAGATAAAAAAGAAAAAATAAAATGAAAAATAAATTGCATTTGACTAATAGAAAAAAAAACCACTTGAATATATAAAAAATGCTAGAAGACCATATGCCAAGATGTTAAACCTAGTAATTTCTAGAAGCCATGGATTCTCCTTTTAAAGATATTTCCTAAATTTTATATAAGTATCATACAGGTTTTGTTATAAGATGAAAGAAAATTTGTGTATCTCTTTTAAAAAGTAATAATTAGTGTAGGGAGTTCTGAAAGTAATAGGGACTATGTATTTGATTGTGGTTGCATTTTTTCCCCAAAAATCTTCATGAGAAGAAAGTAATCCTCCTAAGAAGTCTGTTTCCAGCTCTTATTAACTAGCCTCTTATAACCAATCAAGGGCCAGGGCAATTTCACAAGCATTTGTGAAGAGGGTAGCCTCCTGAGTAGTAAATGAGATTCATCTTGGAAATATGCAAAATTGGGGAGAGAATTAATCAGAGTGACAAATGCAAATGCTGAGTATGCTATAGAGATGTAAAGCTGTAGTTCAAAAAAATATTGTCCAAGGTTTGGTGGTAGAATTAGCTCTCATTTCAGGAGCCCTTAAAGCTGGGAAGAAGAGGACTCCAAATGCACAGGAAACTGGGTCTCATAGAAAATCTGAGCTAGAAGTTGCTCATTTTGCGAAAGGTCAGAATCTAGGAGAGGTGTGACCACCATGCTCCAATAAGTTATTTCATAGACATTCTTAAGATTTTGGGAGAACACCACCAATTCTAAGAATTTTCTCTGAATGAAGAATTAGGATTCATCTTGAGTTACTACAAATATTAACTCGCAGCACGTATTCGTCAGAAATGCCAAGTCAGGGTGACTGCCTATATCCTATAATATTTTTAATTCACTTGCCGTTATTAGTTTACATCCCATCTTTTCCAAAAATGAATCAGGTCAGCCAAAAAGTTAGAATGAATGTCAGCAAAGACAATTCAAGCAAATGATTAAAGAGTTCTACATTTATTTAGACCAAGAGGAAAGAGACATACCAGGAACCTCACCTACAATCACCATCCACAATTGAGTACTTAATTTAGTGCTGGTAATCTTTTTAGTGTGAGAAAGATGTCATATCCTTCTTGTATGAGCACAGACTGACATGGAAGAAAAGAGTCTGGAAAGATTTGTCTAACAGCCTATAGATCCATACTGGTTTCCTGTACTTGATGAGCACTTTAATAATTTTATGTCTTCTTCTCCTTTTTCCTCTTCCTTCCTACTCTGCTGAATTCATATCCTACATTCGTCTCTTATTCATCAGCCTTTCTGTTTGTTTCCCCTGTATACATAATTTGGCTCTTGCTATTCTAACACTCATGGCTGCTGCACTAAAAAAAAATTCGTAAAAGCCACCTGTGCAATTCTTCCAGAATATCCCTCCCTCCTTCTTACTCATATTTTTGTGAAAATGTTGCTTTTGCTTGAGGAAAATGTTGTTTCTTTGGGCTCAGATCAGTAGGTAGGGACTGCAGTTTATAGCTAACTTGGCAGGCTGTTCTCTATATAACAGTAGCCCAATCCCGTGCTTGTTCTTTGGTCTAATGGCAGAAAAGATAAAAATCAGTGAGTGTTTCATCATGTAATGAACTTATGTGACCTTTTGAGTGATCAAAATGAGTGAGGTGGACTTTACTGGACTTGAACCTGTGGAGTAATTCTATTGATTGTATAGTTCAGCACTTTTGCTTGGTTATTTGTAATTATGCACAATCAACACATCCTTATTTTGAATGTTTATTCATGTAAATGAATACACCTTTAGTGAAAAGCTCTACAGAGTAGTACAGCCCTCTTTCTTCATTTAGATGCATTTGATAATCAGGGGATACATTTGTTATATAAATTGATTAGGTGGCCAGGAAAGAGTCTCATATTTATTTTGGTTCATAACTTCTGGCAAGTTTTACCTAAAAGTTCTGTAAAATATGCATGTTCTACTCAGATTTCTGAAAATAGCTTATAAAATTAGAAATATTGAAGCAGGCAAGGTGGAATAATAATGACCCCTGTGCTGGCATGCACTTAGCCTTCTTTGACAGCACTTGGTAAGTTTTATGTAAGTGTTAGCCTTTATTATTTTTACTTATTTGTTAAACTTTTCACATTGAATCTGTGAGGTAGGCATGGTTAGCCACCTTTGACAGTGAAGCAAAGTGAGGACCAAAGTTGTACAGATTCTCTATGGGAGGTATAACAAATTACCAAACACTGGGTAACTTAAAATAATGTAAATTTATTATCTCATAGTTTTGAAGGTTAGAAGTCCAAAATCAATGTGGCTGTAGAACTTTCCAGAAGGCTTTGGGGAGAATCTTTTCTTACCTCTTTTAGTTTCTGGTGGCTGCTGGCAGTCCTTGACTTGTGGCCTTATCACTCCAGTCTCTGCCTCCATCTTCACAACGACTTTTTCTCTGTGTGTTTTGTGTGTCTTCTATTCTTCTCCTTGTGTCTGTCCCCAGACTCCCTCTGACTCTGTCTTATAAGGATACAGTTGATTATATTTAGGGCCTATCTAGATAATCAGATAAATCAGGATAAATGCATCCTCTCAAGATCCTTAACACACATATATTTATATGTATATATACACACACACACACAGACTTTAAGTTCTGGAATACGTGTGCAGAATGTGCAGGCTTGTTACATAGGTATATATATGCCATAGGGGTTTGCTATACCCATCAACTCATGATCTATATTAGATATTTCTCCTAATTCAATTCCTCCCCTTTCTCCCTACCCCCAACAGGCTCCTGTGTGTGATGTTCCCCTCCCTGTGCCCATATGTTCTCATTCTTCAACTCCCACTTATGAATGGAAACATACAGTGTTTGGTCTTCTGTTCCTGTGTTAGTTTGCTGAGAACAATGGTTTCCAGCTTCATCCATGTCCCTGCAAAGGACATGAACTCATTCATTTTTATGGCTGCATAGTATTCCATGGTGTATATGTACCACATTTTCTTTATCCAGTCTAACATTGATGGGCAGTAGGGTTGGCTCAAGTCTTTGCTATTGTGAATAATGCTGCAATAAACATATGTGTGCAAGTTGTTTCCTGACTTTTTAGTGATCGTGGTTCTAACTGGCATGAAAACTATCTCATTGTGGTTTTGATTTGCACTTCTCTAATGACCAGTGATGATGAACTTTTTTTCATATATTTCTTGGCTGCATAATTGTCTTCTTTTGAAAAGTCTATTTTCGTATACTTCACCCACTTTTTGATTTTTTTTCTTGTAAATTTAAGTTCCTTGTAGATTCTGGATATTAGCCCTTTGTCACATTGATAGATTGCAAAAATTTTCTCCCATTCTGTAGGTTGCCAGCTCACTCTGGTGATAATTTCTTTTGCTGTGCAGAAGCTCTTTAGTTTAATTAGATCCCATTTGTCAATTTTGGCTTTTGTTGCCATTGCTTTTGGTGTTTTACTCATGAAGTCTTTGCCCATGCCTGTGTCCTGAATGGTATTGCCTAGGTTTTCTTCTAGGCTTTTCAAGGTTTTAGGTCTTATGTTTAAACCTTTAATCCATCTTGAGTTGATTTTTTCATAAGACTGTAAGGAAGGGGTGCAGTTTCAGTTTTCTGCATATGGCTAGTGAGGTTTCCCAAAATCATTAATAAATAGGGAATCTTTCCCCATTGCTTCTTTTTGTCAGGTTTGTTGAAGATCAGGTGGTTGTAGATGTATGGTGTTATTTCTCAGGCCTCTGTTCTGTTCCATTGCTCTATATATGTTTTGGTTCCAGTACCATGCTGTTTTCGTTCCTGCAGCCTTGTAGTATAGTTTAAAGTCAGGTAGCATGATGCCTCCAGCTTTGTTCTTTTTGCTTAGGATTGTCTTGGCTATACAGACTCTTTTTTGGTTCCATATGAAACATAAGGTTGTTTTTCTAATTCTGTGAAGAATGTCAATGGTAGCTTGATGGGGATAGCATTGAATCTATAAATTACTTGGACAGTATGGCCATTTTTCATGATATTGATTCTTTCTATCCATGAACATGGAATGTTTTCCCATTTGTTTGTGTCCTCTTATTTCCTTGAGCAGTTGTTCGTAGTTTTCCTTGAAGAGGTCCTTCACATCCCTTTTAAATTGTATTACTAGGTACTTTATTCTGTTTGTAGCAGTTGTGAGTAGGAGTTTGCTCATGATTTGGCTCTCTATTATTGGTGTATTCCTATGTGCTTGTGATTTTTGCACATTGATTTTGTATCCTGAGACTTTGCTGAAATTGCTTATCAGCTTAAGGAGATTTTGGGCTGAGATGATGGGGTTTTCTAAATATACAATCATGTCATCTGCAAACAGAGACAATTTGACTTCCTTGCTTTCCATTTGAATATCCTTTATTACTTCTCTTGCCTGATTGCCCTGGCCAGAACTTCCAATACTATGTTGAATAGTAGTGGTTAGAGAGGGAATCCTTGTCTTGTGCTGGCTTCCAAAGGGAATGCTTCCAGCTTTTGCCCATTCAGTATGATATTGGTTGTGAGACTGTCAGAAATAGCTCTTATTATTTTCAGATATGTTCCATTAATACCTAGGTTATTGAGTGTTTTTAGCATGAAACGTTGTTGAATTTTATGAAAGGCCTTTGCTGCATCTATAGAGATAATTGTGTGTTTTTTTCATTGATTCTGTTCATGTGATAGAGTATGTTAATTGATTTGCATATGTTGAACCAGCCTTGCATCCCAGGGATGAAGCCAACTTGGTGGATAAGCTTTTTCATGTGCTGCTGGATTTGGTTTGCCAGTATTTTATTGAGGATTTTCACATTGCTGTTCATCAGGGATATTGGCCTGAAATTTTCTTTTTCTATTATGTCTCTGCCAGGTTTTGGTATCAGGATGATGCTGGCATCATAGAATGAGTTAGAAAGGCATCTCCTTCTATTGTTTAGAATAGTTTCAGAAGGGATAGTATCAGCTCCTCTTTGTACCTCTGGTAGAATTTGGCTGCGAACTGTATGGTCTTGGGCTTTTTTTGGTTGGTAGGCTGTTAATTACTACCTCAATTTCAGAAATTGTTATTGTTCTATTTGGGGATTGGACTTTTTCCTGATTTAGACTTGGGAGAGTGTATGTGTCCAGGAACTTATCTATTTCTTCTTGATTTTCTAGTTTATTTGCGTAGAGGTGTTTATAGTATTCTCTGATGGGTAGTTTGTATTTCTGTGGGATCAGTGGTGATCTCCCCTTTATTATTTTTTATTGTGTATATTTTATTCTTCTTTCTTTTCTTCTTTATTGGTCTGGCTAGCAGTCTATCTATTTTGTTAATCATTTCAAAAAACCAGCTCCTGGATTCATTGCTTTTTTGAGGGGTTTTTCGTGTCTCTATCTCCTTCATTTCTGCTTTGATCTTTGTTATTTATTGTCTTCTGCTAGCTTTTGAATTTATGTGCTCTTGCTTCTCTAGTTCTTTTAATTGTGAAGTTAGGGTGTTGATTATAGATCTTCCCCACTTTCTCTTGTGGGCATTTAGTGCTATAAATTTACCTCTAAACCCTGCTTTAGCTATGTCCCAGAGATTCTGGTATGTTATGTCTTTGTTCTCACTGATTTCAAAGAATGTATTTATTTCTGCCTTAATTTTGTTATTTTCTCAAGAGTCATTCAGGAGTAGATTGTTCAGTTTCCATGTAGTTGTGCAGTTTGGAGTGAATTTCTTAATCCTGAGTTCTAATTTCATTGCATTGTGGTCTGAGATACTGTTTGTTATGATTTTTGTTCTTTTGCATTTGCTGAGGAGTGTTTTACTTCCAATTGTGTGGTCAATTTTAGAATAAGTGTGATGTGGTGCTGAGAGGAATGTATATTCTGTGGTTTTGGAATGGAAAGTTCTGTAGATGACTATTAGGTCTGCTTGGTCCAGATCTGAAGAACTTGCTTTATATATCTGGGTGCTCCTCTATTGAATGCATATATATTTAGGATAGTTAGCTCTTCTTGTTGCATTGATCCCTTTACCATTATGTAAAGCCCTTCTTTGTCTGTTGTGATCTTTGTTGGTTCAAAGTCTGTTTTATGAGACTAGGATTGCAACCCCTGCTTTTTTTACTCTTCATTTGCTTGGTAAATCTTCCTCCATCCCTTTATTTTGAGCCTATGTGTATCTTCACATGTGAGATGGGTTCCTGAAAACAGCACACTGATAGGTCTTGACTTTTTATCCAATTTGCCAGTCTGTGTCTTTTGATTGAGGCATTTAGCCCATTTACATTTATGGTTAATATTGTTATGTGTGAATTTTATCCTGTCAGTATGTTACTAGCTTGTTATTTTGCCCATTAGTTGATGCAGTTTCTTCATAGTGTCAATGGTCTTTACATTTTGGTTTGTTTATGCAGTGGCTGGTACTGGCTTTTCCTTTCTATATTTAGTGCTTCCTTCAGGAGCTCTTGTAAGGTAGGCTGGGTGGTGACAATCCCTCCATATTTCTTGTCTGTAAAGGATTTTGTTTCTTCTTCACTTATGAAGCTTATTTTGGCTGTATATGAAATTTTGGGTTGAAAATTCTTTTCTTTAAGAATGTTGAATATTGGCCCCCCTTCTCTTCTGGCTTGTAAGGTTTCTGTAGAGAGATCCACTGTTAGTCTCATGGGCTTCCTTAGTAGGTAACCCTACCTTTCTCTTTGGCTGCACTTGACACTTTTTCCTTCATTTCTACCTTGGTGATTCTGGCAATTATGTGTCTTAGAGTTGCTTTTCTTGAGGAGTATCTTAGTGGTTTTCTCTGTATTTTCTGAATTTGAATGTTGGCCTGTCTTGCTAGGTTAGGGAAATTCTCCTGGATAATATCCTGAAGAGTGTTTTCCAACTTGGATCCATTCTCACCGTCACTTTCAGGTACACCAATCAAACATAGGTTTGATCTTTTCACATAGTCCCATATTTCTTGGAGGCTTTGTTCATGACTTTTCATTCTTTTTTCTCTCATCTTGTCTTTATACTTTATTTCAATAAGTTATTCTTTAATCTCTGATATTCTTTCTTCCAATTGATTGATTAGGCTATGAATACTTGCATATGCTCCATGAAGTTCTCGTGCTGTGTTTTTCGGCTCCATCAGGTCATTTATTTTCTTCCCTAAATTGGTTATTTCAGGAAATAACCTCTAACCTTTCTTCAAGGTTCTTATTGGGTTAGAACATGCTCTGTTAACTCGAAGGAGTTTGTTATAACCCACCTTCTGAAGTTTAATTCTGTCAGTTTCTCAAACTCATTTTCTGTCCAGTTTTGTTATCTTGCTGGCGAGGAGTTGTGATCCTTTGGAGGAGAAGAGACGTTCTGGTTTCTGGAATTTTCAGCCTTTTCGTGCTGTGTTTTTTCTCATCTCCATGGATTTTTCTACCTTCAGTCTTTGCTGTTGGTGACTTTTTGATGGGGTTTTTTGGGTGGTCTTTTTTACTTATTGCTGTTGATGCTATGCTTTCTGTTTGTTAATTTTCTTCTAACAGGCTCCTCTTCTGCATGTCTGCTGGGGTCTGCTGGGGGTCCACTGCAGACCCTGTTTGCCTGGGTATAACCAGTGGAGGCTGCAGAACAGCAAAGACTGCTGCCTGTTCCTTCCTCTGGAAGCTTCAACTCAGTGGGGCACCTGCCAGATGCCAGCCGGCCCTCTCCTGTATGAGGTGTCTGTCGACCCCTGCTGGGAGGTGTCTCCCAGTCAGGAGGCATAGGGGCCAGGGACCCACTTGAGGAGGCAGTTGGTCCCTTAGCAGAGCTGGAGTGCTGTGCTGGGAGATCCACTGCTCTCTTCAATGCCTCCAGGCAGAAATGTTTAAGTCAGCTGAAGCCCACAGCCTCCCCTTCCCCCAGTTGCTCTGTCCTAGGGAGATGGGAGTTTTATCTATTAACCCCTCACTGTGGCTGCTGCCTTTCTTTCAGAGATACCCTGCCCAGAGATGAGTCTAGAGAGGCAGTCTCACTTTAGCGGGTTTGTGGCACTGTGGTGGGCTCCACCCAGTCCAAACTTCTTGGTGGCTTTGTTTATGCTGTGAGGGGAAAACTGCCTACTCAGGCCTCAGCAATGGTGGATGCATCTCCCTCCCCCAGCAAGCTCCTGCATCCCAGGTCAACTTCAGACTGCTGTGCTGTTGGCAAGAATTTCAAGCCAATGGATCTTAGCTGCTGGGCTCGATGGGGGTGAGATCCACTGACCAAGACCACTTGGCTCCCTGGCTTCAGCCTTCTTTCCAGTGGAGTAAACAGTTTTGCCTCCCTGGCATTCCAGGTGTCACTGGGATATGAAAAAACAACCCTGAAGCTAGCTCAGTGTCTGCCCAAATGGCTGCCCAATTCTGTGCTTGAAACCCAGAGCCCTTGTTGTGTAGGCACCTGAGGGAATCTCCTGCCCTCTGGTATGTGAAGACTGTGGGAAAAGCATAGTATCTGGGCCGGATAGCACTGTCCCTCATGGCACAGTCCCTCATTGGCTAGGGGAGATAGTTCCCCAACCTCTTTCACTTTCCGGGTGAAGCAATGCCCCACCCTGCTTCTGCTCACCCTCCATAGGCTGCACCCACTGTCTAACCAGTACCAATGAGATGAACCAGGTATCTCACTTGGAAATGCAGGAATCACCTGCCTTCTGCTTTGGTTTCGCTGGGAGCTGCAGACTGGAGCTGCTCCTATTTGGCTATCTTGCCCAGGAAACTTTAAAATCCTTAACTTAATCATGTTTTCTAATATAAAGTAATAGAATAGTTAATGTTCATAGATTCCAGGAACTTGACATGGAAATATCTTTTAGGAACCATTTTTTGGTCTTCCACAAAGGATTTACACCAATAAGTGACAGAGCTGAGACTGACTGAAATTTATGTATCTTGATAGCCAAGCATGTGTTCTTCTAATACTCTAGAAAACTACCCCTATCTCTGCTCTAGAATAAATTTGGAGACCACTCAATGTTACATCTATATTTTGGAAGTTAGGAACTGAGTCCCCAAGAGGAAAGATGTTTTGATATATGGTTAAGAAATAACAATAACAAACATAAAAACAAATCAGATTCACAGTTAATAGAGCAGAATGGTTTTTCCCATTTCTCTATAAGGAAGTAAGGATTTTGCTTGGTATATTTTATTTGAAAGAGTTTTGTATATTATTTGGACTAAACTAAGCTAAAAAGAATATTTTATTTTATTATGCATTTTAGTTAGCTTATTATCAGTAATATGTTTAGCATAAAATTTATTAGTGACATGCCCTTTAATTTAGCCTATCTAATTAGTGCTAATTTAGTTAGATTGCATTAAATCACACCATTTAATGTAGCTATACATGAGTCAAGAAATTTATTTCAACAAGTTAGGTAATTTTTATGCAACTGAACAGTAAAAATGGCATTTAGGTGGCTGAAAAATGCAATGTTCCAAAATAACAGTTTTCCTGAAGCCTTGTTAGAAAGGCACACAGATCTTATCTTCCAACATCTCTACTCATTTTTGCAACCTGTAAAAATTAGCCAAAGTATAAATCAGGATAAGGGGACTGATGCTTGCAAGGATACTGGAATCTTAATGGACGATCCTTGTTCTAGCCTTCATTTCAGATTCCCTATGTTATGGGGCAAATAACATTGAAAAAGAAAAAGTCTGATTTCTATCCTTGATCTTTATGTCTTCCTATTTGGATTTTGTTGGTTTGGATATGGAAGTATGATGCTATTGATATTTCCCCCTCAGTGGTATAAAGAAAAAAGTCAATTGATGTTCAGAAAACACATACACAAAAACAAAACACGTTGCCAGTGTGTAGCCTGTGCCATTTTCTCAGACTCCGTTTTAACCATCGTGAACCACTGGAGGTTTGGATGAGGTTTTATGAAGACATAAAGATCAAAGATGGGAAACAACCATTTTTTTTTTTCTTTTCTAATGTTATTTGCTCCATAACATAGCAAATCAGAAATGAAGCCTGGGAGAAGGTTTGTTTGTAAAGTTCCCGGTACACTTACAAGTGTTGATCTCCTTTTCCTGATTTGTGTTTAGCTCATTTTTACAGATTGGGAAAATAAGCAGAGATTGTCTTTCAGGGGATCTTTTCTTGCCCACTTTTGTCACTCATTTCTGTCAACTCTGTCAGTGCCACACGTCTCCCATAGATAACTAAATGGATACTTTAACATTACTGGAGCTCATTCTAGAACTTAATAACCATCCCAAGATGTGAAATTTTTTTAGCTTGTCTCTAGAAGGAAGAATTGCCTTGGTCTTGAGGGAAGGTGGATCTGCAATAATCCTAATTAGATCCATAGGTGGCCTGCAGTTTGCTGTCAGATAGCTAAAAAACGAGGGCAGACTTGCAGAAGTATAGACAGATTTGACAGAGAATGAATGCTTCTCTTAAGGGAGCCTGTAGAGTACAGGTGAACCAAGCATCAGATACCACAGGCCTTTGAACTAATGGGGCATCACACAGTATTTGCAGTAGCCCTGGGTCTCTCCACGTGTTTGCAACACAATTCAGCTGCTGCCTCCCCTCCTTAGCTTTCTATAGTTCTGGGAGCAAATGCCCCACAACCCAATTGGTTTTGCCATTTTGCAAGTTAGAAACTCCAGCCTTCATTGAATGTCCTCTACGGTGGCTGAGGAGATACCAACATGGCCAGAGTGTTACAGGAATGCAGAGTAGATTAAGAAAACTTCCCTAATGCCAGAGAACTAGGAATGTATGCTAGCCATTGCTCCAATGTGCAACAATGCTGCCACCCCTCAGTAGCCAGGCTGTGAGTACTACTTGGTTACTGCCGCTGCCTTTTTGGATCTCTTCCTTGCAAGAGGCAGCTGAGGTGATGCCTTTGTTCAGCCCCTAGTGCTAAGCTCTTGGGTTGCTGAACCCAAGACTCAAGAGAAATGGGACTTAATTAGGAAAAGCTGCAGGGAGCCAGCAAAATGTGAGCAGCATTTTGAAGGAGAGACAAGAGGAAGTTGGGGATATTCTAGACTTGGAAAGGCCAAAGGAGAGTGTACAGGCTGGCAGCATTATGTCTGGGGTGCCTGTATTGGCAAACCCCCAGAGCTGAATACCTTGGTGAGGTGAAATGTTCCCCAGTACCTAACACTACAGTGCTTAAGGATGAGAACATTCTCACTGAGTACTGTTCCTTCCAATAATAAAACTAATTTGACCATTTGGAACAATATTTAGTAATGGGCCTCATCCAAGCCTCTAAATATGCATATCCCACTTTGGAACTGTACATAATTGCTCAATTGCACCTGTAAATCATGTTGTTAGCTCACTAATTATTCAAATAGTGGGGGCAATTCCACAATCGTGTGTGTAATTGTGTTAATTGTTAATGCAGTTAGGTACAGGTGCACCGTGACTAATTACACATGCAGAAGCTGCTCCCGAATGGCCCACTGTCTCCATGCAGGCGCTGCCCCTCTCGGAGGCAGACATAAGTGGGTGACACAAACAAAGCCATAGGCCGTCAGTGGGGTTCCATCTGGCAAAGCTTTCACTTGGGAGCTGCATATACATTTGGGAAACAATCAGGTCTTTGACTGAATTCAGCTGTTTTTGCTTTGGTTCTCTTGTCCCCCCCTTCCCCCAAGGCAGTGAGAGGCTTGGGGCGCTGGGTGCCTGAGCTTGTGTGCACGCATGTGCATGCACACATACACAGAGTCACACAGAAACTAGTTTGTAGGGCTCGCTGTACTCATCTTTTTGCTGATATTCCCTTGCCTGATGAGATCAGCTTTTAGTCAGGGATTTTATTGCTATCTTTGTCATCCATATGGTTTCAGGAATCATGCTTATCTGTACCCAGTATCAGGATATTTTTGCCATTTTCAGGGTAAGAGATGCAGCCTGGGAGGTGAAATTTAGGTGATTTCTGGGACATTCTTACGGCTTATGTTAATGGGACCAGAATGGGGACTGCTGCCACATTCGTACTTCACCCAATTCCTCATCTCTTCCCCCAGGTCGGCCTCATTTTGTGGCTTGGTGCACAGCACTAGTAACAGCCTTCCTGGCTACAAGACATGTGTGATAAGTGGTGAAGTGGCTTTTCTGTGTCTGTGGGTCGGGGCTGGTTGCATGTCTCATGCTGTGGAAGGCATGCTGTAGATATGTTCCCAAATTTTTAAGACTGACCTCATATTGAATACTCTGCCCGGTTGTCTCACAAACAAGAAGTTTTACCTTTTGATGGATCACGGGGTTATTCTGAAATTTTGATCCCAAAGATGCACATAGGCACACATACAAAAGTTTCCATACAATTTCAGACTCCCTGAAGCTGATTCATGAATCTCAGTTTATCATCCCCTTCCAGAAACCCTCACGATTTCAACACCTAACAAAGTGCCTGGTTCATAGAATTGGTTTGATGGAATGAAATAAATGATATGAAGGCATTCTCATTTGACGTATATGATAACTGAATGAAGTTGGTAAAAATTACAATGCAAATATACACAAGTCTCACACACACACACACACACACACACACAAAGAACTTTAAGTTGATAAATCCTACATTTTGTTAGGAAAGACATGGTCAACGCAGCTATAGGCTTTTATTATTGTCACAACTATTAGTTTCACAACATAGGTGGTAAATTTAAAGATGAGTATTTGTTGCCAAATATGCATTTGATGATCTGGAAAGTGTGCACTTAGAGGGAGAGAGGGAAGGAAGGAAAGAGAGGAAGAATTGGGGGAGGGTTGCAGGGTAGAAGTATACGGACTTTTGTAACCATAGACTCTCTTATACATAGGATGTGGGACTCCCAGGCTGCACATGTGCATGGCACCTTGGGCCCTTCTAGCCATCAACGTGTACTTACTGTTTTGACTCTGTGCTCTGTAAGCCTAGCTCTGAGGAACTGGCTCTCATAAGAATACCCTCCCTGCTATAAGGAAGACAGATCAGCTGTAAA
This sequence comes from Callithrix jacchus, assembly GCF_049354715.1. Classification (NCBI taxonomy): domain Eukaryota; kingdom Metazoa; phylum Chordata; class Mammalia; order Primates; family Cebidae; genus Callithrix; species Callithrix jacchus. The sequence goes on from NC_133524.1 coordinate 145,338,366, forward strand.
AAAATTAATTACCACTGCCTTGGAAGCTCAATGCCAAGAGGAAAATAAGCCACGCTTAAGACAAATTAGTCTGTGACTGAAAAAGGAGAAACTTTTGAGGGAACACTGAAGTTAAGGTTAAGGGAACCCACACAAATTGGCCTCATACTGGTAGAAGCAATTAACTTTGCATCACTGCTGCACAGGGCACAGAATTGACCCACTTCATACCCAAGTCTGTCCCAGCAAGGTGCCCAGTGTAACACAGGAATAATGTAGAACTCATATTGCAGGATTGTTTTGAGTGTTAAATGAGATCATCTTAGAGGCCACGTGTGGTGGCTCACTCCTGTAATCCCAGCACTTTGGGAGGCCAAGGCGGGCAGATCACAAAGTCAGGAGTTCAAGACCAGTCTGGCCGACATAGTAAAATCCCATCTCTACTAAATACAAAAATTAGCCAGGTGTGATGGTACACACCTGTAGTCTCAGCTACTTGGGAGGCTGAGGCAGGAGAATCACTTGAACCCAGGAGGTGGAGATTGCAGTGAGCTGAGACCATGCCATTGCACTCCAGCCTGGGTGACAGAGTGAGACTCTGTCTCAAAAAGAAAGAAAAAGGAGAAAGAGAGATAATCTTTGTGGGGCACTTAGCACCATGCCTAGCCCATATTAAGTATTTAGTAATTGTGACTGCATCATTACTATCACTATTGTTGTTGCTGTAATTATTTCTCCTATTGTCCTTTTACTCTATAAATATGGGAAATTAACCCTGCACTGCTGTTGCCTCCCACCCTGATCAGTCTCTGCCTCCCGTCACTGAGTACTGTTCCTGCCTTCCTCTTGTCATTTTCTGTAGTCTGACTTGTAGTACAGGCATTCATACATTTGTCTTAACCCATTAACTAGGCTACATGACTTAATTAATTTGCTAGGGCTGCCATAACAAAGTACCACAAAGTGGCGTAAACAACAGAACTTCGTAGCCTCACAACCTGGAGGTTAGAATTCAAAGGTCAAGCTTTGGCAGTGTTAGTACCTTCTGAAGACTGTGAGAGAATCAGTTCCAGATCTCTCTTTTGCTTGTAGATGGCCATCTTATCAATTCTTGTGTCTTCATACCCACTTCACTCTATGCATATCTTTGTATAAATTTCTACATTTTATAAGGCCACCAGTTATATTGGATTAGGTCCCAGCCTGGTGAACTCATTTTAACTTTATTACCTCAGTAAAGGCCCTATAACTAAATAAGGTCACTCTCTGAGGTACCTGGGATTAGGACTTCAACATGAATTTTGGGGCACTCAATTGAACCTATAATAATCACCATTAACAATATAGTCTGCGTTTTATTTGTGCTTGAAACTCCTACAACAATGTCCAATTCAGTGCCTGGACTGTATTTGAAGAAGCAATGGGCCTGCCATGGTAGAAGCCAACAGGCGTGGGTTCTAATCACTTTTCTCTCCACCCAGGGGTCAGTTAGCCAGTGTGAGTCTAGTACCTGCACATAGTAGATGCTCAATAAAGTTAGTTTTTGCTCAAATTTTTGCTGTGGAAATTAATGAAAAAGTAATGTCTGCAGGGGTGATTGAAAACAATGTATCTAGTCACAACTGTTGGCCAGAATTAAGTTTTTAACATCTTTGTTAGATTGGCCTCTTTTTCATTTACTTTCATGTTTTTTTCCCCAGTCCATGTGTAATGGAAATAAATTAATACACTGATTTGGAACAGTGTGAGCAGCCAGCAACTTCCTGAACCAATTTGGTAAAGAATGACTGACATTGTGGCCGTGCATGCATGTGTGTGTGTGTGTGTGTGTGTGTATACAGAAGTTTATTTGGGCAGTCCAAGTTGCCTTTTTAGGTGTGATATTTAATTTGTGGATAGAAAAAGCCAGCTTATCACTTCAAATTAAAATTTGTCTATTAAATTTCAGAAATGTTTATAATTGTGTTAGAAAATATTCCCAATAACAACAATGTATCTAAGGCCATGATGTCTGGTAGTAAGGAAGCAGAAAATAGGCACTTGTCCAGAAAGGAGGAAAATTCAAAGTTCACATTGACGTTGTTCTTCATTATGGTTTCAGTTCGGTAACACAAGAGTGTCAAAATCAAATTCCAATTTCCTTTTGCCTGCTCGTCTCCACATGGCAACTGTGGCTTAATGTGCATTATTTGCTACTTGGTTGACGTACATGGGAAAATCACTAACACCAAAAAGCCAACCTCATAATCACTGATTTTTTTCACACTGTGTCAATTGCAGTAAATCACGGAAATATAGATACGTGTAGTTGTCATGTTGAAGGTGATTAAAAGATGTTGAATCTGTAATCACTACAATGAAAGAGATTGTCATCAATAAAGAGACTCTAGAGCAAGGGAGTTATATTGATCTGAGCATAGGAATTTGCAGACTCTCTCAGTATCTTGCCCTTCAAGAACTGTAAAAGATATAGTAGCACATTTTGTGGAAGAAAGTTCATATTTTAATTCAGAGTACTTTGTTCATTTTCAGCTTCCAGGTCCTAATGTGGGCCTTCTCAGTGGATGGCTACATTGTCATTCATGTTATCTAAAATTTGATATATATCTCCTTACTAAGCTCAGCTTCAGTGCATTTGGCAGCACATCCTAACTGAGTTAGGCATCATGGAAAAATCATTTGGAGGAGAGAGGGAGCTATAGAGACTGTTTATTTTCATTCGCAATTATCCACTGGCTGCAATTGGTTTCATACTAATTCTATAAAGCAGTATAGAATTGTGAGTAAAAATGCATACTAAACAACCTAATGCAATAAAAATTAAGCAAGAACACTGTACTTCCATTAAGTTTTCTCTCTTAAGCAGTTACACAGAGCCATGTATCAAGAACATGTGTCTGTGTGGGTCCCCATTAATATAAAGCTTGCGTTATTGCAGGTCAGAGGGGCCTAAACCAACATTCTGTGTGCCGAGTCTATGCACCTTCCTACTGTCCTGCCGCTGTTCTCACCACTCTCTTCTTTATGCTTGGGTGGTCATATTTTGAAATTTCCCCAGGACCAGTTTATCATGCAGTCACGTTTCTCATCACATCTGAAGGATGTTGTGCTTCGCATGGTAATGAGGCCCTCTTTGTTTCAGCTGCTGCACTGCTCTCAGTAACTACCATCAGTTCCTACAGTCTGAGGGCTAGTGCTGTGATGGTAGTGTGTGGAGGGTCTCTCAGGGAAAATAGCTTGCTTATTACTTGATTAGGTTTTCAAAAACAGATTTAAATCAGTTGCAGGTTTTAAGCTGTTATGTTTACTCTGGTTTTTTAATGCATTAAAACAATTTCTGAGCAACACTTGCAAATTCTGTGTGGTTATGTTTGTCCAGATTATTGTGCCCATGTATACAACTTACTATATGTTTATAAAAGAGGCTGAACCAAGTCACTGACACTCACTTGAACATATTCTAAAGAAAGAGATGACATTCTTGGATGGCATTAATTAATTTACAAATGTATTAGCTGTGATAGTGTATTTCTCACCAGAACTGCTGAAGAATATTATTTTCTGTCTTCTTTCAAAATAATTGTTGGTTTCAAGTTGCTTTAAATTGCATCCAAAGAACATGTTTCCTCCATAGAGATATAGTCTGCCAATTTTATAAAATACGTGCCCATGCCTTATCTCAGCTAATTAAGCATCTAGTCCTGCAATTCTTATCTAGACCCTGGGAAATTGTGAGAACGTGATGCAATAAAAGGATGACAGGATTGAGTTCGTTTTCCCACTAGCTGATTATACCATGATTCCAACAAAATCTATGTCCCCTGAATTTGGACAGAAATACTGGCTATTACCAAAAATAACGGTTTCACTGAAAAATGCCCTGAAATCTTATGAATCATACTTGTAAATATAACATAAAAGCCACAATAGACCAAACAGGCTAGAGAGGGACTTAGGCCCCTTCATTTCATAGTGTAGATACTTTAGCCCAGAGAGCATAGGTGATTCACCAAAGACACACAGCTAGGTAAATGAAACTTTATTTTAAAAATGAACCCTAACTGCCAGAATAGAGAGGAATGATCCCTGTGATATATTTTGAGGCTGACAAAGGTTGCCTTGACAAAATGGAGAACATCTGGCAAACTAACCCTTACCAAGTGTTCTTGATGAAGGAATACCATGTTCTCCTAAAAGCAATAATCAATTGTAGAGTATTATTAAATGACTATCTCACCATTGTTAATCGGTATAATCAATACATTTGATCTCAGTTTACATCTTTACACTTTTGGGAGGTGTGCAAAACCTGGAATACCTGCTTTTGCAGTCTCTTCAATTCATAGGAGGAGAACCTGACAGAGATCTAAAGAAAGGCGAGTATATTCAGGATATTCTGACCTCAGCTGCAGGGCTCTTTATTATGGGTCATCTGTCTTCTTTCACAGTGAACCAAACATTTAAAAAATTTCCTCTCTGTTGTTGGTATATTGTAATCTCATAATTAGGCAAACCCATTATGAGATTTATTTATTGTCCAACTTAGCACTTTCAAAACAGAGAGCTGTAAGAATAAGTCCATTGATATGTTGAATTGCCCAAACAGTGGTACTGGTTGTCAAACAGTTAGCTTGGCCATGCCAGTCAGAATGACAATTATTAAAAAATCAAGAAACAACAGATGCTGGCCAGGTTGTGGAGAAATTGGAATGCCTTTACACTGTTGATGGGAATGTGTATTTGTTCAACCATTGTAGAAGACAGTGTGGCGATTCCTCAGAGATCTAGAACAAGAAATACCATTTGACTCAGCAATCCTATTTCTGGGTATATACCCAAATGAATATGAATCATTCTGTTACGAAGATACATGCACATGTATGTTAATTGCAGCAGTATTCACAATAGCAATGACGTGGAATCAACCCAAATGCCCATCAGTGATAGGCTGGATAAAAAATGTGTTATGTATTTACCATGGAATACTACATAGCCACAAAAAAGAATGAGATAATGAATGTCCTTTGCAGGGACATGGATGGAGCTGGAAGCCATTATCCTCTGCTAAGTAACGTAGGAACAGAAAACCAAACACTGCATGTTCTTACTTATAAATGAGAGCTGAATGATGAGAACATATGGACACAGGGAGGGGAACAACACACATGGGGCCTGTTGAGGGCAGGGGGAAGCAGAGGAGAACATTACGGAAAATAGCTAATGTATGCTGAGCTTAATACCTAGGTGATGGGTTGATAGGTGCAGAAAATCACCATGGCATATGTTTACCTATGTAACAAACCTGCACATCCTGCACGTGTACCCCAGAACTTAAAATAAAAATAAAAATTTTAAAAAATGATTGAAGGAGTATTTCAAACAAGACCAAACTGCAAGATCTATGCACTCTGAAAGCTTTGGGTGATAATAATGGAAAGAGCAGGTTTTCTCTCACTAGAGCTAAATGGAGCCAACCAACCAGTAGTGAGTCCATTAGAAAGAACTTGTGAGAAATGCAGCTTTTGAAAAATTAGGCTTTGAAATTCCCATAAGGAGGACCCATTTTACCATTATTTGTCAATAGCAGATGAATATATATTTATTCTATGCACACTCCCACATAGACTTTCACATATTCAGAGAGAAACACTAAAGTTGCTGTATTACTCTGTTCTCATGCTGCTGATAAAGACATACCCAAAACTGGGTAATTTACAAAGGAAAGAGGTTTAACTGACTCACAGCTTTACACAGCTGGAGAGGCCTCACAGTCATGGTGGAAGGTGAATGAGGAGCAAAGTCACATCTAATATGGTGGCAGGCAAGAACATGTACAGGGGAACTCCCCTTTATAAAGCCATCAGATCTCATGAGACTTGTTCACTATCATGGGAACAGCACAGGATAGACCTGCCCACCATCATTCAATTACTTCTCACCAGGTTTCTCCCATGACATGTGAGAATTATGGGAGCTGTAATTCAAGATGAGATGTGGGTGGGGACACTGCCACACCATATCAGTTGCAAATTTAGAAATCCATAGCAGGTCAATTAATTGTTTTAAAAACTTTCATTCTTGAATTACTTGTCTTTATTCAACAGCCTCAAGATAATCTTAGCTTCTTGTTTAATTTGTTATGCAAAAAATGACACCAAATCATCTTATGGCTATTTGAGTCAATTGTTTTTTGAGATTTTATAAAATGGCCAATTGAGCTCCACATTGTATTTTTCTGTGATTAATCTGAAGTGATTATATTGGCCATAGCAGTTATGAATGCAAGAAAATAATAATATTATCTTGTTTATGATACTGAACTGGGTATATATAACTTTATACTCATCAGAACAATGGGCAAATTTGGCTCATTAAACTGCAACTTATATTTTTATGTTCATTCCATTATATTACACTGGTACAAAAAGGAATTTTGCAAAATAAAAATAACGAAACAACTTAGTTTTAGTAGTGACTACTAGATTTAGATATACATATAAATATAAACCACTGTTTGATAATATAGTTGAGAACTAGTCTTTTGTACAGTGCTTAAGAACATGGGTTCGAAGTCATACAGACATGGTTTTGTATCTTGGCTTTATTATATACTAATGGTGTAACATTGGGAAAATGACTGAGCCTTTATGAACCTCAATTTCGTCATCTACACCATGGAGATAATAATGCTTATAGCATAGAGTTGTCATGTAGAATAAGCAAGAGGAAGGATAGGTCTGGCACACCTAAATGCTCAACAAGCATGTCCTATAAAAATAACCATTTATGTACAAAAATTAGCCGGGCATGCTGGCATACACCTGTAATCCCAGCTACTCGGTAGGCTGAGGCAGGAGAATTGCTTGAACTCAGGAGGTGGAGGTTGCAGTGAGCCGAGATTGTGTCATTGCACTGCAACATGGGTGACAAGAGCGAGACTCTGTCTCCAAAAAATAAAAATAAAAATAAAAATAAAAAATAACCATTTACGTGACTGTTTTAATACAAAAGTGATAACAAAGGCTTTGCTGACACAAGTTATTTTCATTTTCGTACCTTACCTTTAACTCAGTATACTATTAATCATTCCGTTGGGAAAATAATTATGTAAAATGTCAGTGCTAAGAGGGTCTTTATATAGAACTGTATGTAAAGTTCTATATAACTTTGTGTTATATATAACTTTGTGTGCCTGGGAGGAAGTTGTGATAAAGTGTTTTCTCTAGTATAGATGGACTAGGCCTGAAGATTACTGTTAGGCTATGATTTGGCTGATGGCATACACCACAATGCCTAATTAGGGAGCCCCAGTGAAAGTGATCATTTTCTCTTTGATGTGACCCTTCCATTTAAGGGCTGGATGTTAGGGTTATGTTAATCAAACTAGACAAGAAAAAGAAATGAAGAAGGCAGAAAATTTCCAAAACTTTCAGAAACACAGCTCATAGACACTCTTAGAAAGGAGGCATGCCTGAATCCTTTACAGGAGTGGGGCGTTTGCAGCTGCTCCAATGCATCTCTCTCCAGAAATTAACAAGTATTATTATTTTCTGCACTTAAGTCATAATTTACAAAACAGGTTTATTCATCCAACTTTCTCTTCTAAATAATTCCAACTTGCTAACATTACATTTTCTCATCTTCTTTTGAACATGGCCATGACATACCAGCTAACCTCACCTCTACAGCCAAAGCCTCTAACGAGGAGCTGCAGCCCTTCGCCTAACATAACATACCTGGTGCTAGGCAAAGCTGGATTCTGACTTCCTGAGGGACCAGCCTTTGGCAGCATGGGTGGGAGAGGGCAGGGCCTACACTGCTGGGTAACTGGAGAGCAACTGCATCAAAAAAGTGCCCACAGACTTTGCCTCCCTTTTATGTAACTTCTGTTCTTGCTTTCACACTGCTTTTTCAGACATCTTTTTGTCACAGCTTTAACAATTACCCTATCATCACAGTATTTAGAATTTTTTGAAGAGATACTACATTTGAACACTGTTTTCAGAAGTAAGGTGGGGCACACCTCCTCTCCTCCCCTCCACCCCTGCTGCTTCCCAACAGGATACAGAAGAGACTTTGTAGATCTTCCAGTAGAAGAAGCTTGATGAGAGCTTCTTGAGTTGCTTAATTAAATTGCAATCAATTCAATGGAATCATGAAGCAATGAGTCCCCTGTCATGAGATTCATGTCAGCAGTACTTGTATGATATGATGGAAGAACTTGGCTTGATCAGATGTTTTAAGGTTAATCCCATACCTTCCATTCACAGGGTTATGTGACCTTGGGCAAATCATTTCACCTCTCTGCACTGCATTTGTCCTCATCTTTAAAATGGGACAGAAGGTAGAAGGGTGGAGTATATGACCCCCAGGGCCTTTTCTCTGTCAGGAGCCTGTATAGGAGATGAGTGTATCCAGTCATTACTGGACAGGCAACTCAGACGTATTCTACTGAGAATGAACAAGCAGCATTAACTCTGCATGTGAATGATGGCAAATTTATTATCAGATTTATTTGATTTATTACCTGTCCTTCCCCTCCCTGTCTTCCAATAGATTTAGTAGATCTCAGTCAGTTTTAATGCTTTGGGCCTCTGCTGTACCTGTAATATCTGGCTGCCAGAGGCAGCCCTTTTTCAAAGTCCCCATCTTACTGTAAGTAACCAGAATTTCTAAGGACAGAAGGGTTGCCCCTGCGAACTCTATTTCACTGTTTCCCTATTCCTTGAAAGGATGAATGAAAGGGAGTGGGTATGCCATGTTGTATAAGCATGTGCCTGCCTTCATTCCAGCCTTGCCAAGGCTCCAGTAAGCTCATTTTATCACAAATTTATGACTCCTAAAATCAATACTGGCTGTGGATGTTCTGGAGAGGACAGTTTTCAGGGCACGTCTGGATTACCAGCCAACGCACAGGAATTCCTTTCAGTTGGTTGAAAAATGACTGAGAAACAAAAGCTAACGGAGGAGTCAAGGACTACAGCATCAAGGTGCTGAACTCAGTGTTAAACCTGAGTCCTTGGTGCTTAGCAACACTGAAGTCCTGGATGGAGGAAAGGCTTGGTTGGTTTGTGATAATAGCAGATGCTTTCCAAGGTACAGACTGTCTGAGTCATTATTATACAGGCCAAGTTTTCCACATGCCATTTTGTAGGTTCCTTTCTAGACTGTCGGTGTATTGCCTTGGATGTTGATGGTCAGTTTGGAATTTGTGAAAACATTATTTACCATATAACAGGGATAAACGTTTCATCTTGCGGGGAGGGAGTTCCCAGCAGTTTATTAGATTGGCTCCTGGATTGCTATGGCTCTAGAGGGAACTACATGGATAAATCTATGTTAAACAATAGCAGCATGAAATAGTGGAAGAAACGCTGGACTGTTTAGCCCAAAACCCAGGGACTAGTTTCCACCACTAACTAGCCACACAACTTCAGACAAATCATCAACATTTTGAAGCCTCGCCTGTTTTTCTTCTTAAAAACCAACTCATTTTATCTTTTGCCTACTTCAGAAGATTGTTGTAAGCAACAGATGGTACCGGGAGGGAGATAAGGGATAGAGATGTGAAAGGACTTTGTAACCTGTCACGACTCTAAATTTCCAAGGAATGATTTGGATTGACAATGGTCTTAGCAGCAGTAATAGTAGAAGATATTCTTAATATCATCCTGATATAAATGTCTTCATTCCCCTTTGTTTTCATATGCCACCAGGATGCTATTCTTAAAGTTTCAAATTAAGAGGTTAATATCTTCACTTTAAGGATTTAGGAGATCTCTCTCATGGGCTTAGATTATCATTTATAAAGAACAGAAATGGAGGATCTTGAAAATGTTAATTGTAAAGCTTATCATTACAGAATAGAGGTTAGATGCTGCCCTAAAACTTTGTAGCATCCTAATAAGGTGTCATGCTTTCCTTTTGAGCATAGATTGTAAAATGAAGGGTAAAACATTTCAAAATTAATAAAGCATATTTAAAAACAATACAACTGGCAGGGCATGGTGACTCACGCCTGTAATCCCAGCACTTTGGGAGGATGAGGCTGGCAGATCACGAAGTTAGGAGTTCTAGACCATCCTGGGTAACAAGGGGAAACCCTGTCTCTACTAAAAATACAAAAAAATTAGCCAGGTGTGGTGACAGTTGCCTGTAGTCCCAGCTAATGAGGAGGCTGAGGTAGGAGAATCGTTTGAACCCAGGAGGCGAAGGTTGTAGTGAGTCGAGATCACACCACTGCATTCCAGCCTGGGCAACAGAGGGAGACTCCATCTCATATATATATATATGTATATATATACACACACCACAATGTGTCAGACTACATAATTTCAAGATTAGTGTAATCATAATAAATTTTTATTTACCAAATACCCTCAACCCAGAGCTTTTCAGATAACCAATAAATGCACACTAAGTATTACTAATTGCAGTATTTAAATTGGTATATTATTTTAGGTTTAGAAGGTCCCTCTTCTTGATGATAATGCATTTTCATGAAGAAAGACCTTAAAACTGATTCAAAGGATCTTCAAATAACGTATCATAGTGTACTATATGTTGGTGAGTTTGTTTATCTTGAGTTAGGAGCTTTTATAGATTCCAGCTATATGTCTTCACCACAAATCTTGGTTTTTTTTTTTTTTTGTGCTCATGGCATGAGCGAGAATAAATGGAAGTTGTGGAGTCTGTGAAGGCCACTGGAGGGAGATTTCCCAGTCTCCTAATATATCAGTGTCTCTTCCTGTCTGTTTCTGATGGGTTCCTACGGCAGGTCAACATCCTTAGGTAAAGAAAAACTTCCTAAGAGTGAGCAGCAGTCATTGAAAGTAAATTAATGAAACCCAGCATCTGTTGATCTCTTTGACAAGAAGGAATTCTAGCTGCCAACATTTAGAAAACACTAGAAGTGGTCTCCATTGGAAACCAGGTTTCGACTTTCTGCCCTGGGCTGCCAAAGTATTGCAGTAGAAACATGCGAAAGTAAGTTGAACTTTGAATTATAATTTCAATGACTGTCTAACGAAATGGATTCATGCTCTGGCACTGCACCTTTGAGGCTTTGGGGTTGATTCACATAAGATAAAAATCTGTCTGGCCTGACAGTTGAAAAGGTCGCAAGAACACTTGAAGTCTGATGGTCTCAGCGTACTGCCATATCTTGATTAAAATGGAAGAGTTAGGAACAATTATGTTTTTTTCCAAAATAATCTTTTCAAACAGAGTCATTTCTACGTGTTTTGGCTTCAAGTTTATTGACTTAGCCAAGTGTAGATTATATTTTCACTCCCATTTAGTAATAACTCTTACTTAACGTGAAGCTCTCACGTAATTGAGATACTTTGGTTTTGGGGCCAACACATTATTTTTGAAAATGACATCTAATTGTCAATATCACAGCTTGATATTAAAAATGGAACTGTCTAAGTTTTAATGCTTCCACTGTAGCACGTTGCCTATTATCTGTTTTCATTTTGAAAATACATTTTTACTTCTGTAGATCATACAGGTTCTGTACCTGTGAAATGTATAGCTTTTAATTTTAGATTAGAGACTTCTACTAACTAGAGACTAGCTAACACAAGTTGAACCTTTCAAATTAATCTGCTTTAGGACCACAGATTGATAGGCTCAACAGACAAAAGTCACTTTAAAGAATGAATTCTAAGCCAATCCTCTTGTTTTGCATCTGGGAAAACTGTGATTTGCCCAAAGTCATACAATTTGTCACTGAACCAGTAGAGTTTTTTCAAGACAGTGAATTTAACTATATTAAACAATATTTCATGAAATACTAAAGGAATCCTGAGGGCAGGGACAAAGTGTTACATATAGATGTCCACCACACTCAGAGAAACTGTGTTCGGATTAATCTACCACATTTTCTGTTCTTAGCCAATTACATTTGACTATGACAAAAATAAGGTGCTTTCAGGAAACTACTTTCTATCTTTTCCAAATGTGAAAATCACTCTCTATCTGAATTTCTTCTATTATTCAAAGTTAAGGTCATGTTTAACTTCCTTGCTTGACCACCCAGATCCATGTACAGTTTTTTTTCTTTTGTGACTTTCTATTAAAGTTATTGTCAGAGACATACATAAAGCTTTTTAAGATAGGATCACCACATAAACTAGGATTCAGGATAGCCCTGATTTCAGTTCATTCTCCCCATAAATTGATATTCTAGAAATTCCAATATTTGGCCATGTAAATCACGTCATGCAAGCTGCTTTTGGTACCGACTGAAAGAATTTTTTTCTGCCAAGGTGCCTCATTTAGGGATCAAAAAAGATATCTGCTAATGCACTGTAATTCCTCACTTTAGATATGCAGGTCTTGTCTACTCATCTATAGTATACACTCCCTGTCTTAGTCTGTTTTGTGCCTCTGTGACAGAATACCTGAGACTGGGTAATTTATAATGAACAGAAATTTATTGGCTCCCAGTTTTAGAAACTGAGAATTCCAATATCAAGATTTCAGCATCTGGCACAGGCCTTCTTTCTACATTATAACATGGTGGAAGGCATCACAAGGAAAAAGTTGGGGTGGCAGGGGAACAGAGACAACAGAGTGCCAAACTTGTCCTTTTATCAGGAACCTGCTCCCATGATAATGGCATTAATCCATTCATGAGGGCAGAGCCCCCATAGCCTAATCATCCCAAAGGGCCCCACTTCTGAATACGGTTACAATGGTAATTACATTTCAACATGAGTTTTTGAAAAAACAAACATTCAAGCCGTAGTACTCCCTGTGGACAGCCATTATTTACCACGTACTCCATTTCACGTAATGCGTAGCTCAGTGCACTGTGCATTGTGGGGGTGCAATGCATATTTGTCATTTGGGATTATTTACTTTACATGAACGGATTTTCCAAATCCCAAATTTAGAAATACTTTAACACATTGATTCTGGTCAAGAGTAGGTTTGGTTATTTCATTAAGAATTTATTTGGTCAGTAATGTGTCATGCTTGTACATGAAATTATAAATGCCTGCCAGGTATCTGTTAATCCTACATACTTCCACAACTCAAAAATAATCAATACCTTGTTTTCATGTGGATGTGAGACAAGATAGGATCATTGGTGCTGGGTATATGCTGTCCACGTTAATTGGCATAGACCATTAGGCTTCATAAACCATGGTACACCAGGTATCACTCCTTCTTTGGTCTTCACCATATAATTCAATGGGCTTGAGATGCTCCACAGAGCTGGACCACACTTAATGTCACAGAACCTTTATGACACACACTATGTCTATTTCAGGGGTCGGTTTTTGCAGAGTGATTTTCTGGAAAAGTGCCATGCCCTTCCATGAGCCAAGAATATCAAAGTGTCCCGTAAATGGTGGACAGACAAGGCCTTGGGGCCATCTCTCCAGCTAATAGAAGATACGAGGCAGGTGGATCACGACGTCAAGAGACCAAGACCATCCTGGTCAACATGGTGAAACCCTGTCTCTACTAAAATTACAAAAAATTAGCTGGGCATGGTGGCGCGTGCCTGTAATCCCAGCTACTCAGGAGGCTGAGGCAGGAGAACTGCCTGAGCCCAGGAGGCGGAGGTTGCCATGAGTCGAGATCATGCCATTGCACTCCAGCCTGGGTAACAAGAGCGAAAGTCCATCTCAAAAAAAAAAAAAAAAAAGAAGTTACTAAGTAAGGCCCAGGGGAAGTTTAAGTAACAAACTTCTTATGTTTGTTCTACTGATTTTCCTGCCAAGAAGAAGTGTAACAAATTGTGATGTTTTCAAATAAAAAGTATCAGGAATAAGCTCCAATTTTATTAAGTGATTTCCTGGACATACATGCCAGGTGCATTTTGGAAGAGGCTTGATATAGCCAGGGATAGATAACAAAGCCAGGTCACTTAACATAGCAGGGAAGATAAGGACCATGCCTGCAAATCATTATTTATAATGAAACAAAATGGTAATTTTGCCAACACTCCCTTCTCAAATATCAGACCATCATCATAGTAACGAAACTATTACTCTGACACAGTTTACTTATCAGGAGACCAATCTGAGATTGATGACCTGAAAATGGAGCTTGTCTTTAAATTCATTTGAAATGCAAACCAAGTAGACAACCTATAGCTACTATGGCATATTTTTTAAGCAAAACCAGGCACCTACATTGACCTCCTATTTACATTTCTTTGAGAAGAAAAGAAAATCACATAAAAGCTATCAAGAAACACATTTCACAGCAGGCCAATTAATTGGTTTTACAGTATTTGAATGGAGGGTTTGTCTAATAAAACATGCCGTGACAGTTAATAGTGTCATTTAGAGCCAGAAAATTATTGGCTTATTTGTTATTGGATAAAAGGAAGGCAAACATTTTGTATTAGAAAGTTTTAATGTGTTTAAAATCCTCATTAGGGATTAATGGACATGCTTGCTTAGCATAGCGCCTCATTAATTTGAGGCTAAACAGTTACTTCTGTGTTTCAATCTCAGCGTTGTTTCTTAACATTTTTTTTACTTCTCTTTAATTAGATCTTGCATTTGAGTTTGGTCTCTACACCACTGGAGATGTAGAATTAATTAATGAGATTTATAAATCTAATAAAAGTGAGTTATTCTTAGCTATCATTTCATTTCAGTGAGCAGTTAAACCACATGTAAGTGGGTGCAGATCTAAGAGATTTCAGAAGTACAGAAAAAATGTGAACTTTCCTGAATATATTTAGCTGTGTCACTTGGCATTAATAGATAAAAGTGTTTTAATTGGAGTTATAAATAATAGGGGCTCTGGCGAGGCTTCAGTTCCCATGCACACGGCTTGTTCTTTTGGATCGTCACTGTCAAAGAAGAGCAATTGTAACTCTGTTTCTGTGGAATTCCTGTGTCATCCACTGGCAATTAAGACAAGCCTATGTGCAGAGTATAGTCAATAAGGCGCCAAGCTCGCTAGAGGTTAGTCTGAAAGTATAGCCACTTTCTATCAAGTGCATTCTGTTGTCACATTTTTATTGGGGACATCTGTGGATACCATTTATAAAGCCTATTCCATTTACATTGCTTTAAGTGGAATTTAGTTAAAGGGAAAACTGAAATCTGAGTTTTCAGTTTTCAAACAGATGTTTTAATCATTAGCTATTTATTTATAAGAAGAACATTATAGTTTCTTTAGGGTGAGGAATTGTGAATGTCACAGTGAGACCATTTTTTCTAAAATATTTTCAAAAATAAGAGTGAAAGATACATATTTAAAAGCTTCTTTTCTAAATGAGGTTATGGAACTTAATTTAAGATCCCATAATATGCCCTTGGCAATGCCTTCAGAAACTACCAGAAAAGCCTGAACTTCCACTTTTTTTTCCCCATGAGGAAGTCCTTGTATCTTAGACACCATAAATCATTTGAAGAACTTGTCAATCCAAGACATATAAAAGATAATTATATTTTAAAATACTTCATGATAGCAATCACATGTTAAATGTATAAAATGCTTGTTTGAACACAAAATATTTCAATGATTAAAAATAGCTCTTCTTTAAACAATTCAGAAATTCCTTCCAGTGTTCTATAGGAATGACTTCTCACAGGAGGACATGAGTGAATCGAGTTCTCTCTGCCCCCAAAGAGACAGAGTAGCATTCAGTTAGGCCCAGAGGAGATCCTCAAGCCTTGGGGCTTATATTTAGCCCTGGGCTTAGTTTCATCTGGCCTTCTGGATAATATTACAGGAGTCACTACTGTGAAGTCCTGGTCATTAGTCCTACTCCTGCACTTTTGGCTACTGCAGTCAGAATGAAACCTCTCCTAAATTAGAGCAGTTGAATTGTGAACTGTGGATAATTAGTGTTGGCAAGTGCAGAGGCTAATAGTGAGGAGCAGCATCAGCTTTGTCCAAATCATCAGAGCTACTTGGCCTCCAACTCCCTTCTTCCCACCCCTCCGACCCCACCTCCTTGTCCCTTCTATTATATTTCCCTAGAAAGTCTGTGATCCATGTTTCTGTTTTCCAAGACAACTATTCCAACCTTTCCTTTCTCTTCCAATTTCCAATAACCACACCCCACTCTCAGCTGATGACCTTGTCACATATTTCATAGAGAAAAATAAGACACAGTCAGACAAGTACCATTTCATCTTCTTATCTTTAATTTCTCCAACCCAGCTGCGTATGTAACTAGGCACTCTGCCTTCCCTCCTGTTACAATGGAAGAAGCGTCCAGAAGTGTCCATGATCCTATTTCAGGCCAACCTCTTCAGTTGTGTCCCGATCCATTCACTCCTTCTCAAGGACTTTGCTTTTATAATCATCCACCTTCTCTTTTGCAACACTTTCCCCCTCTTCACTGAGTTCTGTGCATCAAGTATATAAATATGTCTTAATATCGTCCCTCTTATAAAAATAAAACCAGACAAAAACCTTGACCCCACATCACCACTTCCTATTCCATTTCTCGACTCCCTTTCACATTAGGAATTTTTATTCACTCTCCACTTTTGCCCCTTCCACTCTCTCTTCAATACACAATCAGGTTTACATCCCCACTATGCTGCTGAAACAGCTTTGACCAAGGGTACCAATGACCTAGAAATTGCTAAAGCCAATGGCCTATTCTGCAGCCTCATCCTTATTAATGGCCACTTTTTCCTGGAAGCACTTTTTCTTCTAGGCTTTTGGGACCCCATGCTTGTTTCTATACACACTTTAAGAATTCATGTTTGGCTTTGGAATACATGACATGTGATAGACGATATGCCACGCTATATGGAGTGTGGCCTCTTAGCAAAATGACTATTACATATAGCAAAATACATAAAATAGGAAAGAATAGAGCAGGGTGTTAATAAAATCGAATCCAAAAGATGTCTGAAAGATCCCATAACCTGGTGACCAGTCCAAAGTGAAGGTGTTGTTATTCAGTGACAACAAAGGAAATATAAGATAATGATGTGTGTTGATGTTAGCATAAATTTAACTGTTCTGTATTTTGAACAAACTGGCCTTTATTCTGAGATTATGCCTTATTAACCTTTTGGATGGTATAATTTTTTTATAAAATAATAGTGCCAGTGGTTGATTTTGTTTTGTAATGCCTTTATTGATAAAAGACAAAGTTGTTAATATTGTATGTATCCCTCATTATTTTTGTACTGTTATGTGAAATACAAAACACTGGGTAATTGTAATATACTCCCATGCCTTGGCTGTATAAGCTGTTTAGGCTACAGGCTGGCGAGTGAGGAAGTAGATTGTCCCATATTACACAGGTAATTTGTGGCAGAGCTTGGACACATAACTACTACTTCCCATCAGGTTTTTTCACACTTTATAAGATTTGTTATTTGAAAGTGAGATGACTGCTTTGCACTTGTTTACTTTCTCTGTATTATGAGGGAGTGCTATGATCATTGAAGAGGTCAGGAGCCTACTACAACTTTAAAGCCTGTAATATTTACTTTTTAGTTGACAGAATTCAAAGGTGAACTTGCCTCCTGATATACCTTTTCTACACATTTAAATAATGGATTCATTCACTCCAGTTTGTACATCTCTAGTTTTGCAGTCTTCTCTTTTATTATGAGAGATTATTATGGGCCTGCACACAAGACAGTCGTTAACATTAATGAGAGTACAGTAAATAGGGATTAAGTGGAATTTAGATTTTGATCCTAAATGGTCTTTGGTTGCAGTGCTAGAACTTTGGGAGAGAAGTGGTTATCCTGCAGGCCCTGAGGAGTTTGCTGCTTACCTAGGAATTTCAAAAGGAAAGGACCAGGGCCAGAAGATCTGTGGATTGTAGGGCAGGCACCAAAAGGAGAAAGAAGGTCAGGAAGAGCATAGGCAAGAGGGGGCAAGCAAGTGAGGTCAGAATCTTGGAGGCTGGCAAAGAGAAGTAGGAGGAGACATCTCAAGTCTGAGCCCAGAATGATGGCGTCATGGCAAGAAGCCTAGAGACTCTGTAAGTTAGAGATCCGTCCCTGTGAAACTGGGCTTGAAGACCCTACTCAGCTGGGGCATGAGTCTGGGTAGATGCAGCAGTAGCAACCAGAATGACCTTTCTGGCTAGCCCAGGGGACTTGAGGCAGGGCATCCTTGGGGGAATGTGGGCCAGGCAGCAAAGTGCTTCCAGATAGGTATTGATTTCTAACAGTAATATTTCTACATGTTTACCTTGTTTTTCTCTAAGACTGTAACATATCCTCACTCCCCCTCAACCCCTTTTATAGCTCACTCTTCTGTAGAAACTAGTTATTAGAGCAAATAAATGAACAGTGAGCTAATGGCTATTCAGAGCCCACTGAATTAAGTACTCTTCACTTGAAATTCCATCTGCCATTAGGTACTCTCAGCTGATGATGGGTCTTTCTGCATATGCATTCCACGGTTGCCCATACCCAATATAATCAGTGAAGAGATGTCCTCATAATGAAGCGTGTCACCCACCCCTCCTCCACCCTTCTCATTCCCACTGTCTCTTATCTCCGTTGTCATATCCACTTAAGTCCCATCTCCAGCCTCCTTTTTCACCGTTAGTGAGAGCCAGCAGATGGAGAAGCAGCCTGAGACTTTTTACACACTGGGCTCCTGAATAGGATTTAGTTGTTAGCAACATCCATAAGATATCATGGGAGCCAGTTGACATGGCGAGCAAACTAGCTCCTCAGTGGTTCCAAGGCTCAGAGTGCTGACATCTTTCTAAGGACCTTTGAGAAAACTTAGCATACAAAGTGCTGGTGGAGACAACATGTACCCCCTACTAGGCTAAGGTATTTTTTATACACTTCACTTCAACCTCACAAAAATCCTAGAAGTGGATTCTTAAATTTTTTCTCTTACACAGATAGGGATACAGAGGCTCAGAGAAGTATAAGTGGCTTGCCCAAGGTTATAAAGCAAGTTACACTTCAGAGCTGGGACTGAAATCCAGTTGTATGGAGCTTCAAAGACCAGGCTCTTTCCACTGCCACTTGAAGCCCCCAGAAAATATAGTAAAGTATCTCATTCGTTTGCTCAAAGCAATAAAAGTTCATGGTTACCTTTTAGTTTTATGTTCATGTATGCTCCAAACAAAGGGTCATTTTCTGCACTTCGCTAAAAAGACGTGTTAAATTCTTTTGATCTTCATGCTCTACTTTTTGTTCTTTTTGTGTGTGTGTGTGTTTTTTTTGGTGCATATTAGCTTGTTTTACATGAAGTATTTTCGCCATGAGACTTACTTAAAATTTGGCTGGAAGCAGTATTTTAAAGTAAACACCAGCTCTTTGGATGCCCAGAACTTTTGCTGTATTAAAATGAAATTGGAAGATGAGCTGGTTAGCTGGACCATGTAACTGTTGTGAAATTGTTTTTGTTTTGATTAAAGTTATATTACCCGAGGACTTCTGTCTACAGCTTATGCAATATTAACTGTTCCCGTTTAATCATAGACTCATGAATACAAACTAGACAAGAAGCAAGAGACAGATAGATCCTAATGTGAACTGAGCTTGTTTTCCAAATTCATTTTGGAAAACTGGGGCTCCCAGGATAGAGACATAAGGGATTCCATAATGCATGCAAATAAGAACTTCAGAGGCTACTGTCCTCTGTTTTTACAAGTTATCAATGATGGGAATTACAAATTTTATAAAAGATTGAAAACTCATCTGATAGTACGATATCATAACCTAGGTCTTTATTTTATTAGTAATTCTGTGTCAGGGGACGTCTGTGTACCATAAATCAATCATGGGGATAAATGGGGAAGTTTGTTAATGAAAGTACAAACGAAATTAGTTTGGAAGCCGCCAACAGTGTCTGTTGTGGATATTGGTTAACTGGACCCAGTTGTTTAATTTGCAATTAAATTTCTGTTTTTAAGTTTCACTTTGCGAAAGCATTTGTCAAGGTGGAATATACCTAGACTACTGGAATTTGATTGCCAGGTATTGTAGGACCACCCTCAGGATGATTTTATGGGAAAACATGACCTCTCTTCCCTCACAATGCCTTAATAATAACATACTCAGAGGCATGCACTGAGCGCCTCTGGACGAACCATGTGATGATCATTATTCTATTAATGTTTTACATTAATCTCCATGTTTTCTATTAGTGACGGCTGCTTCTTACATCTCTCAATGCCACAATCAAGGTGTTTTTGATATCTTGTATTAGCCTAATTGCTAAGAACTAATGCTCCAAACTGATTAATTCCAGAATGATTAAAACATCCTATGCAATTCATTTATTGTTGCTGCGGTTAACTGAATATTTGATGATTGAAAGGTACCCTGATTATTTCAAAAGATATGTGTTTATCGCCAGGCAGATAATCCATTCATGGTCTCCCTGTGGCTACATGGGTGGCAGCCTGCACTGTCAGATGCAAAGAGGGTAGGCACTTGTGAGGGTTCTCAGCAAACTCACCACCTGCCTGATGTGCACCTCCCTTTCCTGGCCCTCGGAGGACCACATTTGTGCCCAGCACAAGAGGGTCGTCTGGGGCCAGGAGTGAGAGCACAGCCCCCCCCTGTGTGTCGTGCAGCTTGCTTTCTGCTCCAGAAGGAGGGGGCGGAGAGGGGGAATGAGAAAGGACGCTGCAGCTCTGAGTGGCTAACTTGCGCTTTGTGGACTATCTGAATACTCAAGAGTGGATTTAAAGAGAGGAGAAGGTGCCTCCGGAATTAAGCAGCAGCTTGGCAACTCAACGGGCAGCAGTTCTAATCCCAGTGCCACCACTAGTTCTCTTCCTCGGTCTCTGTCTTTCACACCTGTCCGAGTAACTCCTCCAGAATTACTGCAAAGACGTGTGGGTGTTTGTGGGAGAGAAAGAGAAAGAGAGTACAAGAGAATAGCATTTGGGGCCGAGCCCCGGCCTTAGCTCAGCTTTCTTCCAGTGTGCAGAGTGACCCTGGTGCATCTCCGCAGGGGACTCAGTGACTGAAGTGGCCTCAGGTGGCCCCACCACTTCTCAGTCATGTCGAATCCTTGGCCTCTCACTCCCATATGGAGCGAGGACTACAGTGGGGACCTCAACGGCTGGGAGCTCCTGTCTGACATGGCGCTGTCGGTGAACCCGGTAGGTACCATTTCCCTGGCACTTAAATCAGACCTCCTGTTTGGTCTTGTCTGTTTCCCTGTAAATGCTGTCTCCTCTATCTGCATGGAGTCTTGAAGGCAGACATGATGTTGTCTTCAGTGTCTTTAAATCTTCCCTCTTGGCACCATCCTGAGCACAGTGTGAGTTCAATCAGGATTTGTTATCTAAAGAAATAAATGGGAGAGCTGATGAATAGGCGGACAGGCGAATGAATGCGATCCTATTACCCTTGTCATGACTACCTTACAATGTATGTCCCAGTGGGTTTCTAATTGTTTGTTTTCCTATCCCATCTAGACGTTTAACTCTGAGAGAAAGAAGCTGAGACTCAGAGTGATTTGTATTACCAACTCTCCATGCTTTGCACTGTGCTAGGCACGTAGGAAATATTTGCTGGTTAATTAAAAAGCATTTGCAGGAAGGAAAAGCACTTGTGGCTCAAATGTAGTTGTCTTACGGAGAAAACAGCGGCGGGCCTGGGCTAGATGAATTTGTGGAACTACTGACTTCATGAGAATGTTGGATTTCAGTGTTTTCTAAAGAAAAAATATCTGAACACTGAGTTTGGATGCATATTTGTTTCACTGCTCTTGTCTTTAGAGTTCTCTGTCCTGAGTGCTGCCGACTCCAATAGTCTGTCATTATTAGATTTGCTGCAAAGCTCCAGACTGCACAGCACTTTCTTTTGTGACAGTATTTTGTCCCATAAAGAAGTGGATATTTATATAATATAAAGAAGTGTAGAGATGATATTTGCAGTTGGCAAGAGTGAGTCAAATCTTAGTTTGAAAAGATGAGAAGACAGGACTTAAGAAAAGTAAGGAGAACAACAGGACGAGCGGTAATAACCTAATTCATTGTATGGGGCTTTGCGGGTTACAAAGCACATTCACATCACTTACTTCACTAGATGCTCACAGAAACCCTGTGAGATTTAAAAA
The DNA here is from genome assembly GCF_049354715.1 of Callithrix jacchus. Lineage (NCBI taxonomy): Eukaryota > Metazoa > Chordata > Mammalia > Primates > Cebidae > Callithrix > Callithrix jacchus. The sequence continues at coordinate 145,360,350 of NC_133524.1, forward strand.
AGATGGGTATTACTATTCTTTGCTTTTGTTTACATTTGGAAAATCTGCAACTCAGAGGGGTACAGTTATTAAGTCCTATTCCCAAGTGGTAGGGCCAAGACTCCCTCCAAATTCTTTTGACTCATCAGCAGATGCTCTTGCTGTGTCTGCATATCACTGGTATATTTTCACTTTGATTTGAAAATTAACACTGATGTGTTTTTGTGGGAAAAGGGGAACAAAGACCTTTTCATGAGACCGGGCCACACATTTTTTAGCGTAGGCTGCCCACTCTGATACAATGCAACAATGATATTGAAGATTTAAGCCTTTCTTATAATCCTTTGACCTTTGTATTTGGGGAATGTATTTGTTAGAAGTTCAAGAACTCTCTTGGAAAATACAGTTTCTGGACCACTGAACAACGGAATGAGATTGTATTTGCAGTTAAGAAGTACCCGTTTCGTCGTATAATCATATAAACATGTTAAACCAGCTTCTTCAGTTGTATGTTCTGCAAACATTCATTTTGTGTAATAGCAGTAGTTATTAATTGAAAAATAAAATAACAAAAAAAAAAAAAAAAAAAAACCTAAACCTAAACACCCAAGACTTAAAGGTCTAGGAAGTTGGGAAGGTACTTTATTAAAAACTTAGGTGTCTCGTAGCTTTTTGTTTGCATCATGGATCTCCAAAAGGGGATGCAATATGGGTTGCAGCATTTCCCACACTTCTTTGGACACAAAACCTTTTATTTTGCACAACTAGTGTCCATGGGATGCTCACCTTTGTAGTACTTCCTCACAGCTTATAGTTGTGCATTAACTGTGTGGTTCCTCATATTCACCTTCCTGTTGAGCCTGTAAACTCCATGAGTGAGGAAACTGTGTCTCCTTTTGTTTCCCATTGTACTCTGCCTAGCACCGAGTGTCACAGTCCTTGGCTCTCAAAAATTATTTGTTGAATGAATGAATTAACTGTGCTACACCAAATTGCCAGTGGTTCTCTATCTGAAACCTGTATTTAAGATTCTTTACAAGGTGTGCCTGCCAACTTAAGTCTTTTCTTCTACTGTGTCTTCTACCCAGTATTAGAGTATTCTTGTTGCTGAGATGATGACTGTATAAATTTGTCATCCAAACTGGGATATTTTTGAGAGGGAAGGGGAGTACTATCAATAAGAATACAGATAACAGATATAACCTGATGCTATACTGGACCATCTAGAATTGATAGCCCTTTGTTATTGGTGACAGTCTCAGGCTGTCTCTCCTATTTGGGATCTTAGGCCTCTTGGAGCAGGGACTTTTACATGTAGAAGGTCTTCAATAAATACTGGTTGTAATTAATGCATGTACAGAAGTGACTATATATATATAATGCTGTTTGAAGATTTGCTGTATTGTTTAACTTGTAGTTTTTACAGGCGAGGAAATCTAGTGCCATAGTCTAGTCTTCATTATTCCAAGTATAGTTGAGTCCGTACTGAAGTCTGTTGGGGAGTGAATGATTCTCCTTGCAAGAAGTCTGGGCCATGTAGATGTTATGGCAGTGCTCTCTTAACCGGACTGGGCTTTCATCGATCAAGGCAGTGAATGAGAGACCCTCTGTTCTTACTGGAACAGGCAGGAAGCAGATGTGATCAGATTGCAAAATCCTGGAGAGGGTGAAGGGGAGTTAGGAACGTTTGGGGGATGCTTGAGACCTGCACAGATGAAATGGTGATCAGCAGACATTTTTCTAGATAGTTGTCTGACTCTCAGGTTCCTGATCATGCACTGTTTTATAGCTGGTATCTTATTTTGTTATTTCACTTCTTGCTTTCACTGATTCTGAAGCACCTGCACAAAAGGGCTATGGGCCTGACATGGAGTAAACCCTCAGTACATTTCTGCTAGTGGCTTGAATCTTGATTCATTAGGAAGGTGTCACACTAGGAAAAATGATCATGAGATTCACTGAATATACTTTTGAGACTTTCTCTAACTGCCAAGGCAAGCATGCAATTTACACAGGCCATTATCCTTACTGTTTTGTAGGTATCTAGTTGGACTCCCAAGTTGAAAAAGAACTCAATTTAATCACAAAAGTGTTTTATATAGGCCTCATATTTTTAATGAATAATATCTAAAACTATGCCAGAAGGTCAAAGAGGCCTTAAAGATCACGAGATCAAGCTCTCTTTGGATCGGTGAGCAAAGAGAAGCTCCAGGGGAGGAGGGATGGGTCAGTGTCTCAAAGCAAATCAGTGACAGAACAAGGAGTCACTTTCTGTCTGCGCCATACACTGTGATCGTACCACTTCATTAAAGTAAAACAAAATTAGTCATTTTCAAATACTTTTTTCTATTTAATAGGAAAAAGTTGATATAGATTTTCTTGCTTTACAATTTGTCCTACAGAGTAAACTATTATACAAGAAAAATAATTAGATGTGCCTAATGTTTTCTGTTTATTTTGTTTCAGGTAAGCCTTCCCAGTGATCCAAGCTGTGTTGAAGAAATCTTGCGGGTGAGTTTAAACCTTTATTTTTGTACCTTTTAATAATGAAGCAATCTATCTGCCTAAGCTATTTAAAGTAATTACTGTTCTGTTTCAAGGAGTTTCATGATGGGAAATCCTGGCATTCTACTTCAAGACCATTCTCCTTATTCCAGTGGTCTCATTTCTTACCTACCTTCTTTCCATTTTGTAATCAAGCTAGTCTTGTAATATCACTAAGCTTCTGCCCTATACATTCCTACATCCTTCTCGGACAGAGACTCAGCACCTCCTTTAGGAAACTTTCCCTGTTCAAGCACCATACCCTAAATTTTTGCCTTTTACCTTTCTGGGATCTCAACTCAATCTCACTGCTGCCGTGCACTACATGGAACAGTGTTATCAAGATTGATTGTGGCCTATAATGAGGGGAAGAGATGCGGGAGTGGGAGAGGAGGAGAAGATGACAGACTTGAAAATGAGGGCATGTTGTAGGAAGTGTTACTTATGGAAGTGAAGCTATGTGTGTGAATGCCATGGGGACAGAACAAAGTTGAAAAGAGTGGCTATAATCTCTCCTCAAGTAAACAAGTAAACGAAAAGAAGAAACAAAAGTTAAGCCAGAAAACCGTATCTGTCTACTATCTCTGGCCACTGGCATCATAAGGCAATGTAGAATCTCAAGAATAGGAGTCATGGTAATGAGCTCCTGTCCCAGCTCTACCATTTGTCACTTCTGTGACTTTGGAAAGATGACTTTATGTCTCTGAATCTCCTTTCCTTGTCTGTAAAAGAGGACAGTAATACCTGCCCTAACTCCCTTATAGGCTGCCAAGTGGTATATAAATTCTTGCTATTCTGATAAATGATGACCAGTGTAGTCATGTGAAAACCATGAAGGCTTTCTATCTGGTAAAGAAAATAATCTGGGTGCCAGGGAAAATTCTGCACTCCCTTTCCTCACTTACCAAAGTCACTCCAACTCCCTCCTGATTCCCCTCTCCCAGTAAGTGCCTTCTCAGCAGCCCAGTGTTTGAAGCAAGCCCTGAGAAAGTGCAGCCAAAGGAATAGTTAAGAGCCAAAAGCTGTTTACCATTGAATTGGCTTGCCACCCGGAGTGTGCCTGTTGTGAATATTTGTGCACCGGTTTCAGCCCAAGAACATTATTCCTGACTATTAAAGAAATGAGTCAGTCATGTCACTGTCATCAGAGATGAGACTATATGGATTAAGGCAAGTGTTCCCAATCCCCAGGCCATGGACTGGTACCGTGTGTTCTTTATGAGAATGTAATGCCTGCTGATCTCAGGTGGAACGCTTTCATCCGAAACTATCTACCCACCCCTACTCCCACTCCCTACCTCTTCTCCCGTGAAAAATTGTCTTCCATGAAATCAGTGCATGGTGCTAAAAAGGTTGGGGACTGCTGGATTAGGGCTATGCTGACTACTATTGTAAGATAGGAACCCAGCAACCCTTCAGTCATCTGTCTCAGGGGTCCGATATCGGGTGGAGACAAGGCCGCTGTTATGAGAGCCACAGAAGGAACACACCCTGGAAACTCAGCTGCTTGCTCCTTTCCCATTGGGAAAATACATTCAATCCTTGCTCATTTATCAACAGCCTTCCTTAACAGAAGGTAACAACATTGAAGGAAATGTCTTACTCTGCTCTAGATAGTAACCTTGTTATTCCTTTCTTCCCCAAGTCACAAGGGTAAATAAAGTCAGTGGTCTTTTTCTTAACTCCCAAAGGAATGCCAGGCATATCTCAAAATCTCCACCTAATTTGTCGCAATTGAAATTACCTACTTAAAAGCAACTGGGCCCTGGCACCTAGGTGGTTATGTGACTAAATTCAGGAAGTAGGGTGAACACCTGGCACAGGCTGGTGACACCAGTCTCCTGAAGCAGCCACTTAGAGAAACAACGAGAATTTCACTTACACATGGGAAAAAAAAGCAGGTTGCCTTAATAAGCTCACAAAAGATAACATGCTTTGAGAAAATAACAAAAGTCCTGTTATTCTTAAAAGAGAATCTAGAGAAATGTTTCTTTTTTTGAAGGGCTATAGATTGTATAGAATTCTCTTTTTTTTCAACAACACGGTTAATGCGTGGGCTTTCCTGTATTAAAGAATGAATGTTTCATTCTCTGTGCTTCAAATAAAAACAAACTTTCTGAAATTTGTGTCCCCAATTTTATGACAAATTCTTAAATTTGTATAGACCATATTGCAGGTGACAGTGCTTGTTGGGCTTTTTGTTTTAATCACACATTCGTGTTCCTTTTACTTTGAGGGCCTTAGAAGCCTGTGGAGGTTTCCTTACTAAGTTGGTCACCTCATTCCCCACCAACGTCTTTCTTAGGGAAAAGTATATTTTCTATTTCTCTCTGCCTCTCCTGGCCCCACTCAGTGCTTCTCAAACTAATCAGAGGCTCAAGCAAGGTCATCTCTCCTCACTGAGGGGCGCTATGCAGAGGAAGGACTGCTAGCCCCAGAGTGGAGGAGCTGGCTTCCAGTTGCTCATGAGATTCCCTTATTTCCTAGCTGTGTTGCTTTTTGGTGTCTTCATCTAGAAGCATTGGCTAATTATTACTCCCTCCATCTCACTGCCCACCTCCAGTGAAGGAATATTTAAATTATACACACTGTTTGCGTCTGCAGCATGAAAATCTGAGTCCGTTTGCTCTCCCAACTTTCCCACCTCCCTTATCCCCCTTTTTTCCCTCCACAGCCTGGCAAGCAGACACATGCAAACCCACTTCATCTCACTTGGGGACAGACTTCTTTTATTAACCAAATGCAACACAGCCAGCTTTCCGCACTCTCAGCCCCTCAGTTCTCCAGGCAATGGAAATGCTTTGCCTCATGTGTTTTGTTATGGCCCCCTTTCTCAAAATGCTGTCCAAATTCAAGTCAGTTGGTTTATATTGAAAGCCCCTCTCACCATTTTTCTGAGAATGGTCTCAGCTCCCCTTTAGACCAGTGGGTCCACTTTTTTTTTCTTTGCTTCCCTGGGCAAAGTGCTATAACATGCTGGAGCCCACTTTGTCTGTTCTTCCAGCAATTTTTTCTTGCCCTCATGCCCTTGCAGATGGAATCAGATCACAACAGGCTAACTTGATATGGCAACCTTATTTTCCTATGGCAGGTGACGGCTTTTAGAAGCATTTTTACCTCATTGTCTTATTTTGGTCATAAGGAGTAAGGTAGTTCTTATTATTTCATGAAATCAAGGTCCAGAGAGGTTAGATAACCTGTAATCCAGAGTGGGGCTAGTATGCGGCAGAAGTAAAATGGTATCTGGCCTTTGCTTTCTAAATCTAGTGATCTTTGCACTATACCCAACTCTCAATCACCCTGTCACAAATCTAGAGTGAGAATCTGTGGATAATAAACAAAATTGCTTCAGACAGTAACTGACATTTCTAGCAACTTTAAGAATACCAGCGAACTGACATAATTTGAACAGGTATTAGAAATTAATTCTTCCTTTTTGTCATTCTTTAATATTTTAAAATTTCATTTCAAGTAATAATAAAGCAATAGCAAATTTGCTTCTAATAATAAAAGTACTAATAATAGTAATGTGTTGTCTGTTGCATGCCAGGCACAGTTCGTAAGGACATTATATCTTTGAGCCTTTGCAACAACCCTCAAAGATTGTATTATTAGTCATGCTTTACAGAACGGTAAAGAGTGAAAGTCAGAGAGGTGAATTAATTTGCCTCAGGTCACAGTTCTCCAAGTCTCTGAGGAGTCATGCTATCCATTCTTCTAGTCCTGTTGGCTTATCTGAATCCATTCTTATTTAACAGGCTGCAGTCTGCTCTATGATTAACATTATAGTGGATTCAACCACTAATTCATTTCAGCTTCTGTCCTTTCCTCAATTTGTACAATTCAATTATGCCAGAATAGTTTAAGTAGGTTTTTGAACAAACTAAAATTCTTCAGCCTACAACAACATTCCGCCAAACTGACCTTCTCCCACAAAATGAGCTACACGAATTCAGATGTATTTGCTCATTTTCAAGCATATTACTGCTTATTATGAATTTTACAAATCAGAAGCTTAAAGGCAGCAATCTGTGCAATGCATCCCAGCTTGTACACTTGCTTCCGTAAGCATGCTGTTTACTCTTTAGAGTCAAGCTACCCTCACGTGCAAACGGAAATGAAAAATAATAACAACTCTGGCCACAGTGATGGCATTTTGCAGTTACAATTCATCGATCATGTGAGGGATTCTTACGCTGCTCATCTGTAATAATATGAGCACCAGCAGCAGCTTCTTTTCTGAGCTCTACGGGGTTTTATGGATCCTAGACTAATCATTTCTGGAAGAGTTAAGCCAAGGAGAGCAGCATGCTCTAAATGCTACTAGCTAAGGATGGGTGCTCAATGATTATTTGTTCTGCAGTGGTATGATTTATTTGTTCATAGCAAGAATTTACTTTAAAAAATCAACAAACTATTAAATCCTTTCTGGAATCAAAAATGCAGATAGAGCATTTCTTTTAGATTTGATGCTGAACAGATTGTCTCTCCTAGCAAAGCACCTTCTGTAGTTGATAATTTCATAGGCAAACATCTGTAAGGGTAATTCAATGTTTATGAGGGATGCTGAATTTGCTAGCTAGGATTTAGGGAACTTGATTTGATAAACTGTATCTTCTTACAGATTTATCCCTGCCATATGGATAAGGTTGGTAAACACCTACTTGGGCACCTCTTTTTGATTACAGTATGATGTGTGTTTACAGCATTCTAAATTATGGCAACTCTACTTATTAGGTTGGTGTTTTAGTTAACAGTTTTAGCATGGAAAAAATTACTAAATATTTACAGGGCAGTGTTTGTTATTTTATTTTTATTTTTTAACAGAGAAATAAATGAAAAAGCCCATCTTGCAAATAAGAACAAAATGGATCAGGGAAAAAAAACTGATCAGACAATTATGTCTGAAAGGAAATTTCATTATATTATCATAACTATGCAGCATAATCAAGCACCTTTCAGTAGAATTTCTTTTATAAATTTAACCAATGATTAGGCAATTGATTTTATATCCTGTGAAATTAATGTCTAAATAATGTTCAACTTGGATTCATGCAAATGATTTTCTATATAGCTGTCTTAAATACGCATCCTTCTGGAATGTTTCAGAAAGCGTGTATCTTATTCAGGTGTGGACTTTTAAAATCATAGTTTCTTGAAATAATAATATAGTGTTTCATCCAAGAAAGACAAATGCTAAATATAATTTAGGCTATAATTAATGTTAACATTGATGAAGTTAAATAAATGTATTAACTAATGATTGTGCCCTTTGCTAATCTGATGACCAGTTCTTACCTAATGGCACTGGGAAATATGTAAATTTGTCAGCAGGTGAAAATGCCCTTGACTGAGTAAATTATCTACAGTATTACCTTTTCTGAAGCTAATTCAGATCACTAATGGACTTAATACATAGCACGCATATGTGAGGTAGGCTATTCATGGAACCAAATTAGCTCATAAGAGATAGTATCCATTATTTGCCTCCTAGTAATCATTTCCTCTTTTCTCAAACACAAACCAACCCAGAAGAAAGATGCTACATTTAATTATAACAACTATTATGTGAACAGTGTAGGTAAACCATCCAGTGTGCTTCCAAATGCACTTAGAACCGGTCAAGCAGTTTAAATATTTTCATGTGGAATCCAGGAGTTTGCAGCTAGTATATGAGGCGAATTTTAAATGATTTTACAGACGTCACTGGGAGAGTGAGTAATATGAGTAATGAGGTGACTGGGCCAGTGAATCATGGGAACCTGTCAAACATGGGGAGATGTCAGGGAAGAGATGATGTCAAATAGCAGTAACTTAGCAACCAGCATTTAGCCGTCCAGAGAGTGAGCAAGAGTAGCCCCTTTAAAATAGCTGAGTAAATATATGAGTCCCTATATATCTTAGGTATGCTATAAAAATAAGTCTGTTCTCTGTCAACCTGTTTCTTTTTGGGAATATGGTGATTTATGATTTCCACTGAATTGGATGAAAGCAGGTGAGAATTTAGGCCATGTGTAGAATTTACACCTGCTTTCTGTATCTTGATTGTACAGAGAGGGTAATGAAACAATGTATTGGTTTGCCAAAAAGCATTCTAAGCTTATCTGAAAGAAGAAATAGCTTCCAACTGTTGTCTGAGAACGAGCATTTTTGTCCTAGTTTTGCTAGTGGGATTGGGCTGGGGAAAGGAGAGGTAATGCAACGAAGTTAACCATTCCACTCACATCTGTGTAAAGGTGAAACTCACATCTCTGGAAAACACATTGAGGAAGTAGCCTCTTGGAATCAATTTGGTAGGCATCTCCCAATTTTGAAATGAAAGAAGGAAAGAATAAAACAAGGCTTGTCTTTCTCTTGTTTGTCACTGGAAGCATTTGGGAAAATGAGAAAAATAACTTTACACTCCATAATTGATGTAACCAAAGGGTATCCATAACCCTGACTCACAATTTATTCTGTGAAGGTCAAACAGGGAAGAAACCAAAAGGTGATGCCCATGGTCTTAGATTTGTGGCACAGCAGTTGAAAGAAACACTAATGTTCAGGATAAGCAGCACATGATGAAAAGCAAAAACAATATTAGAATAATAAGAATGCGTATTTAGGTTGGAGATGGGAGCTTCCATGGACTAAGTTTGGGACACAGTCTTGAGAAGTAGGGAAGACAGGACTGAATGAGAAATTACATAAATAATCCATATTTGTGAAAGTCACTTTGTTAGTGATGCAGGGTGGATGACTGAGATGCTGCTGTGCAAGTAGCCTGTAGAGCTGATGTCTGTTGATATGAGAGAAGTAAAGGCTGAAAGCTTTTGGGCACACAGCATTGTATTCTGAAGAGAATTCCTGCTAGTCTGGAATTCAGACAACAGCCCTGACTGGTCCTGGAAGAATTCTTGACAGGAAAAAAATAGCAATAGAAAAAAAGAATCACCAGAAGATCTATGCAAAAATATATACACAAAAAAGCATGTGAGAAAAGTGTACCAGAAAAACAATATTGTTATGGAAAAAATTAAAGCTGTGACCAACATAGTGGCATGAATTTGTTAAAACCATGAAGCAATTTTATCTAAAAAGACAAGAACAAAATCAGGGATACAGGAAATTAAAGATGGTATTTAAAAAGTAGATAAATCAAGAGGTGTGAATTAATGTATTTTGACAGAACATCATTATAATTAATAAATTCAACATCATTTTCCCAAATAAAACAAAAACATGACAAAATAGATACTTGGTTACCTAACCTCATCAAGAAAAAATGGAAAACACTAATACATAAAACAAGAACTAATAAACAGAAACAAACTCAGATACAGAGAAAACTAAGAGCATCACAAGTAGCAATTTTCTCACCTCTGTCCAAATAAATATGAACAGGTGGATGAAATGGATGGTTTTTCTACTGAAATGTAATTGACAGAGACTAATTCCAGAAAAGACAGAAAATCTAAACAGACTTATAGGCATCAATGAAATGAACACTCTCCCCACCCCTTAACAAAAGCATCACTCCCAGATGGGATTTCATGAGGAAATTCAACTAAACTATCAAAAAATATCACAATATAACTTTTATACAACATAGAACAAAAATAAAAATTTGCAAAGTACTTTTTAGAAAAGCCAACCTCGCTTTTATACTGATACTAAAACTGCCAAAAATAGAACACAATAAAGAAAATTACATAATGATATCATTTATGAATAGTGTTGCAAAGCTCCTTAATGAAATACTAACAAACAGAATCAGACAGCATTTTAAAGGATACACCACCTTTATCCATCATGACAACATCACCAAGTGAATTTTATTCCAGGAGTATAAAACTAGTTCAGTATTAAGAAATCCATTTATATAACGCCTTTTACAAAGGTAATTAAAAAAAATTACACAGTCATCTTCATATAGATGATAAAAGAGACTTGACAAAACTGACCACACAGTCATGATAAAATAGAAATAAATTGAAATATCTTTATTGTGATAAAATATATCCACCACCTTAACCCAAAATCTAGTACCACATTTCATGGAGAAACTCTCCAAATATTCTCATTATAGTTAAGAAAAAGACTAGATATTCTTAATACCACTATCATTTTATGTTTTTCTGGAGGTTAGCCAAGACAATTAAACATGGAAAAAATAAGATGGAATTAAAGTGAGAAATAATGCTTAAAATGGTTATTATTTGTATATTATACATATATTGTTTTCTTGGAAACAGTAAGCAAATTAACTAAAAACACCATTGTGAATAATACACAAATTCAGCAGTATTGCTGTGTGCAAGACAAATGTATGGAAATAGTCTTTATATATAAAGCAACCAACTATAAGATATAATGGGTAAAAAACTCATTTATAGCTTGATATAACAAGAAATGTGTCAGAGAGCTATATAAAAAAACTAAGTCACTATGAGAGATGCCAAAGAATACTTAAATAAAAAAGCATACAATTCCTGAATTGGAAGACAATGTCACAGACGTTTATGTTCTCCGTAATTTAAACTTGGATCCTTACCTCACACCATACAAAAACATTATTTCTAGATGTATTAAAGATTAAAAACAAAAACATAAAGATTAGAGATATATATGGGAGATTTTTATTTATTTTTAATTTTCAGGTCAAGTCTCAGAATTAGATGGCAGGGATAAGAAGCAGTCAGGGGAAAATTCAGAGGTTAGAGGAGATTGGAGAATGAAACAGTAATTGAAAGTGAAAGAGAGAGAGATAACTCTCTCTCTCTAAGGGAATGTAGTAAGATTATGAGGCAACAAGGCTCCAGGTGATATTGAAGATACTATATTTATACAGGTTCCAATCTGTAGATTGTATAATTTCCTCCAACAGTGTTTTTTCATTACCCAGAGACCACCACCTAATGGGTTGATGACAGCCTGGAGGCCTTAGAGAGGTTGAAAATTGCCCCTAATCACGTAATAATATAGTTATGAAGCAGTTGATACAGAATTGGAACTCATGTTGGCCTGAATCCAAAGTACACACTAATAGTAGTACACACTAACAGTAGTACCACTTACCTAGCAAATTTTTGTACCTGGCACTGTTATAAGATTTTCACATACAGTAACTCATATAATCACCATATCAATGCCAAGAAGCAAGTACTATTATCATCCCCTTGTTAGATAATGACATAGAAGTACTCTGAGCCTAAGTGATTTTCTAAATTCAATAGCTAACCAGTGACAGAGCCAAAATTTCAAACCGGGCAGTTTTTGGTGATTGTGAATAATGTGGGTATTAATAATTGTGTAAAGATTTGTACATGAACACATGTTTTCATTTATTTTTTGAATATATCTAGGAGTGGGATTGCTGAGTCATATGCTTAGAGTATGTTTAAATTTATAAAAACCATACAAAATTGCTTTTAGAGTGGCTGTACCATTTTGCATTTTCACCAGCCAAGTGTGAAAGACCCACTTACTGAGCATCCTTGCCAATATTTGTTCTACTACTATCTTTATTTAAGCTTTTCTAATATATGTATACTGGTATATATTGTGATTTTAAATTGCATTTCCTCAATAACTAGAGATGTTGAGCATCTTTTCATGTGCTTATTTCCCATTTGTGTATCTTTTTTGAAGAAGTGTCTGTTCAAATGATTTACTCATTTATTAAATCAGGTTGTCTGTTACCTTAGAAATGAATCTTGAGCGTGTTTATTTCTGGATATAAGTCATTTGTCAAACATGTGATTTGCAAATATTTTCTCTCAGGCTGTGGCTTGTCTTTTCATTCTCTTGGTGGTATCCTTCTAAGAACAAAATTTCTTAATTTCGATGAAATCCAATTTATCTTTGTTGAATGTTATAGATTATTATTTCATTGTCAAGTCTAAGAACTTTTGGTTTAATTCGAGGTCAAAAAAATTCCCTCCCATATTTTATTCTAAGAGTTTTATTTAAGTCTTAAGTTTGGATTAATTTTGATATGTAATGTGAGGTATAGATTAAGATTTACATTCATTGTGTTCCAGCACCATTTATTGAAAAGATTGTATTTAATCTTTCTCCATTGAATTGCTTTTGCATTTTTGTAAAAAGCCAATTGACCATATTTGTGTGGGTCTATTTCTGGATTCTCCAGTCTCTTCTACTTGTCTGTATTCCTGACTTTTCACCAATACCATAATGTCTTAACTTCTGTAGATATTGTCTGAAAATAGCATACTATGAATCTTCTAACTTTGTTCTCTCCTAAAATGGTTTAGCTACTGTAGTTCCTTTTCCTTTCCATATAAATTTTAGATATGTCATTTCTATTTACAAAGAATTCTGCTTGAATGTTGGTTAGTATTGCATTACACCTATAAGTAAATGTTGAGGGAATTAACACCTTGCTGTGTTGCATCTTTCAACTCATGAAGGTGGTCAATGTACCTCTCCATTTATTTTGGTTAGCCACTCCATTTTTGAGGGACACTGGTAATGTATAATTCCGCTTTAGATAATTAATGGTATGAGAAAAATCCAAACTGCTAGAAAAACTATGTGACCAAAGTTATTCATTACATGATTCTTTATAATAGCAAAAAAATTACTATATATCTAACAATAGGAGAATAGTTAAGCAAACTCAGATACATTCAGAATCATAATCAGCCATTAAAAAGATGGCTTTGCTGATGATATAACAACATGAGGAAAAATTACGAGATAATGTTAAGTAAAATAACATTTCTCAATTTACATAATTTATATTACTTTCATAAAAATATTTAAGAAGCAATTTACTCATGTAATGAACCTGCATGTTTACCTCCTGAACCTAAAATAAAAATGAGAAAACGATTTAAGAAGTATGTTGCTGAACTAAAATTCATTTAGCAAAGTAACCAGACTCAGTGGGTAGTTTCCAAACTTGAATGAGTAAAGAGATAGACTAGATTAAACAGCAGACAGTTGAACTAGTTGCCTGAGAGACAACCTTGTGGAAGCAAGAGGCTCAGAGGCTGCATTTGGGATGGAGAGAAGGCCTCAAATGGTGGAATCCAACTTTTGAGGGGCAGTTATAGACGTATAAGTGTTAGGACAATAAAAGCAAGAATGTTCTAGAGGGGCATCATGTTTATGGCAGTAGAGCTTGGCTTTTCTCAATTGCCAAATGTTTTTGGGTAAATTAACCATTTTGTATATCATTTACAAAAGTATGATAATATGGCCCAATTCTCAGAATTTTGGGACAGTTAAATGAGATGATGCATATGAAACCTCCAGAACAGTGCTTGGAGCACTAATTAAAGTCTTCCTTTCTCCCCTGTTCTAATTGGTAAATCTGTCCAAGGATAGATGGAGGGGAGGTCTTTGTCACTGAAAGTCTTCAAATAGAGGCACTGTGCTCCCCCAGTACCTACAGGATAAACTTGCCAACCCTGATCTTGGAAGTCAAAGTCCTTCCTATATGTCACTACTCATGCCTGTCTCATGTCTTGCCAATTCCCCCAACTATGTGCCCTTTTCCACATCCATTGCAGACTTCTCCCCTTTTATCAAATGTGCCATCTCCTCCTCTGCCTCTGTGTGCTGCCCCCTCCCTCTGCCTGGGATCTCATCCACTCCTTTCTTTGTCTGGTGACCTCCTGTTTATACCATGTAAGATCCAGCACAGAGACCACAGATATTAATGAATTAATTTCTTGATCTGTCTTCTAGGTCCTGATAGCAATTTTTATATACCTACACTTGCCTTTGTATGTGTGTATGTTGGGGGGTTGCCTCTTATGGCAGAATGTGAGGTCCATTAGGGCATAGTCTGTGTGGAAATCCTTACTCTGTCTCTTTGGCAAATTCCAGGTGCCCCCCACATACATGCACACAGACGTGCCAAGTGGAGGAGCATAAAAAGTGCATAGAGTAGATGCAATGTGTTTATTAAATGAGTTACATTTGTAGAGGAATGGTTAGAGAAATGACTTCATAGTGTTAATTCCAGCCAAGGTACAATAATGATTTGATTTTCCATGAAAATAGTGTAAGGTAAAAAGCAGATAATAACACTTACTGGATAGAATAATTATACAAATATTAGGCATTTTAATGACTCCATTTCTTATTTATCCAAATGATATCTTTAGCACCATTTTTGTGCTTTCTCCATTGCCAATTTCTTTTTAAGAAGGACAAACACACATGCAGCTCTAATCATTCAGATGTGTGTGGATTCTTGGAAACTTGACTACCCTATGTTCTCCTGCAAATGGACCTTGAGAGCTTGTTTGGATGTTGTAGCAGGGAAGCACAGCTGCTCCTATACCTTTAACCTAAGAAGGGCTCTCCTCTAAGGAGAAGCAGTGATAAGAGTGGAAAATGACACCCATCTAGCAAGCCAGATCAGTTGAATCAATCCAAACGGTCAGTGGGTTAACAGATGTCACAGCCAGACAGTCATCACATCTTCAATTGCCAATTATTATTTCATACCGTTGTTATAGCTCATTTTTGATATTGTTCCTGAAAATGCAATAATGTTGGCATTATCACTTTAAACAAGGTACTGAATAAAGACAAGGCCCCATATGCTACTACAATGGGAGAGATTTTCAAATCTCTCAAATAATGTTTTGGCACCATTCACTGTGCTTATTTATCATTGTGATCACAAGAAAAGAGCTTCCACAAGATTCATTTTCTTCTCTAAAGTGATTCCTCTAGGTTTTTGTTTGTTTGTTTTTTGGTGGATAACCTGTATGTTGCTTCTATTAAACACTCCCTTTCTCCATTCCCCAAAGCCCTTCATTATTGGAATGAACACACTAACACGAACAGACTCATCCTGCTCTTTTCTTGGCAACATGTTAATTGAAATTGTGGAATTATAAAATAAATAACTAAGGCCAATCTAAAACTAAGGTGTAAAAACAGCATCCTGGCTGTCTGAGCCTCTGATTATTTTCTATTCAACTCCTTTACTGCTTCTTAGGACCTGTTGGGTTTAGAGGACACCTAAAAAGCTAGTCCATCCTACAACTTTGCAGCCTCCTCACTGCTGTTTAATCCAGGAGCCCCAGCCCATTCTCACACCCCTAGTGCTTTTGATGCAAAAGTGAATGGCAGGTTTGACACCTGGAGAATCCACCCTGATGTCAGAGCCTGGTCTGTTAGAGAGGAGACCATGCAGCATCAGCCTTTGAAAGAACTGGAATTAAGATAAAAGCAATGTGCCAGTGACACTGGACCGGGAAGAGACCTCGGAGCTAGTTCTGATCCTACCTCTACCTTATTCTGTGACCCCTGGCTAGTCTCTTAATCACAGTGTGCTTCAGTTTCTCCATCTGTAAGGTGTTCAATTTTTTGCACTCTCCAGTACAGAAACACCAACCACATGTGGCTGGTTATATGAATTTAAATTAATTAAATTTTAGTAAAAGTTCAGTTCCTCATCCATTTCAAGTTCTCATTAGCAACATATGGCCAGTGTTTGCCATATTGGACAACACAAAACTCAACATTTCCATCACTGTAGAAAGATACAGTGAACAGAACTGCCCTGGATTATCTTTCAGATTTGCTCTAGGTTTTTATTCTGAGTTTTATCAGCAAATAAAACCAAATCTTGTTTTACCTTCTAGACTGTGTATTCTAGACTGTGTTTAAAGTGTATCTGACCAATTTATTTCCTCCTGAGGCTTATATACAATACATTGATCAAATTTTACTCTAGTTCTGAGCAGTACCCCTACTATATAAGACAGAACAAAAAAATAAGGCTAAGTAGGTAGAAGGAGATAAAGCAAGTATTCCCACAAAATAGAGAAGACTAGAGACATTTCAGGTATACACCTGGTTTGTTGGGCAATGCACGGACCCATATATTTCTCATTCAGGCCTCAGGCAAAGTGTCTTTCCCTATGTTCAATAAGACTAATAATGCTTTCATCCCTAGGCTCTGGAAATAAGAGGGTACATCAGACCCTTGAATGGCCCTTTTAGGAGAGAAATTGTTCTATAAAAACCCAGGACTTGATTCATATTTGCTTCCTCTCTCTCTCTCTCTTCCTCTCTCACTCTTTCCTGCACTCTTCAGCTTTTCCATCTCTTTAGACATCTACCTAAGATGCATCATTAAAGAAAGGACCACAGCAGCACTTGGACAGCTCCAGTGACTTTAATTGTCCCACCTCCTCAAAAAGGGAAGTTGCTTATCTACACCTTGTTGTAGCACAGGGGCTTGAGATCTAGATTATTAACTTTAAAACTGATTGAGTCCTGAGAAAAGCCATTCATTGTACAAATTTTCAGTTATACAGGGTAAATAAGTTCTGAAGATGTACTGTATTACATACTCAAAATTTACCAAAAGAGTAATGTTTTATGTTTTAAGTAAATGCTTAAATGTTCTCACAACGTTTAAACAACAAATAAAGGTAGCTATGTGAGGTGATGGATATATTAATTAGCTTGATTGTGGCAATCATTTTATATAATGTATACATACATTGAAACCTCACGTTTTATACCATAAATACATATTAATAATATTTCTTTTGTCTGTTATACCTCCATAAAGCTGGGGAATAAAAAGCCATTAATTGGAATGTATTCTGGTGACAAGGCAAATCTAATCAATTTGTGCCTCTCCTTAGGGACAGGCTATTTTCTCTGACTTGCCATTTGGGTCACTTGCCATTGGGTTGTGTGTGGCATGAGTAAGGGCAGTGGTTTCAAAACAATTATAAGTTTGGTTATGTGACATGTAATCCCAACATTTTGGGAGGCTGAGGTGAGAAGACTGCTTGAGACCAGGAATTCAAGACCAGCTTGGGGTAACAAAAGGAGACCCACATGTCTATAAAGGTAAATTAATTAGCTGGGTGTGGTGGTATACACCTGTAGCCCCAGCTACTCAGGGAGGCTGAGGTAGGAGGATCGCTTGAGCTCAGGAGTTGGAGGCTGCAGTGAGCCATGATCACACCACTGCACATCACTCACTCTGAGGTGACAGAGTGAGACCTCATCTCTAAGACCACACACACACACACACAGAAAATGATGATAAAGTAGTTCTTATAACCACCAAAATATAATAGGCATCCAGAAAGGTGAAGGAGCCTTGTTCCTGCTACAGGATTGGAATGTTCCCTTTTAGAAAACCCATCCTATAGAGCATGGTGGTGCCCAAAGTCTAGAGCCCAAAGCCAGACACCTGGGCGGAGGTCCTTGAGCTGCATGATATTGTCTCCAAAACTCAGTTATCTGACCTATGAAATGAGAACAATAAAAACTACTTTTCTGTATTCTTCAGTGGATTAAATGTGATTACATAAATGAAACAGTGAATTCTAAGCCCTAAATACATACAAGCTCCTATCAGATTGTTATTATGACTCTTCTTGTTGTTCAGAAATTCCAAATATTTTCAAAGTATAACTTTAAATTTCATATTTCAACCCTTCACAGACTCTTTATCTGATTTGGCCAAGGAGTTTAGATGGCCCCTGTGATTTTCTTTAATATTAAGTATGTAAGCTCCTTTCATGTCTTTAGTAGAGTGGATTTTTTTTTCATTTTTGACCACTCCATAGTTCATAAGGCACATTGCAGCTTGTCGAATTGTCAAATTTGTTTAATTAGCCCAGGACCCTGCCAGGTTGGTTTTTGTCAGCTGTATAACAGCCTCTGTGGGTGGCTTGCAAATCTGTGATCAGGATTAAAAAAAAATCATTTTACACATTTCTTTCCTTCTTTAATACAATTGAAGGAGAGACTATATGAGCAGGAGGCAGTGGTGGGGGTGGGAGTAGGAGGGTAACAGGCTGTGGCATTGGGAAGAAAGATGTGAGTAGAGCCAAGTATGAAACTACTGGTTGGCAACTGGCTTTCGGGCAAGAGTTACAAATTGATTACAAGTAACGGTTGGAATCCCAGGTCTGAGAGATCCGGGTTTATATGTGTGTTGAGGATGGGGTAGAGTTCTCCTTGATCTACTTATGTAGTTCAAGACCAGTGTTTCCCTTGCACACCAGAACCTTCCTAGGTAAAGAGTTGACATTGTTCCCTTTGAATCTTCTATTTGGTGCTTTGCTAAATGTGTAGCCAGGAGTAAAAGTATTGATCTGGTTACCCCAAGAGATGTTTTAGGCCAAAAAAAGATAGAGGTTTAAAGAGGATTTAGAGACACTGGATTCTCAGAGGGATATTAGGGAACCGTGCAAGGGAGGGTGGGGGTAGTTGGAATGCACCCCTTCCTTATGGTTTGTAAATGTTTTGAAGTACAAATGTGGATGCCCTAAAAGATGTCAATTTTTTAGGAAACTATTACTAAAATAAACTTTTATAATAGTCTTCCTGTGTGATTGTTGCCTTTTAATTTTTTTAAAAAAATAAGACTACGTGGTAAAATCCAATAATTAGATTGGATTGATGTTTAACAAATACTTGATATACAATATCTTCTACATATGAATCAGTAACTACTTGTGCCTTATACTGACAAGTGGCTATTTACACCAGGGCACAGAGGGATTTTTGGGTTTTTGTACATACCGCTGGCCCCAAGTGTTCCCATTGAGTTTAGAATATTCTCCTTCTTCATCAAATATCCTTTTAGAAAAAGATATGCCTCTCACTTGTGCTGCATTTTTGCCATTGTTAATATGGAATACAGCTGCTATTTATTTTCCATTATTTGGAGGAATTGCAGAGAAAAACGAATCTGAGGAGAGGAGTGACTGTCCAGGCATTTAGAAATACTCAAACTATTAGGGGCTTGAAATACTTGGAGGGGGCTTTCTGAATCAATTTCACTGTGACTTAATAGTGGTTTTGATGTTGCTAAATTTAGGCTACTGCAAAGAATTTGATACCTCTGCTGGTTTATTTTTATTTTTATTGAGGGGTGTCTCGTGTAGGGGTGCAGTAGAGAGGGCCTGTGTTCAGTAGTTAGACTGACATCTTGTGATAGATTTGTTAGTTAATTTCATGTGAATGGGACAAACCATTTCTCTTTCATCCCCCGGCACTGTGATTCTTAGATTGAAATAGCTGTTTCAGAGGAAAGACAATTCCATGCAAATCATATTGAATGGAGTTTCAGCTGTGTTAGTGGCCTGGGACCTTATTTTTACTGAGCTTACGAATAATGAGAGAGCAAAGCTTATAGACAAGTTGTTCACTGGAGGTTTCTTTAATAGATATTACTTCTTTATTCCCCAGCAATTGAGCCTTTGTCCCTTCTAAAAGCCGTTGTCTCGAACTCCTCATAACCATTTTTCTTAATGTGGTAAGTGTAAACTACAAGAAAGCTATCATGTTTGAAAAGCTATAGCAGCCCTTAGAAATGGAATACTAATGCCTTCTGTAATTCTTTGAAAAGACTTAAACTGAGGATTGTGTGAAATGTATCCTTCTGCCCGCCTTTGCCTAGAGTTGTCATTCTCTGGTGCCTTTCACTTATAGCATAAGCTGGCTTTCTAAAGGACTGCTGTGTTGATGCATCGACAACGTAGTTCTCCAACAATGTGAAATCAACAAATCTTTTTGCTAATTTCTGAAGCATGATAACAAATTGTGCGTTATTCTCTAAAAAAAAATAGAAAAAATCAACTCCGATAGGGTTATTTTAATTCTACTTTGAATGGTAACTGGTAATTGTTATTACTTTACTCTCATTCCAATTATGAATACTCTAGCTACCTAGAGTGCCCCCAGACCCTGTACCTGGACCTAGTCTAGCCTCCTGGCTGTTAGATGCCTTGCAGGGAGTAGACACTCAATAAATGTTTTCTGAATGAATAAAATTAAATATAGATTATTAGATATGGTGCTGGAGGAGAAGCCCATGAAGGTGTGTGAGTTTTATTAAATTGGTTTGCCTGAGCTGGTGCGAAAGGAACAAATTGGAAGTTAACCATTAAGAAACATCTCATGCTGTGAGGATATAGCATGCCATTCCATCTTATGAAGTGACTTTGAAAGAATAAAAAATTATGGCTGCAGTATTATGAAAACCTAGTGAATTATCTCAAATTAGTATATTTTAAGTGATGGTTGTTGGATGTAGTTGATGGGAAAATAATTTGAAGCAGAAGAGCTAGAAGGTCAGTAGTGGCAGTTAAAAATAACTTTTGAAAGGAGTTACAATTATCTGATGTCAAAATTAGCCTCTTTTAAGAATGTAAGAAACAGCTTCATCCTGTGTATACCTATGTAACAATCCTGCATGATCTGCACATGTACCCCAGAACTTAAAGTATAAAAAAAGAAAAATATACCTAATTATTATTTTAAGTTATGATAAAAAGCTCTCAAGTGGGATTTAAAAAAAAAAAATGTAAGAAACCATTTCAAGGGTTGGAAATGTTCAGAACTGGCCCTCAAGAACCTTCAGAATCCTGAGATACGTGAACTGGACCACTTAGCAAAAGCCCTCTGTCTCGATTCACTTTTGACTACTGCTCTTTGCAAAACAGTTTCTCAGTGGCCACTTCTTACATTTCTCACCTTTGAACTTGTGTTAATTTTGCCTGTATCAAACAAGGCTAACAATTCAGTGTTCAATCTGATAACATTTCCTAGTGAGATGTCCAGTCTTCTATTCTGACTGGTTCAACCTAATTTACACAGAGACGAAGGCCATAATAAAGATTAAAATTTACAAGGCAATCATGTGTTTAGGAAGTCAAATCCCTTCAGTTAGATGGGCTGTGGCCTCAGGTTGCTGCTGCTGAAAACTTTTGCCTAACTAAAAGTCTGGTCGAATTCTATCCAGTATATCACTATAGTGTTCTGTTCCCCTGTACTTACATTTGGAGACCTTTCTTTGCAGTGTCTGAATGTAGAATGCCCAAGGAGTAACTTGGCCAAAAAAGGATGCAACAATAGGCCCTGCACATGGTCATATATGTTCCTGTTGTATTTAGTGGGCGAAATTGAATTGATTGCATCTGGCAATGGCAAGAAGATGGCTTGATTGATTGCCTGATTGAATACACAGTGGAGATTCAGAATACTGATCACTATACTTCCCAACTGTATATTGCAATTAGGGCTCTTTTTCAATGGAACCCTGGTTTGGGGGCTGCCAGGATGAAGGCAGCCAATGTGAGCTGAACTTTTTGCATGTACAGTCCTGGGTCCGAAGGAGAAAAATTCTAGATTCCCTTAAACAACTGCCAGCACTAAACAGTTTGAATAAAGAATTCAATTATGTATTTGAAGAAACATTGCCAGGGTTTTTATACCACACCACTGAAATAATAAGTTAGTATTAGCAACTTTTAAGAGAATTGCATTTTGTGTTGACCCATTGTTATGCCATGATTGAGAAGTTATGTTTAACTTACCAGTTGATTTTATACTTCCTCTCTATGAGCACTTGCATGGAAATCAGAGGAGCAATCTCAGGAGACAGTCTTGACAGCATTCCAAACAGAGGAATATTCATTCAATTGAATGGAACAGAGTTTTGACCCCTAGAGAAGCTTGGCAGGAATGGTTAGTGATCAAGCCCAGGAAAGTCTATGGTTCCACTGTTGTTAGACTTTCTAAGAGCTGAGCAAACAGTCAGACAAATTGGGCTGTTAGCTGTCTCACTGTGAAACAATAGGCTCCCCTCAGCGTGTTCCCCCCACCCCTATTCCTGGGAGAATGAAAAATTTTCTTAGCCAATTTAGTCAGCCGTGTTTATGTGTCATGCAAAACAGCTGCTCCAGGTTTAGTTTTGCATTTTCTCATATGTATCTGACTTTACAGAGGTAAAGTGTGTGATTATCTGATTAGGTAAAGCAGTACAGTTGGTTCACAACCCCCACTCCACCACCTTTTAGGAATCCCTTTTCACTGTTCTAGGCAGAGGCCATTTCACCTTCAGAGATGAACTGCCTTCTAAGGCTGTAGCCTCCATGATTGGAAAGTTCACATGATTGGAAATTCTTAGTTTGAGCTAAAATTGGTCCCCTGACAACTTTACTTATACAGCCAGCCTTAACCTCTTGGTCCACAAAGCAGTCTCAAATCTCTTTCACATGAAAGCCTTTCATGGATTTAAAGACACTCCTCCCTCTCCCTTTTCTGTGGACTAAACTTTCCCTGTTTCTTTAATGTGTATGTATATAAGAGATGAGCGCTCCAATCTGTTGCCATTCTGGTAGCTGTCCCTTAGAGATACTGCAGTATTCCCATACCCCACTGAGATGGGACATCTAGGAGAGCACTCTGAGAGGGCCCAGAGAGGAAAAGATCAGTAGCACTTCCCACATGCCCTACTTCCTTCCAAGGGGAATTTCATTTGGAACAGCCAAGCTGCCTGACCCAGGGCAAAGGGCCCTGTCCTTCAGAAGTCTGCCTGAAGGGGATTAGTAGAGAAGCAGGCAAATTCCTGTGTCTGTAGAGGCTGCACAGCAGTGTGGCCACACTCTGGTACATCACACGGGGAGCAGCAGCCTGTGCAGATCACATCCAGACTGTGAATCCTTTTACAAATGTGTAGCTCCCTCCATGGGCCCATCATAACCCTACTCCTGCTATTGTTGTCCATTTTCTATTAACAGCCCCACTGCTGCTACAGATAAGGGTGCTAATGCCCCTGCCTGGCTTTGCTCTCCTATCAAGGAGAAGCAGAATGTCCTACAGGCTGGTTAGCAATTGATAGCAGATTGAGGGCCAAGGAAGGATTTGATTGCTGCTCTCCTGAATTCTAGCCCCAGGGCAGCCCTTTCTCTGCATCCTAAGGGCACTGTTGCCTTATTCCCTCACAACCTGGTGTTCAGCTGCTTCATTCCTCCATTTCTGGCTCCTCACAGAACTGTCAGGAACCATGGATACAAAGGTCCTAACTCATTCATTCAAACAAATTAGGTTTTCTGGTGAGTCATTAACACTGCCCCCCCACACACACATATCTGTTTTTGTAAATGCATGAGAGCCTTTAGATAAAGAAACAGATTCATCAGTCTAATAAGAAGACCTCAGTCACATACATGGGACATGTGGATTAAACGTTTTCAGGTTTACTTTAGTTTTGGAGAAGGAAAGATGCTGATGTTTCTTCATCCTTAGTCTGTGATGGCTTGTAAAGCTACTCAGTAGGATGCCTCTTGGGAGTACACTATCTGGAAAGCAAAACTAAAAAAGAAAAGAAAGAAAGAAAAGAAAAAAATGAAGGAAGGAAGGAGAGAGGGATGAAGGAAGGGAGGGCCCCTCCAATAGAAATCAGAGACCAAGGTGAGTTACCATGACTCATCAGTTATGTACTTCTGATTCCCTGCGAAAATATTAATAAACTTGAACCAATTTTGCAGATGTATTCTTCTATGCAACCATATTTTTATTTGAGCCACTCAGCTGTTCCCATCTATTCTTAATCACAAGAATTTGTGAATACTTTCAAAATTTTATCTATTACATTCTTGGTATTTCAGTAGAGGGAAGGGAGAAAGGTATATGCAAACCCTGTCTTGAGCCTTGGGCAGATCCCAAGCTGCCTGGTTGCTGAGCCAAGCATGCAGGCTGATACTGGCAATGCATAGCCATACCTGTTGGGCTGGTAGCAATGAGGTTTGAATGTGTACAACACTATATGGTTTCCAGAGCACTTGCAGACTTATTAATTTGCTTTTCCTTATGTCAATCCCCTGAGGTAGACAGAACACATAGAATCGGAGATGAACAGTATTCCTAACTGGAAGCACTAGAGGCCATCCACGTCAAAGTCCACATGTTATAAGCAGGAAAGCTGAGGCCCAGAGCAGAGAAGCAACTTGACCAGGGCCGCCTAGATGGCTTTTTGCAGAACTAGACTTGAGTTAAGCTCTCCCTATCTGAATACTTAGTCCAAGTTGCTTTGGGGGCTCTTTCTGACTATAACAACATCAATGAAATATGTGAACTATCATCACCATTCGCCTTCATTAAGGTGGGCATTTGAAAAATTGCCCTAATCATCTCTTCAGTTTGAGCTCTTTTATGCTAAGTACCTTAATATTTATGCTTAACCCAAACACATTATTTGAACAGCTACTATATGCCAGGTATAATAATGGCCCCTAAAACGAATACACACACACTCACACATACACGCGTGTGCCCACAAACACTGGTCCTCTCACTTCTGGTGACTTTCCCCACCACCTTGTTCTCTGCATCTTTGCTCATTCCCTCTCAAGGTGATTTGCTTGTCAGGCAGTGAGCTCTTCAAAGAGAGGTACTTGACTTTATCATTTCTACGTCCCAGTGACTGGCTTATAATGGCTACACATTAAAAATTAGTAGAACAAATGCAAACAATCCACCAAACAGATCTGCCATTTGCTATGTGACCTTGGACAAGTCACTTTACCTCTTTGTGCTTTGATTCCTTATCTGTGAAAAGGGTGTGAGGCTAATGCCAGCCTGTTTAGTTTTTGGTACAAAAAGACCAACCAATTACTTCCTACACACTAAGCAGGAGAGATGAAAGGTGAATAAGGTAAGTCTTGTGACAACGTACGAGTTACTTGAGAGAACAGCAATTCAGGTAGCTGTATGTTAGGTGAGTACAGAATCCATCTCAGGTTAGCAAAGCCTGGGACATAGACTGTCTTCTGCCCTCTGGCCTGTCGCATACCAAGCTCTTGTGTCTAAATGGGCAAAGCAAGGATACCTGCAAGTGGTTTTGGATTTCTTTTGAGTCCTAGCTGTGAGCTATGGTATACATAATATGGTGGAAATTGAACCTTTTGTGATTTTGTGGGGTTTGACTTTGGGATCTTCATATCACATTAACGCAAGTGTCTTCCTATTATTAGAAATTATGTAGAATGCTCTATCTCTTATGAAACCTATTCTTTGCCAGATACTAAAAGATTAAACAGTATTCCTTAGTCTTTTCTTCTTTGTCCATGTTAGTCAGTCTTACAAAGTGGAGACATATTTGTTATAGTGGAAAGAACGTGCACTCTTGTACCAGTAGCCAATCTTCACTTACTACTAAATGTAAGGCTGTGTGTAAGTGACTTCAACTTGCGGAACCTCCATTTCCTCAGCTGCCCATTGGGAGTATGAATTCCTTCTCTCTCTCTCTCTCAAAGGATCAAAGGATCCCAAACATGAAGTAGCGCTTCTTTGTGGAAGTTCAGACTAATCTCAAGTGTGTGTGTGTGTGTGTGTCTAACTTATTTTTGTTAAAAGAGAAGTGATTTTTGGTATTGTGTGCAGGTACTCATCATTGGATCCTATTGGTAAAAGCTGTGGCAACATTTTGGGAGCAGGGGCTCATTCCTACCTGATTCCTGGGTGAAGGATTAGTAAAGTTGGGAAAGAATGCATAGGTGTTCTTATCTTAGGAGTAGCAAGAACATAAAATGTATTAATATCCTTCAAGTGTTAATGAAAAGGATAACAATGGAATATCTGCTGTGAGCATGCCACACTTTACAAGTCTGACTCATTTTGAGAAGTGAAAGAGCTTGCTCCAAAGTCTTTTGCAAAAGATATTCTTTCAGGAAATTATGTTCCTTTAACTACAGCCTGCTACTGTAATCAAATGCATCAGCGGTAACATGGACTCAGTGTGCT
Source organism: Callithrix jacchus (assembly GCF_049354715.1). NCBI lineage: Eukaryota > Metazoa > Chordata > Mammalia > Primates > Cebidae > Callithrix > Callithrix jacchus. The sequence continues at coordinate 145,386,408 of NC_133524.1, forward strand.
GGTTCATGAAATTTCACATTTTCAAATACAGTTTGAAATCAGTTGTAATTGAAAAATACAAAAGTTTATGCAGTTTCACGTGGATTGGCCAACAGGGCAGTGCACTCCACTAGTAATTCAAGATAATCAGATTCTGCCTCAGAGAAAATACGGAAATCTAAGGGAAAAGCTACACCTTTGAGTAACTTTATTCTTCCCAGTGTCTGAAACACCTTTTAATAAACCCAGAGGCACACCTCTAAAATCAGTGGTGAAACCAGATAAAACTAAGCCTCTAATCAATTTAGGCATATCCAGTAGTTGCTGAAAACAGACAACACTCCTTTTTCAGACAGAGGCTTACTGCTGTTTTTTTGACTCTGACTAAATATGAACTATATTTTATTTATTTTGAAATAAATATATTTTGACAAAAATCATATATACTTACAGGGTAAAACAGGATGTTTTGATATGTATATACATTGTGGAATGATTAAATGAAGTTAATTAACATATTCATCACCTCACATACTTTTTTATGGTGGGAATATTTAAAATCTCTCAGCAATTTTCAAGTGTACAGTACATTATTACTATTAATAACTATAGTTACCATGTTATACAATGGCTCCTTCAAAATGAAACTTTGTATCCTTATACCAACATCTCCCCCATCTCAAGCTATATATTTTGAATGATATGACTATTTTGGAGACGAGCCTTAATCAGGAAAAACCATCTAAATTTTAAAAGACATCATGGAGTATTTTAAAAACTCATAGTAATTAGAATTTAGCTTTAAACTGTTGTCACATAGAGTGACTTTAGGGCTAGTTTTGATGAATACATAAGTAGGATTTGTCATAAATGTTATCAACTGGATACAAATGCACAGCTCAGAAACACTTGGAAGTAGTCTGTCTCTTAAGTAGGTTAAGCACCTCCTCTAAACTGTGTATGCATTTTTAATGGACTTACCTCCTCCTTTTTAAATAGTGCTAGGTGAAATTCCATCTTTGTCAGAATAATACTTACAAATTCTGCTTCAGCAGTCCCACTGTGAATGAATCTGTGAAGTATCTCTTCGCATTTCAGCTCTTCATACATCAAAGACTCTTTTTGAACTGAGTAATTATAGAAGGAAAAAAACACCTTGTTTTAGTGCTACCTGAGAGTTCTTATTATTACCTTTGAAATGAATTATGTTACTTTAAAGACCCCATAAAAACAAGTATCATGAAACTTACTCATTTAAAAAGACTGTCATAAACTTTGATCCCCTTCATCCCTCCCCAAATCCCTCCTTTATTTCTATCATGATTTTTGTTTAATGCTTAATGTTTATATATGGAAATGATGACTCCAACACATACTGACTCCCGCATTCCTGACAAAACTTATCATCTTTCTGTTGCTGGGATTCTGAGCATGTGATTTAATTATCTTTGTTCTTAGGGTAAAGCATGTTGGCCACATGCCCTAGAACTCGAGTAAGATTTGAACAGCATCACGTCCAAACTTAGTATTTGAAAGAGCTGCTGCTAACAGAGGGTGGGAGCCTCAGGGGCTTTTCCTGTTTTGAGACTTGAACTCACAAATACACTGTCTGTGTGTATGGCTGTGTGAAGCCGAGCTACTGATCACATAGTAGCCTTCTCTGTGAATGAGAAAGAATTCTCCTCAGCTGCTTCATCTTTGCATTGGAAAACCCACAATATGTGCATCACATGTCACTAACGGTTGGACTGTGTCCAGAGAAGATGAGTATCAGAAGTCAGTGACAGTGCTGTCCTCCCTTGAGCTGACAGATCACAACTGGACTAGGACACCATGATTTAGAAGTGCCCCAGGCAATCTGGAATTCCTCCTGGAAGCACCAAAGATAGTGACAGAGTGCAGAAATTGAGCATTAGAAGAAAAGTTGAAGGTTCCCAATAAATGATTGAAGAAGCTAAGAATGTCTCAGCCTGGCGAAGAGACCATGATAGATAGATTAGTCTTCCGACAGCTGAAAGCCTGTCATTCAAAAGAAGGAGAAGATGCATTCTGTGCAGCTCCAAAGTACAATCTGTAGGTAGAAGTTCCTGGGTGACAAGTTTTTAGCTCACAAAAAGGAAGAGCATCTGCTGGATGGTCCAAATGACTTTAAAATCACCTTAAAAATTAGGTCAATTGGCCGGGCATGGTGGCTCACACCTGTAATCCCAGCACTTTGGGAGGCCGAGGCAGGTGGATCACCTCGGCCTGGCCAAGATGGTAAAACTCCGTCTCTACAAAAATATAAAAATTAGCTGGGCATGGTGGTGGGTACCTCTAATCCCAGCTACATGGGAGGCTGAGGCAGGAGAATCGCTTGAACCTGTGAGATGGAGGTTGCAGGGAGGTGGAGATTGCAGTGAGCCTAGCTTGCGCCACTGCACTCTAGTCTGGATGACAGAGCAAGACTCCTTCTAAAAAGAAAAGAGTAAATTAAGTTAGTAATTATAAAGGACCTACTCCATTTAATGCCAAGAAAGGGCTTGATTTTCTATGTGCCCTGAAATAAAGTTGCTTTATTTTTCCCCATCAGGAGATGACCCATTCCTGGCCTACTCCTCTCACTGCCATGCATACTGCTGGACACTCTGAGCAGAACACATTTTCCATCCCAGGACAGGTCAGTTCTCCTCCTTCCTGCATTTTTCTTTGTGCTATTTTAATTATATCAATCTTCGAACTGGCTTCTCAGTGACAAAAATGCGCTTGGTCTTCTAGTGCCATAAAATCTAGACTCTTTCTCTCACCCCTCAGAATAGCAACATGAAGATCATTTTTATTGAAAGTGAGTCTTTAAGATAATATACACACAGATACTGGCATGCATATCTTAACTCCATAGGGTGTTGTCCAAGTCACTGTACCTAGAACAGATGAATCAGAGATTGAAGGACTCATCCTTTAAGAAATATCAGATAGGTGATGGAAAAACAACATTCAAGATTTTAAAGTTACAAAACCTGTACTCTTTAATGAACTGATTTCATTTTTATCACTTTCCAGTTCTTGCTCACAAGAAGATGGATCTTTACGAAACACCACATCACATTGACAGAGCTTTTTCTTCTATAGTTCTACTGTTAAATGTTTAATATTATTTTTATTCACTTTCTCTCAGTAAGATTTGCTTCTTTGCCAGCAGTTTTTAAAATGCTCAGACATGGCTATTCTAACATGCTTTAAAAAATATATATATAATGTCTTCCTTTCTTCACCCATTCCTTTCTTCCTTCCATCCATTTATTCAGAAATAATTTACTGAGAATATACAATGGACTTAAAGTTAGGGGTGAAGAAAAATCCTCCACATGTTATCACATAGATCACAAAACAATGTAGTAAATGTCTTTATAGAGAAGATAAGACTCAGAGTAGTATCTAACACTCCCCTGGGGAGTTGAAGAAGTGCTCACCACTGATGTGGTGGCATTTAGAGGATGATTAAGATGCTGATGGGTGAAGAAGGGCCCAAGAGAAGAATACAGCATGCAGAAGACTAGCGTGAGCAAGGTCGTGAGAGATGAGGGTCATGCTGTAATGCATGGTGATATAAGGTCTCAAGTGGCAGAATTAAAGTTTGTGTGATGAAGAGAGTGGAAAGAGAGGAAACCTGGGCAAGTAGGTGCGTCTTTGGAAAGCGCCTCAGATACCACCTGATGGAGTTTGGACTTTGTTTGTAGAAGGACAAACACCCAAAGGAGAAACCCTTAGATTTTAGGGTAACGATTTTGACAATAACACTGGTCCAAACCTTGATTAATGATCTTCCTTCACCTATGAAAGAGGTCAGAACTAAATGAACCGTGTCCCTCACTGTCCCTGTATGGGTGTATGCTATTCCTTTTCGCATCCCCACTCACCCTCTTTAGGCTTCTGTGACTTATTGTCCTCCCTACCATCTCCAGCAAAGGGAGCTCTCCATCCAGTTCAGGACCAACACTTGGACAGCAATTGCAGTGTTTTCAGCTGGGTTCTCCAATTTTGGAAATAATTTGTGCAAGTTGCAAATTTGACATTTACAAGTGTGTACAATAGAACTGTTCTTTAAATGGGCTTTTGTAGTAAGTGCACAATTTAAAATCAGACACAATTTGCATTTTCTGTCAATTATCTGTGCTACCATCAACCCCATAATAAAGGTAGAAGCAAGTGGGCTAAAATGGTGAAAGCAAGAAGTCTATACACTCTCTCCTGTTTCATTTGATTCCTGCCGAAATGTTGGTTTGAAAGAAAAGTACGTTGTAAATAACAAGCAACACATATAATGGTACCATGTGCCTCATGTCATCATTTTTTGTGGACTCCTTTGCTATTCGTTTTCACCTGTCAATTTTCTCAGCGCCTGTGCCTCTAGAAGTGTTTCCCCTTCCTTGCCATCTTTGATTTGCAAATGAGTGGGAATCAAGTAGTCAAGCGTTTTAGAGTCCTTTGTCGAAAGACAGTGCTGTATCAGGGAGAGCACAGAAGCCCCTGAGCAGCAAACAATATGGGCTTTGTGACAGACAGCTCTTTCTCTAAGAGGTCTTTTCTGCCTCTTACTGAGTTTGTGTTAGTCTTCTGGAGTGGTGATCTTGCTGGAAGACAAATCTCTTGAGCAACAGAACCATAGTAAATACACTGGAAATTACACTTTTCATTAAAGCAAAGTGTTATAGTTCTTCCTTATTTTTTATAGAAGATAATGAATACTGTGAGCCTAGTTTATCTACAGAGGGTCAACATTAGGCTTAATAAATAGATTACTTGGAACAGTGACTGATAGAACTAATTCTTGTATTTACTTGAATTTATTGTCTCCAGTTTTAGAACACCTGCTTTGTGGTTTGTACTGTTTCTCTTCCATCCACATGGTGCCATGTGTGCCCTGAACATTACTGTAATGCTTCCACCTTCAAGTTTTGTCATATCCACACAGGTGTGCCAGACCCCCAGCAAGGCAGTATGTGCAAATCTGGATTTCTCAAAACAGTGAATGAGTTGTGTATAGTGTGACTTTCAAATCAAATTTAACTTCCTTTAAATAACACAGTCCACCAACATTTGACATTGCTTCCTATACTTCAACAGACTTGCAATGCAGTTTTAAGAACACTTCTTATACACAAAATGAGGTACATCTGTGCAATGTGTCATAAAAAGTTGGATCTGTTTCTGTGAAAGGGAAAAACTGAGCAAATCTATTAATTATGATCTTGTTTACAGTTTTAAAACAAACACGATTGTTTGACTCAAGCCCCCTGTACTCTTTTAGAGACATTGTTTTCCAGCTAAGTGAGAAATTATACACTTCAATTTCACACACATGGGTCATTTGTTCCCATGTTACACACATTTCCAAATAGTTACCAGTCTTATAATTTTGATTAAATGGCAGTTATGATCATGTTGCAGCAGGTTTGGCTGGCAAATATTTATCCTTCAAACAGAACTATAGACAGAAGCTTAATTAATGGAATTGTTAACAGCAGTTTCCTATGTGCAAACATTGGTCAACTATATCTTCAGCAATAATTAATACACCGCTATTCTCCTTGTGTCATTTAACTAATGTTTGTATCATATATGTTCTTCCTTATAGGAATCGCAGCATCTGACCCCAGGATTCACCTTACAAAGTAAGTGGTTTTGAAAAATCCTTCTTAGTCCAAACATCCATGTCCTCTGCTCCCTCACTTTTTCCTTTTTCCTACTCAAATTCATTAAAACATGAAAGAACAACAATAACAAAAAGTTACTTTAATGTTAATTTTTAGCTCTGTAAGTGAGGCCAGGCAAGGTGGCTCATGCCTGTAATCCCAGCACTTTGGGAGGCTGAGGCTGGCAGATCACGAGGTCAGGAGTTCGAGATCAGCCCGGCCAACATAATGAAACCCCCATCTCTACTAAAAATAGAAAAATTAGCTGGGCATGGTGGTGCACGCCTGTAGTCCCAGCTACTGCAGAGGCTGAGTCAGGAGAATTACTTAAACCCGGGAGGCGGAGGTTGCATTGAGTGGAGATCACGCCACTGTACTCCAGCCTGGGCAACAGAGTGAGACTCCATCTCTAAAAAAAAAAAATAGAAAAAGAAAAAAAGAAGTAAGAAGATGCAAAGCTTGTCTGTCTGTACCTGGCCTTTTTCACTTAACATAATGCGTTCCATTTCCATGATAGATCTAATTGGTTCCCTTTTTTTTTTTTTCCACCTATTACTTATCGCAAGAAGGTAACTTGGGGTATTGAATGTTTGGAGATCAATTTAATTCAGAGTAATCATTTGACAGTAGAAACATGAACAGTAATTGTTTATATCTTTTCTTTTCAGAGTGGAATGACCCAACCACCAGAGCTTCTACAAAGTCAGTATCTTTCAAATCGTGAGTGGTTAGATTTCCAAATCAGGCCTTTTTGGGGATATTTGTCAAGGAAACAGTGCCTTAGTGTTGAGCTAATCTTGTTCTTTCCTCTGCTCCTTGGAACTATGAACCTTGACTCATAACAACATGTAGTTTGGTTGGGGTGTAGGGAGAATCAGATTTGTCATCATCTTAGTCTGCTTGAACTGCTATAACAAAATACCATAAACAACATGGCTTATAAACAACAGAAATTTATTTCCCACAGTTCTGGAGCCTGAGAAGTTTGAGATTAATACACCAGCATAAAGGGTATTTTGTGAGGGACCATTTCCTCATAGAAAGCTGTTTTCTCACTCTGATCCCACATGGTGTAAGAGGTGAGGGGTTTCTCTCAGGCCTCCTCTTATAAGCGCACTAATCCCATTCATGAGGGTTCAACTCTCATGTCATGATCCCCTCCCCAAGTACCCACCTCCTAATTCTATCACTTTTCGGGTGAGGATTTTAGCATATTAATTTTGAAGTGATTCAAACAGATTATAGCACGCATAATAAGTAACAGTAAAACGAATGAGATCACCATCAGGCTTTCTAAGTGTGTAGACACAGACCAGGTTGATACCTGGGATGTGAAAACAACTGTGATTTCAGTGAAAAAAGAAATCTCTAGATGGTTTGTTTCCCACATTTTAACTAGTTGTTCAAACACTGTATAATTTCAGCTAAAGACATTATTTTACAAAATATTCAGCCACCACTGACTGGAACGGACAAGGGACATATCTAAGTAGCCATGATTGCACATGAAATGTGAGTGAATTGCTATGGCCAGTTAGCCCATGACCTCGCTATTTACAGGTCGTCAGGCCTGTATATTAAAGACAAACAAGGGCATCCAGGAAGAGCCTGGAATAAGATATTACATGATGGTGGGTTGAAGTTCTGAAGCCAGTGCCCTGCAATTCACTCAGCACTGTCTTCATTTTTTATTAATGCTAACTGAAGGAGGGGTTTGGAGAAACCAATTTCCTCAGATTAACTATTGTAGATTTTCTAATATCCATTTGTCCAAGAAAGTATCAAGGGAGTATTTCTCTCACAACTTCTTTCGTACCTAATAATAGAAAATGGAAGTCGACTTTTCTGTGTAATAGGCACATACTTGCAATTTTTCAAAATGAAATAATTTATGACATTAGTGGCCTAATGGCACACTTGAAGTGAATTGCTCACCTTTTGGAAGATCATGAATAATTGCATAAAACAACTGGGAATGACTCCCAAATAGACTGAGGATTCGAGAAAGTCAGTGGCATTTCTAAGTTCTTGGTGCAGTGCAGTAGCAAAGCCCCAAAGCCCTGACCCCATCACTGGTCCATTTATTTGGTTTCCTAGCTGATCTGTGCCTTCTAATTCAAAGTTCAGTTTTAACAACCAATAATTGTCAATTTTAAGAAGCAAGAAAAAAAAACAGAAGAAGGGGATAAAAAAACCATAATTCTGAATTAAGGACCAAATTATGTGAAAACACAAAAATCAAAGTCATCTTTGATACTGTACATTTCAGCTCTTCCATTAATCACATTTTGAATTGCCCTTCCCCTTGTTATTTTAGGAAACAATAGATCTGATCCTCCCTGCCTTCCCTCCTGCCTTACTTCATCCCCATTAAAAAGTCAGTAAGATTCACACACACACACACACACACACTCACATGCATTAGAAAATCAACACGTTTCCAAACTTGAAAAAATATAAAATGGTATTTTCTAGTGTAAAATTATCTTACTCCTAAAGCAAGAGTATTAGGCTCCTACTGTGAAATATGCTGCTTTCCATATATATCATAGAATGCAATGTTTCAGCAGTTTGTAACTAACAGAAATAAACTCGTCAATTGTGGTTTATAGTTAGAGGCTGCATTTTCAGAGAACAGCACTTCATAGCAGAGTAATATATAGTGTAGTCAATACGACTAAAATACCCTATAGGAAGCATCTGTAAAACTAGAAGACACTGAGTCCATTTTATCAATGAGCTCCTCTCTTTTTGTCTGTTTGATCTAAAGTCCAAGGACTGCCCATCAGATTTTAGCTGGAAAAAGTTCCCTTCTTATGATAGGGTATGGGTTTAACATGGGACAGATCAGAATCGTAATAAAGTTATTTTTGTTTTTAGCTTCCAAATTATCTGCTTAGCCATCACCATCGTTCTCCCATATTTAACTGCAGTGTGCTTTTTAAGCCGCCTCTTAGGATTTTCCATTTGGCAGAGCAATCCTCCCAGTGATTAAGATCATTCTGAGTGTAGACAGACTGCTAATGCCTTCACCTTGGTGAGAAGCAGCCTGTAAGTCAGCCATGCAGCAGGAAAGACCCAAAGCCAGAAAGTGTCCTAAGCACACTCCTGACACAGTGCAGCCAAGAGAGATTAGAGTCTTGTAAAGCAGAATCCCTTAATTACTGGGACACTTTATTACTTTTCCTCATCTTGGCCTGTTTTCCCTGGTTGACAAAACACAGATCTTCCATTGGAGTATGCATTGTTTAGAAGGACTACACACATGGGCACAAGGTCTGAAAACATTGGCCACAGTGTGCCTGAGTATAAACTTGGAACTAGCCAGTCTCCCTCTTTCTTTTTGACAGTTACTGCTCTGTCTGAGCCTGACCTCAACAATATGACTGGCTTTTTGGAACACTGGGTATTTTCCTTCTCAGTATACTCCATTGGCATACAGTGCTTTTTATCAGTATTCGTTCATGCCGTGACATCCTACCCACTTCAGCTGGAACTGAATGCTTATGAGGCAAGAGTACTGAAGTGGGGAAGTTTGGAGACCTAGGTTTAATCTCCCACTTTGTGTCAGTTGTGGTATTGGTGGGGAAAGTACTGACCTAGGATCCAGAAGATATGAGGTTAAATCACAGAAGAATTTATTTTTGTTTCAAAGTATACAGATAGAATCTCTTAAAGGAAATTAAATTAATGAGTATATGTGTCTACACTTGCAGGTATACCCACAAACATTTGTCAGTGTTCAAATTTAAGTAGTTATACTCTTTAATAATTAAATATAGCAACATAAAAATGTGTTTAACTTTAATCATGAATACTATCTGGAGGAGAAAAGACCAGGTCTCCTACCCCGCCCCGCCCACAGCTTCTATGAATCTGAGCCATGTTACGGTCTTGAAACAGCCCCCACCTAGGTCTTCTAAATCAAATGGAGTTTCTAACCTCCCCAAAAAGATGTCTCTGTCCCAAAAAAGAGGGTGAAGCATGGCATAAGAAGGTGAAATTGCAGTTCTCAGGGCTGTGGAGTTGTATGTTTACACAGTAATATCATGTCTGTCTATTCTGTCTCAAGATCTGTTTATTTCAATGACAGGATTCAGGCTCTGAATGGACTCACCAGTCATTGTGTTACTTTGTAGTTACATAATGAATTTATTAATGGGCAGTGAGGAAGAAAACAGAAACGAAACTGAAGAACTTGGATTTTCTGGGTTCAGTTGGACTGATTTAGCCAGTGGATTATAATGTCTTGCCACTTACCTGTCAGTTCAGTGGCCTTCCAAAATGCATGACCTTGTTGGTCTTTTATGGACCATCATAGGTAGGAAAAGATAAGAAGTATTAAGTCACCCTGAGAAGGATTTTCAGGCAGCTTCCATGAACTTAAGGGTGAACATCCAGTTAGTTCTCAACTTCAGTTTTCTGAGTACTGTTTAGGGGATGGCAGCTCCAAATATCAAGTTCCTTTGTAAAACTTGGTTATTATCATTAGGATTATGTCCAGATGGAAACCATTCAGACACCCATTTAACTGAGCAGCTCCTGCATTTTAAACCATGCTGTTGAGAATGGCTGGATAGTTTCCATATAATCTTAATATAGCTGTAATGCTGTTTTTTCTTTCCATAAAACCAGTTCCCCAACTTATGGTATTAACTATATGTTTTAAAATATCCCAACTATGGATTCAGAGAGTTGATGGAAGGTCTAATGGAGACAGACTGGTTGAGGCCAGCGTGAGTTTACATGTGGGTGATTGTTATGCATGTCTCATGAAGACATCCTTGATTCTAGCACTAGTTAGGAGGAAAGGGCACTATACTATCGCAGGAATGGCACACACAAACGATAATTATTGTGCTGTTGAGAGCAGGTGCCACATGCTTTTATGTACATTGCCTTATTAAGTGTGCCAGCCATTGTGGAGGCGCTACAAAATTATTCCCTTCTTACAGATAAGAAAAGCAAAGCTAGAATAACAGTCCTTCTTCCTGAAGTGTACCCTGTCCAGTAGGAAGACAGACTGGTCAGGGCCACTTATTTTGAATGGATATTTTGGCTCTAAACCTACAGAAGAGCCCCAAGTCACAGTGCTCCTTACTGAGGAAGTTTGAATGCAGGCGGCAGTCCCTGTGAGTTCAAAGCTTCCTTTCATCCTACTGAGTTTCCCTTCCCCACGGGATGTGATAAGTTCGGGGATTTAGTATGCCAAATTTGTCCTTTTGTACCTGGACACAACATTCCCACAACCTGGTGGGATATAGTCCCACAAGAAATTATACCTCTCTGTCTTCAGTGAGGCAAAACTGGGTCAAATTGTTTTATTTACATAAAATGCCATTATTTCTAAAGTTTTCTGTAAGTGCTATGAAAATCTCATTACCAAAGAGAATAGAAAAACTGTGAGAATGTTTTCCAGATTGCTATAACCAATACCAGAACTACATTATTTCTTAGATAAATTTTGAAAATATTTTTACTAAGAGAAATAATTCATATTCATTACAACCCTGGCCATCCTTTTACCAAACCTTTCATCATTGAAAATGTTTCCTTTGAGATTTTGATTTGAAATTGAAGAACCAGAATGCATTATTGCAGAGCAATAACCCACTGTCTACCAATTTCATATATTCTTTCCAATGTAGATGTTTGGTCTACTACTTAGATGCAATTTTGGTAGCAAAGTGACTGTGTAATTGGGCAATGGAAAAAATGACTGTTATTTTCTTAATCAGATTAATTCTTAATCAGAATTTATGATTTGGTACTTGGAATTTAAAATTACTACTCGTCAGTTTGAGACTTATAAAAGCCAAACTAACTCTCCTGATAAAGAGGTAATCTTGGTAACTTTACTAGTTGCAGCCATTCTGGTTTTTAAATAAGAAGTATACCAACTCTTGCTTTTAACTTGTCTTGTATGCCCCGCATCTCTGAGCTTGCCAACTTTTCCTAAGGACTTAATATGTTTTTGGAAGTCCTCCACTGCATCAGGGGCAGCCACCTGGGAGCAAAGAAAACAAAATGTGGCAGCCTGTTCAAGCTGTGAATTAAAGGTAATTCACACTTTGAAATGAATCAGCGTGAGGTCCTTAAGAGTAATCAGACATCAAGAGGATTTTATGTTGAGGATTGTATATTGGCTAATGTGACAACAAGCAATATTGGCATTTTGAATGTTTGCATCAAGAACTCTGAAGCTGCCAAGGCTTGATGGGTACCAAGATCTCAAATGGGGGCTCCTGTGAAAGAGAGCTGTAGATTTACATTTCTATCACAAAAGCTGAAAACAACAATAAGTTGGCTCAGCCATCGTAATTGAAAGATTAGATATGATATTTTTGGTGCTGTGATAGGACCTCAGTCTATCATAGGATTTGTCTGTCTCAGATGACTTTTGAGACACCTCTGTAATTGAAAGCAAATGTAATGTCTCTCTCTCTTTGTCTGTTTCTCTCTCTCTCTTGCTGGGAAAAGTCAAGCATTTTTTCCTTTCTACTAAATTTCATTGTTTTCAACAAATATGCATTTAGTACCTACTATACGTAAAGCTCTGGGCTAAACACTGGTAAATCACGGTGAAACACTGCATATCATTGTCTCAAGGAACTCATGGTATAGTGACAATAAGCCTTGCATCGACAATGCCGTCAACCCAACTAACACATACTTATTGAGTGCCTACTATGTGCCAGGCACTTTCCATGTACTTTTTTCCTTACAAGCAATCCCATGGGGTTCATCATCATTATAGTGTATGGAAGTAGAAACCAAAGCTCACAGACATTGAGTGAGTTGCTTAAATTATCACAGTAACAAAGAGGGAAGAACAGGACTGACTCCAGAGCATATGCTTTATTTTGTTTTATTTGAGACAGAGTCTCACTCTTTCCCCAGGCTGGAATTCAGTGACACGATCTCGGCTCACTGCAATCTCTGTCTCCTAGGTTCAAGTGATTCCTCTGCCCCAGCCTTCTGAGCTTCTGGGGCTAGAGGTGCGTGCCACCATGCCTGGCTAATTTTTTGTATTTTCTTAGAGATGGGGTTTCACCAAGATCGCCAGGATGGTTTCAATCTCCTGACCTCGTGATCCACCCACCTCGGCCTCCCAAATCCAGAGCATATGCTCTTAACTTACACTAAACTATCCCATGAGTCATTTGGAGGTGGCTTTACTGATTTGCAGTCAAGTGTGTTCTTGCCCAGGCACTAGGCCAAAAAGTACTAATGGCAATGCCATTTTGGTTTAAAACAGGGGAAGTGTTAGATTTAAATATAACTGAGTTAGGTCTTGCATATACTACACATGCTGACATGGACATTGAAGACAGATCTACCCTCAACACAGGGCATCCAGATTGTGTCACCAGGACTCTAGAATGTTCCCTTCAGTGAGGCTGAAGGATCTATTCCTGCAAGGGACTTAGAGCATCACAAAAAAATTCATGTAAGATTGATTTTGGCGGCATATCCTTTCAGAAATCTTCATTGTGCCACATTAAAGTGAAGAGAAAAGTGATATTTGGGTCTGTTTTAATAAGAGACTCATCCATCGCCTTTCATGCTTGCCAACTTGTTTGATAATTAGAAAGTGGCTTTATATCCTCATGGTGAAATAATTTCAAAAATATCCCCATCTGTTATCAACCACAGTGGCATATTTCCAAATTCTTCTCAGCATTTTTAAACAGTACCTGGAAGTGAAGCAAATAATGTTGGTGGAAGGAACTGAATTTAATAAGCAAGGGACCAAAGTTAAAAACATTTCAGTTGTATAATTGAATGTAATGTTGTGATAAAACACCCACGCACACACACATGCATACATATGCTCTGTATCCCAGAACAGTAGGTCACTCTAATGTTGTCTGATCTAATGAGATGCACACATACACATATGCACACTCTTTTTTCAGTTATTAGATTGTAAAGTGCTATGACCAGAGATATTTTTCATGTGCATAGCAAATGACAATTTTAACACACTTTCACACAAGACATTAGCCCATGTGAGTGGCACAGCAATCCTGTTAGATAGCCAATTGAAAATAAACCAGGCATAAGGAGGGGAAGAGATTTTCCTGAAGTCCTCCACCTAGGCAGTGGTAGGGCTGGGACTGGAAATCAGGATTCTTCATTCTCATTAGAATATGCTGCCTTGTCCCCAAATTCCACAGATGACTGCAGGGCCAGAGCTCATCAGAGCCCTGACAAGTCTTCTAGGCCCAGATGAAGAAAATATAGCAGCAGTGTAGACAAGCTCCATGGGTCATTATTCTTAGAATTAAAAAAGAAACAAATAAAATCCAACCGAGATTGGAGTAGAGGAGAAGAAATATCCGCTTCTGAACTATTCATTCTGTTATTTCATCTCACAAACAGCAGATCCTTTACCACAATTACGTTATTGAGAATGTTAGGTTTAAATGGTCTGCCCTTGACACCTTCTCAGAGTTGCTAAAAGCGCTTCCATTTTACACTGATGAGTAGGGAGCAGTGTTGGCAGAATACCGCAGATGCACACACAATTACAGCTGTAAAATCAGTTGAAGTATCTAACAAATGCCTTTCTTTGTGGTTCATCCATCCACTTTAACGATGAGGACCAAAAAAGGAAAAGGTCTCAAAGCTATTTGATTGACATCTACACATATGCTGCCAAGACTGGGACAGAGTGGGTGGGATGGAGTAGATGGGGTTAGGGTAGGCGTTCTGAAAACCAAATGAACAAAATTTATTTTCTTCGCTATCCTGTGGGATTTTGACACTGAAGATCTACCAGTACAAACCCACAGTACACTGCTTTGTCCTTGTCAAAGGTTCTTGGGTGCCTGAGAGAGCAATGAGGGAGAGAAAAATATCCAGAGAAGAGTACAAGCTAATGATTTAGCAACTTATAACTCTGACAGCTCCATTGCCTAATTTCTGGAGTTACTTGTTTTGGCATAAGAAGCCCACGTTTTAAAAATCCCAGAGAGAGATCTCAATTTTGTAACTACATAGAATATTTCTTTTATATTGTTTTTTTTAAACGTTTAGGTTTTGAGGTACATGGGGGTTTGTTAATACGTATTGTTTCATCACTCAGTTTTAAAGCCCAGCACTCAACAGTTATCTTTTCTGCTCCTCTCCCTCCTCACACCCTCTCCTCTCAAGTAGACTCCAGTATCTGTTGCTTCATTCTTTGTGTTCATAAGTTCTTAACGTTAGCTTCCACTTGTAAATGAGAACATGCAGTATTTGGTTTTCTGTTCCTGCATTAGTTTGCTCAGGATAATGGCTTCCAGCTCCATCCATGTTCCTGCAAAAGACATGATCTCGTTCTTTTTTATGGTTGCATAGCATTCCATGGGGTGCATGTGCCACATTTTCTTTCTTCCTTTTTTTTTTTTTTTGTTGAGACGGAGTTTCGCTCTTGTTACTAAGGCTGGAGTGCAATGGCGCGATCTCGGCTCACCGCAACCTCCGCCTCCTGGGTTCAGGCAATTCTCCTGCCTCAGCCTCCCAAGTAGCTGGGATTACAGGCACGCACCACCATGCCCAGCTAATTTTGTGTATTTTTAGTAGAGTCGGGGTTTCACCATGTTCACCAGGATGATGGGCATTTAGGTTGATTCCATGACTTTGATATTGTGAATAGTGCTGCAATGAACATATTTGTGCATGTGTCATGGTACAATGATTCATATTCCTCTGGGTGCATAACCAGTAATGAGATTGCTGAGTTGAACAGTATTCCTGCTTCTAACTCTTTGAGGAATCGCCATACTGCTTTCCACAATGGTGGAACTAATTTACACTCCCACCAACAGTATATAAGTGTTCCCTTTTCTCCACAGCCTCACCAGCAGCTGTTTTTTTATTTTTTATTTTTTACTTTTTAGTAATAGCCATTCTGACTGGTGTGAGTACATAGAATATTTTTAAATTTTTCAAAAGAAAAATCTTTTAAAAGTATCTATTGCTCAAAATATCTGCAAATTGTCTAAGCTATCTAGAAATGGAAAGGGTCATTGTAGGTTCCTCCAAAATAATTTTTGTATATTATATGATACAGAAAGAAAGGAAGGAAACAATCTGGATGTAAGCAGTATTCTCTGCAAACACCACTTTTGGCACCTACTATATGCCTGGCACTGGGGCAGATATTTTACAAACATTAGCTATTTTATGCTCACAACAGCCTCGTCAGATGGATATCATTATCTCCATCGCCATCGTCACCACTATCATCACTCCCAGGATTGTCCCCTCACGGGCTCGGAGAGAATGTCAAACACCTGTGACCACACAGTCAATGCTGGTACGCGCATTTGAGGTCAGGCCTGCCTGGTGCTCTTTGCTGTGCAATTTCACTGGTTCACTTGTTTAATCACCTTCCAGCCTCATAATGTCTCTGAGAGGTTGATAAGATTAAACGGATTTTAGGGAGAAGGAAATTTTATCCCACAACAGTTAAATGACTTGCTCAAGATCACACAGCTAGTTGTTGAGGGAGGTGAAATTTCACTCCAGAATTCTTGGATCACAAAATTCAAACCTTTCTTAATACCCTATTTGCCTCACCCACATAAGGTTTAAATTGAACTGTTATTAAATGTTAAATACAAAGGAAAATAACATCATAACCTTAATACTACCACTACTTTCTAGTTCTTTGGCATTATGTGTTTTCTACACATATTGTTCTTTTTTTTTTCTTACATTTGGTCTTTACTCAATTTCTGGAGCAAGGATACAAGGGAGGGAGCCAGTATTGTCCTAGAGAGCTCACAGATGTGGGGCATCCATTTCCGGGTGGCTTAAATCCCAGCTCTCTCACTCCCCTGTCATGTGACTTGATGAATTTACTTGGTGCTTTTCTGAGCCTCTGTTTCTTCCTATAATAAAACAGAGATGATATATTACTCAGACTCTGTAGCAAATTTTGTTGTCAACAGATGAGCTCATGGTTGAGCTTTGCAGTCAACTACTCTCTCTGGTTCTCTCTCCATGTTAGAAGTGAGGAAAGTCGTGCCCAGGTGACCAAAGTGAGGCGTCCCAGCTCACAAAACTAATAGTGTTGCTAAAGCTCAGTCCTGTTTTTTTGACTCCCAGTTGAGTGATCTTTTTGCTAATATTGGCAATTATTTTTCAAAAGTGTTTTGTCAATGCAGTTTGAATCAAAAGCCAATGCTGTCAGAGAGCAGTAGACTAAAAATCAATAACTATGTGTGCCACTCCTCTCCTAATTAGATATCCCCTGCATGTTTCTGGATGTTTCACGCTGCTGAGAAGAGTGAGTGCATTTTTCCACTCAATTATACCCAAGGAAACATTGTTCAATTTACTAATAGTTTTAGAACTTGTAGAAGAATTTGAAAACCTTACAAAAATCTCATTCGTTTTACAGTCTCACTGTGTCATAGAGAATGGAATTTGGGACTGGGTCCACCCTTTATCTTTATGGTTTTATTCAGTGCTTTAAAATTTTGATATTGAAGAGGGCCTGAAACTGGTGACCTGTGTTGCCCTTTACTACTGGATTAAAATTTCAAGTTGCTACTATGGTAACCGTACCTTGAAAATTAGATCCTGACAAGAGTTACTAAGAAATGTAAAAGTGCACTGCTGCCATGAACTTTGAAGAAAGGTTGCACACAATTGTTAGCGACAGCCTCTTAATTGAAATAATCTGCCTTTCCCATCTGCTAGAAAGAGTTTGTGTGTCTTGGGGAGGGGGGACAATAAGATTATATCTTGATGGATTTTTAACACACAAATGGCTGTAGTTCGAAGCAAAGCTGTTTTCTGCATGAAATTTAAATCAACTTCAGCTCAATTTATGCTATTCAGAAAGAACTGTGATACTCAGTATTCATGGTGGCAAGAAGCCAAGATGCACAGTAAAGATGTAACGATACTGAGAAAAGATACTGCCGGGGATCTATCCTAGAAAAACCCCAGTGACCCCAGGGTCCAAATGGCAACCTCTTTCAAACCACAGATTTCTGTGCCCAGGCCTCTGGGAAGTTGGGGAATGCAGAGCAGCCGCATGACAGACTTTCACATCAAGAGGGCCAGCAGTCACTGATTTGTTTAGTGGCATAAAAGCTGAAATCATGTTGATGCTCCCAGAGCCAGGGAAATGAAACAAGCAACATAGGGTCCCTTGGCTTTCAGGAACATGAGGGATTGAGGCACTTGCAATTTCAGGAATTCCTTTGTGCGTGTCTTTCCCAAGGCAAGCACATCAAGGGGTGTCTGGCTTTATAACTAGTTGTGGCTATATCTGTGGTTCCATAACAGGACTTTTGTTGTTGCTGTTATTAGGCATTTTTCTTTATTTTTTTTCGAAATTCTCATAAAGGGATTTTGATGTGTGGCTCTAATGCCACACATAGAAAATGACTCTTTAACTCTCTGAAGGACAAAATTTCAGACCAGAAGTGAGGTTCTCCGAGAATGTTGGTATACTGTTTCGCACACAACAGATATCAAGTATTAAACCTGTTGGACATTATCAAGTAGTTAGGACTGAGGGATGTGAGCCATGGGAATTCTCACCACCCAGTGGTGGGAAAGTACCTTGAGTGGTAGTTCTATCTGGAGACTGCATAGAATCGCCTCTCACCTCACTTACGAGTCTCTTCATTTTGGTTTGGTCAGTGTGGGTACTAAAGAGACTCTGATAGTGATGATTGAATTGTGATATACCTCCAAAACCAAGGAATGCCATGAAATTCCAACAAACACATATTGCCAGTCTTCTACCTGTGAGGAGTATGGATCCACATGTAGCAGGATGTTTGACTCTCCTGACATGATAGTTTCACAAATCTGTTCACCTGAGTGGAAGAGGTGGTAAACCACTCCCCTATTTCTTCAGCAACCAGTGCAGGAAGAACCTACTACGCAACAGATAACCAGAAAATATTCTTGAGTGTAAAGTGAAAGAATGATCCAGAAAGTGTCACTTGCTCTGAATTAATATTATTTTATTCTTATATTTGTTAATCCATATTTTAAAAGTAGTATTGTAAGAAAAAATATAAATGCATGCATGTGTGCATATGTGTGTGCATATGTATGTGGCTGGAAAGCAAATACAATGCAGAACTTGAAGTGGACAGGCTCTGGAGCTTGAATGCCTGGTTTCAAATCCCGGCTTCACCATCTTTTAGCCATGTGATCTTGGTCAAGTTACTTAACCTCTCTATCACTCAGTTTCCTCATCTGTAAAGTGGTGGGTGGTAATAGCACCTACATCATACAATTTAATGATTGAAGTGCTTATCACAGTGCCTGGTACATAGAAATTTTTTGATAAACACTTTAATTAGTCATCCTCATGATTATTGTGATCATCATCACTGAGTCTTTCGAGTGAGTGCTGTTTGTACTACGTTCCAATCTTTGGTCACTTGGGAAGCCTTTCACTTTGTTCCCTGACTTGTCCCAGAGGCCCCCAGTTGGAGAAAGACCTCTCCAGAATGAGCAAACCTGGGGACTCCATTGAATATTTCGTCAGCTCTCATGCATACCCAGACATTAAAAACAAAGAATGGCTAGAATGTCTTAAATGTATACATATTGGGTACTAGGCACAGTCTTCTCATTCTTGGAGCTCATCACAGCATCTTATCACAGCCATAATTGTACTCTTAGTTTGTAGTTATTTCCAAAAATAAAAGCTAGGACTTATGTGCCAGGCACTATGCTGAGTGTTTTATATTCACTAGCTAATTGACTATTTACAACCCAGTGAGATGTAGGCACTGTTGTTACCCACATTTTACAAATGAAGAACTGAGGTTCACAACTTGAAGCTGAATTTTTATAAACAGTAACGATGGATTCATTACTTGAACTTATATCTGGTTGACTCTAGTAAGAAACTCCTTAACCCCGGCCCTCCTACCTACCCATGGACTCTCCAATCTCAGAGTCCATCAGGACTTGATTGTCTTGGGAAATGACAACACCTCCTCAGAGGTAGTGGAGCAAATATAAGAATATGAGAGGGAGGAAACAATGGAGGACAGGAGTTTGACCAGAGACATTCTCTGCTCCTGAGTTCCAAAATAGCCTCTCACATTTTATAAAATCACCACTGGGATAATTTGTTGACTCATAATTATTGATTCTGTGGTTCACATATATATGAAAAACTACTTTTGAAATATATAACAAGCATGTTGTCAGTTTTCTAATCAGGTAGAAGAAATTATTTTCTTTATTCCCAGTTTTTGCATGCATAAAGGAAGTCGTCTGAATAAGAAAACATGTCAATAAAATTTCATGGAATAGCCTCTGCCATTCTGTGAAATAAACATTCCATTCCCTTGCCTGGGCAAATTGTTCCTATTGCTGCATAGCTACTTCTGTTTCCTTGGTCTAAAAAAGACACTTCAGACTCTGCCTTTAATTATAATAAGGATTGACTATTAACCCTTGAGAATTAAGCTTTATTTTTGCTGGGAGGGAAGATAAAATAACATTTAAATTGGTTTAAAAAATAAGACTGGAATCTCAGAAGACACACTAATGTAGAATATACTGTATATCAAAATATATAAGTACATAGTTGTAAGTTGTAACAGTGGCTTAGTAAACACATTGCTGAGTGAACTATGAAAAATAATTCACCAAGGTACTATTTCCCGTACTTCTAAGAACTGAGTTAAGAGAGTAATTCCATAAAGTACATATACACTGTTTAAAAATATTTGTGTGTTTTTTAAAAAATACTTTGTTAAGACCCAATAGACTAATCATTTTTTTCTTCCGTTGCAAAAAAGTACACTGTAAGGAATTTAACCAAGTGGTATATTATGTGAGGGTCTAAAATAGAAGATAACAATTCTGAGCAAAGAAATGTCTTTAGTAATTTGATTCTGAATGTGACGTAAATTAACTTTATAAAATAGAATTAGAAGACGTTCAGTTATAGCTTTTCATATTTTCGCATAATTTAGCATTTCATACTCATTGTATTTGCTGCGGGCACCTTTATTATAAAAGCATGAAACTTCAGGTCAGTTGAGTACATATATGGATATAAGTAAACTGATATTTGTTTTCCAGAGAAAGATTTTTCTCTGGGCAACCTGATTTATCCCAGTTAAGAGATTACCTCTATGGAAGAACAAGTCTCTTGAAGACCATTCTTACATAAGGTTTTATGCAAAACTCTTAGAAACCTGTTCAAAATTATAGAATAATAGGAGGTGTTCCTAAGCTTTCAACCCTCCAGTGCTCTCGCTTAAATTTTGGATCTCCAGTAAAGTAGCTTGACTTTTGAAATTATGTTTCAATTCAGGTTTGTTGTCTTTTAATTTCACATAAAATAGTTTGATGAGATTATGATGAGAAGAGGGGGGAGATGATAAGGCAGTTCATTATGCACATCAGAGCATTTCAAAACATTTCTGGTTTAAAACCATTAAATAATCTCCCAAATTTGAACCTGTGATATAAACTCTTTTTACAGTCTAAATCCAATGTAAATGGCATACCTGTGGAAAGGCTTCAAAGCAATATTTCTTATAAATAGATTTTCAAGAACTTCTCCTTTAAAAAAGAAAGCAAGGAGGAAAGTGGATGAATCATGACAGTCTCCCGTAATGAGAAAACTGAGAAAATGCTCATTCACATGCCCACCCTATTACAGTGTAGTTTGGCTGCATGATGGTTACTACTGAATGATTATAACACACGATTTTACATGGGAGGGAAACAGAAAATCATATATAGATGTTTTCCCACTTGAAGCAAACCTGTCACAAAAATTCTAGCATATATTTCCAAACAGATAAAAAGGTAGTTTTTCACCCTTAAAAAGAATCCTTCACTTTGAAAATGATTCACTGCAGGTTCCCTCTAAATAGTAAGCTCATCTCATGCATTTACAATATGGTTTGATTTTCAAAACATCAATTTGCATTCACTTTCCAATAACAAATCTATTGTGCCAAGTGATGCTTACTTGTATAAGATAAAAAGCAAAAGTATTTTTTTAATTGGACTCCATGGTTTATAGTTTGCTTGCCTTTAATATTGACTATAGTCCAGCAGATTTTGCTATCACAAGTAGAGATGGAGATGTCACTGGCTGCCTCAAAGGTAGTTCTGTAATGCTCATTCATGATTATCAAAATGCCGTATTTCAGCAGCAATCAAATACAACCTTGTTCTTGTTCTCATGGGAATCTAATCCTTAAGTCCTTTCTTTCCCCTTAAATTTGTCTGGTTCAGAGACACATTCCATGAGCTGAAAATCTAACAATAAATTAGTGAGGAAATTAGAGCATAACATTTGAAAAGGAATGTAACCTTTGTGTGAGCAATATTCCCAGCCGAGGTGAAATGGACAGATCAGTAACTGGAGGTGTGGTGTCATACCTCACAGAACATGAATTCTCTAAAGAACCCTAGCCACCCATGTGAAAATTGTACCTGGAGTCATCATTTTGAATAGAGCAAAATACCACTGGAAAAGAGGCTAGCGCTGAGCTGCGCAGCGTCATTTGAGATCTGTGCACATAGAAACTGTAAGCACATCTCAAATACAGAAGACGCACCTCCCTACTTTCACTGTAATATTTTAAATAGTGTGCTGGCTGACTTTGCTTTTTAAAACAAATGTCTTTAATCTTTATTAGGGAGAGAGTCAAACCACAAAGGAACATTTACAGCAATATATACATTGACATTGTATGGATTTTGTACTCTCTTAAGAAACTTTGTTAGGGAAAGTCACCCTTTTCCACATAAAAAATAGCAGCCCATAAAATATATCAAAGCAGTTAAGGCTTCACTCCGATAGCTTCAGTAAACACATTTTTTTTAACTTTCCCATGGAATTCAACTTTGAGGGTTTTACATGAGGTAATACTGAAATGGTTGTACAGAGTTAATCTTGAGTCTCTTATTTATAAAGCAATAATTTCAGACTTTTTACAAAATGTAATTGTCTCAGATAATTTCTAAGAACAAATTGAGCTTCTATGATTTAAAAAGAAAAGGTCCAATTCTGTTTATTTGTGGCCACCAAGCAGGTCAGTGAGAGAATCATGTATGTGTCACTGAGTGATTATTGTGAGAAATTGAGTATACTGACTCTCATCTTCTAACTGAAAATTGGATTGCTGCTGTGCTTTTTAAACAGTTACTTATTAATATGAGACAACTTTCCTTGGAAGCTTTGGGCTATATGGTTTTATTTATACCATGCAAATAATGTGAATAGTTGAGGCAATAAAATGAGAGGAAAATAAAATAACCTCACTTTTTTGTCAATTATGTGGATGTGTTAGGCAAAATTATTTTAGGAATGAAATATTTAGATTCCCTTTTCTAAATCCTTTATTATGAAATAGTTACTATGAAATATTAATTGGTATTCAGCAAAAAAAAAAAGAAGAAGAATTACATGATCCAACATATTTGGGAAACAGTGGGTTAAAAACAACCTAACAAGTCTTTTCATTGTAGGAATTCTTTGAGCCTTTAATATGCAAATGTTCACTGTGTTTCTACAAGAGGGGTGTAGAATATGAAGTGTTTTTCAAACTAACTTGGCCATAGAATTTTTTTTTTTCCCAGAATCCCCACCAACATGATGTGGAATAATTTGCGCCAGTCCAATCTAGATAACTACACCATTATAGAGTTCTTTGTGCATATGTAGACTCAGCTTCAATCTCGACCTGGCGTGTGGATGCTCATTATCTTTTATCTTACCATCTTCACTCCACCTTTCCTCCAGTTGCCCCACCACATCAGAAAATACATTTTAAATTAAATATCCCTTTTAGGCAGCTTAGTGAAATTACAGATAATTTGTATTCCAAAATTATGAGGGCTTTACTTTTGTACTGATAATGTGGAGGGTGTTCTGAAATTCCAACGACTCTCAACCAAAAGATTTCTTTTGTGAGGAGGCTTTTGTCTGTTTTTTTTTTCCCCATCAGACCACCTGCAAGTCTAAGTTGTCTCTGGGTGGCTGGCTGGGATCATCTTCCTTCACTGTGAAGAGAAAAGCTGGCTGAATAGAGACAAAAACACTGCATACTCACTGAACATTCTTGGGAGATAATTTGCTGCCATGTTTTATAAAACCAGGGACTGGATGTGCTTAAGAGCTTTTTATTAAATATTGCCAAGAGAGATAATAGCCCTATTATCCGGGTGACTTTCGAGACGATTCTGAATGCTAGTGTTATTGAAAATGCAGTAATGAAGTCAACTCTCAGATCTAAGCATGTGGATCATCCACTTCAGACTGTGTCTTCCCCAGCTGCCTTGCTGAGGTCACTTGGCCCAGCTCTGGGCTGCCTTCCCCTGCCCTCTGTGGGAATGTGTTTTGAGAATGCAAATTCACATAATGTGAGACTGAGAAAAAATGCAATGAAGAAGATATTTTTTTAAAAATGTTGGGAGGGGGGTGATGCATTATACACAATCCGGAGTCTAAAGGAAAGGACTTCCCATTTTGCCCTCATTTTCTGTGCACTGATTGGCTGTATTAGCGCCAGTAATCCAGAGCTGCT
This sequence comes from Callithrix jacchus, assembly GCF_049354715.1. Lineage (NCBI taxonomy): Eukaryota > Metazoa > Chordata > Mammalia > Primates > Cebidae > Callithrix > Callithrix jacchus. The sequence continues at coordinate 145,410,598 of NC_133524.1, forward strand.
GTAGTCCCTCCTAAACAGCCAAATCATATTTTCAACAAGGCCAAGAACGTGTCCTTTATTTAAGCTCTTTCTTGATAACTGATCTCCTATTATGAGAGACATTTATACATAGTTAAGCTGGTACAAACTAGAATTTCTGGTTTTCTGATCTACACACTTAGAGCAAAGATGTTTCTGTGTACACAGTACTTCATTCAATTATCATTTTAATTCTTTTATTGACTTAAACATTAGTATTGAACACATTTTACAATAATAAATGTAACATACAAGCAATTTATAATTTTAATTATGTCTTACCTCATTCACATTATCTGAAGCTTGATAGCAGATAATTAGTTGATAGAATATGAAAACACCCAAAATATTGATGGGTAGCAGCGATGAGCTCCAATTAGTTGACTCTTTCTTCCCTCAGCAATTATATATTATTCTCTATGTTTATTCCTGGTATATACTCAATATGTATAATATGCACATTTGGAATTTGTACAGTGGGAGGTGGCTCAGTGATTGTATTTGGGCTATATGGTAACAGCTACCTTATAATATCTATGAACACAAATATCAAAATTTTTATTTCTGAAATTAACCTTTCTACTTTAGAGTTTCTCATTAATTATTACTTTTGTTTATTTTATATATGGTGTTAGAGACCTGTTTTTGAAAATATTTTTTCTCAGCAAACTGGTAGGGTTAAATTTAGAAACTTGACACTAGAAGAACTATCTACAGAAAATAACAAAGATGAAAATGCAAAATGCTGAGAGGCTGGGACAAAAGTACAGTTTACAAGACTGTACTGTCCTTGAGGTTGGAAGTTCCTGGAGAAAAGTGGCTGATGATCTCACACCTAATCTAGCTAAACTCACTTTCCATACATCAAACTCTTCTTTACATTATCTTGGTTACCTGCTCTATGAAGTGGCCATTCAACCTTATTTAATGTTCTCAAAATCTGGCTGATTGATTGCCTATTCACTGAGATTTGGGGAACCTCAGATTGAAACGTTATCCAGGCAGTAGCAACATGTACTTTTTCAAGGACATTTAGAGGAATACTAGTACACTTCCAATGGGTATTCCAAATCTAGGTTTATAGTCATTCTTTGAGGCAATACCAAGAGTATGTAGAGATACCTAGCTTGTCTTGTAAAGTTGAGGTAATCATTTCTTAGGGACGCTTTTCACTGTTATTTGAGCCTTCCCTTGCTGTTGCAATTTTATTTGTCCACAGGGAGAAAAGGGATGGAAGGGGAACAATGCTGGGAATCCAGGTGGCAGTATGGGAAGAAATGTATATTTTCATCTACAAAGAGAAGAGAAATTAAATTCTTAGAAGTCAGAAGATTCTTATGTTTGCTATAAATAAATTTCTGCTGGCAAATCCACCTCAGGTGGACCTGGGTTTGGGGTGGAAGATCCTTAATTTGCTTTCCTCCCCAAATTCTGATGAAAGCCAAGAGAAAAATTAGTCAACCAATATCAAATCAGGGCTCAAAGATATCCTGATGCTGCACTGTGTGTTCATTGGTAAGCCCCAGTGTACTGTGGGCAAGTCTTCATCATTTGGTGTGTGGCCAATGAGAGATACTTAACTCAAAGAGAAGTGGCATGGCATAATCATTGAATTTGATTCTGCCAGTTTACTTACCCTGAATTTGAAAGTGGATTGGCTTCAAATGGTGAACTGGCAAAGTTTTCAATAGAATATTCTCCTCCAACTCAGTGACTTGAGATTAGCTAAAAGATAAAAAGGCTTCTCTGTGTCTGTAACTTCTGCTTTAGCAATGAATAACTAGGAGTCTTGGTGGTGGTGTGGTTAATATACATACCAGTCATTTCCTTTGGGGAGGAGAGCCTTGCTATTTGAGGTAAAGCCCAATTGCTTGACTTTCCCCCAAATTCCACCAACACAACAATATAAACAGATTTTTTTTCCATGAACTCCATTGCAGTATCCGAAAAACAGGTAGATTTAAGCAGATTAATTTGGCATAGTTCAGCAAATTGCTGCTGTGAGATACATCATAGAATTACTTCCTAGCTCAGGCTAGCTAATGGCTAGAATGAAATAAAACATAAAAATACATTTACATGGACTTTTTATAAGTCAGATAAAGCTTTATGTTACCTACCATTGGAACTGGACATGTTTTTGCAAGCAACATAAAGGTTGTTCATTTAATACTTTCATTACTTCCAGCAAGTGTAAAACAAAATAAAAACAAGAACATTGAATTTAGCTACCATTAACTACCATTAACTGTAATTTTTTCTGACAAGCTCTCTCTCATATGATGATGAGTGAAACGCTGGGAAAAGTCGACTGAAAAATTGTATCAAGGTTGATGAAATATGCCCTTGTATTTTAAGCATGCCCAGTTCAGACATTTAAAATAGAGCAATTTATAATGTGTTAGCAGCCAGAACTCCATCATGTTTTAAATAAATTTATTTTTCTACTTCTTGTGAGACTCTAAGTCACTCTAAGAAGACTCATGACATTTCACTGTACAAGGCAGGTCACAAATTGAGTAATGCGAAATAACTTTATTAGAGAACTGAAGAAAATGATATGGGAATAATGTGTTTTACAGTAAAATTTGATAGCCCTCTAAAGATCAATGAGTGTGTTTGTTTACTTTGAAGTGAAAGGACAAACGTTTCAGAATGGAATTCAGAGAAATGCCTGAATTAAAGGCATCGTTGCCAGCTAAAGTGGCTTTCCTTGTCTGTGGTGAATTCAGAAAACCTACCACGTACTTTGCAGTAGAAAGAATAGCCTAGGTACTGTCTGTGATAATATGCCATTATAAAGCTGCTCTGGAATGAATGAAAGTCCTCTCGTGTGGCCACACAGAATAAAACAAGCTGCAAGTCACAAGGTTCTTGTCCTGTCCCAAACATTGATTGAAAAGGCACTTTATAAAGGGAGAAAGAAACAGCGGGGGCACCCTCATTTGCATCACCAAGCCCTAATGATGGAGGCGCTTTTATGGACACACTGTGTACATAGAATGGGTTCAATTAAAAAGAAGCCATTTTACACTGGCCTTTAACCCACTAGGATTTTTTCTAAAGACAAAACAAAGACCATTTATCTGGGTAACAATACATTACTTTAAAAAATGAGGCAGAGTGTAGAACATAGGGTAAGCAAGAGGCATGGGTCTCCCATGGTTTTATCTTTGCCACTTCTTTTCTTAGCCAGTGCACTGCAGACGTCATGAAAGCATATTTTTGCCAAAATAAGGTAAATATGAATGATGATTAGAGTAGGCAGGAATCTTGTAGCTGGCCCTAACTAGGAAGAGCAAGATTCAGAACTTCACATGAGTTTAAAATGAAGCTCCATTAGCAGGGACCAAAATGAATTGCTGTCTGATATTTTTGGCTTCAATAAAACGAGTTGGGGGTTTGAGTTCAATGCCTATGGACAGATGTTCCACAGACAAAAAACGCGCCTCTTAATTGGCACTAATTAGCACCCTTGATGGCAGGGAGAGATTGACAAGGTTATTTCTATGACACTGCCCCTGCTGACTCCCATAGCTGTTCTTTCTAAGATAAGGGGAAAGCAATGTAGGTAAACTTATGGTCTTAGCCTTCAAGGATTATTTGTGCCCCCAAACAAAGAGAGTCTTCACATTTCCAAGCTGTCAACTTACTAAGATTCTTTGCCTAGGATATACATTGGCTTTTATTTTTCATTAAATAAAGTGTAATTAGTAGGAAACAATCAATGCGGTAGAGTGACAAGCACTTTTATGTTGGTTTGTTTGTCCCTGCTTAAAGAAGCAGAAGCAAAGAGAGAAAAAGAAAGAAGCTGTATTAAGGATGAGAAAAACAATCTAAGCACATTATAGATGTTAACACCAGTAGAGAACATAGAGGATGTTTTGTACTGACACAAATCCCTGCAACCTGCTGTGCAATACATCTTTTCAGTGCTCTGTTTATAATCACCTGCATCTGTAAAATGGGGAAATGGCACCAGCCTCCTGAAACGGCTAAAGTCTGTAAAGAACCTGGATGTCCTGGGGCAAAAAGGTATCTTATAACTATAAGCTAACTCTAAAATGAGTAGCATGATGAAGGAGCTGTGGCTGCATTCTAACATACATTAAGCAGAGCTATACGGAAGTATGCTTTAAGTTTCTGCAAATGCTTTTTTCTCTATATTGCAAACTTGAGAATTATGCAAAAGTAGTCAGTTCGCATTTATTCAATTTAGTGCTAATAAGGAACTCAAAGAATGGATTAAAGTCATTTTTAGTAACTTGACAGATTTTTGTCTACTGTAGCATAATGGTGTACATTGCTGAAGAACTGGAGAGGCTCTTAAATGTAGACTAAGCCCGTTTATTTTTCCAAGAAGACAGAGGGATTAGATCTCCTGAACTAGATTCAAAGAATGCTGATCAACAAGACCCACAGGTGGTAGAAATCACCTGTGGGGATGGGGTAGCTGGATGGCAGGGTCCTGAGAAGCAGAGCCTGACATGGCATTCCTGTGGATGAACTTTAAAGAAGAAGAAAACTGTAAGGAAGTGAAGAGAACAAGTTAGATGATGGGCTTGGCTTCAGCTTGATCCCATGAAGAGTCCTAGAGCATGGACTAAATCACAGAGTTGTCCTACACTGAGGCAAGATGGGGAGGTGGGGACAACCATTTGGCTGGATACTGGCTGAACACATTCCTGTCATTTGGACAGGGGTTTCCTATCCGAGAGCCAAGTGGCTTTCCTTCTGCCAAGGACAAGTGTCTGGGGAAGGGCCCATGTGGAGGGCCCCAGAGAAGGAACCACAACAGCTAGAGTATCTGTGCACCAATATGGTAAAAGAGATGAGGGAAGGGCCATGCTACCAGCCTTCACAGGACTAAGGTTGGTAGAGCCAGGTAGCTTCTCATTTAAGCAAGGCCTTTTGTTTCCTGAGCAACTTTCAGAAGACCATGATATTAACTGAGCAGAATAAAGCCCATCCTTAGATAATGAAATTTAAAAAAACTATCATTTGATAATTAGCAACAGTATGCACATAGATGAGCTAAGCAATATTTTCTTTAATGTGAATAGTCTTTGAAGTACAAGAAGACAACACAGATGTTAATATGGGTTTTCATGTGTTCAGATACTATGGAAACAGAATTCCCTGTTCCTCAAACTCATCCATACCTGTTTATACTTGTATGTGCCTCCTGTGTCATGCCTCTGTCTGGTACATCACAATGCCAACCAACCCTCAACCACCCGTTTTATATACCCTTAAAACAACCACCTCCAGATGCCCCCAGCTCTTCTTCCTTCAGGGCCACAGAACTCTGCAGACCACATGCATCCCAGCAGTTAGTTTCAGAGACTGTGGCTTCTGTTGCCCTTGAAGTATCCTAATTAGGAGTATTGCCTGGCCAAAGTTAGGCCTTAGAATGATTATTCAGGCCAAAATGAGAGATCCTGAAGGCTTGAAATAAGGTATGGATAGAGAATAGAAGACAGACTGTGCTCCCGTCAATGGATCTGAGTAACTGACAAGGTGTGTGAAGTGAGAAGGAGGGTAGAAGTGTTAAAATGACCAAGCTTGCTGGCTTGAAAATTTGGGTAGATTTGTACTGCGATAACAAAATACCTAAGACTGGGTACTTTATAAAGAAAATAAATTTTTTTTCTCACAGTTTTGGAGGCTAGAAGTCCAAAATCAAGACACCAGCAGGTTCAGTTGTCTGGTGAGCACCTGTACTCTGCTTCCAGGATAGTGCCTTGTTGCTGCTTCCTCAGGAGGGATGAACACTATTCTCACATGGTAGAAGAACAAAATGGCAAAAAGGGCTTAACAAGTTCCGTCCAGCCTTTTATAAGGCACTAATCCCATGTATGAGGGCAGATCCCTCATGGCCTAGTCACCTCCTAAAGCGTCCATCTTTTAATATTGTTGTATTAAGGATTAAATTTCAGCAAGAATTTCGGAGGAAACACAAACATGCAAACCATGGCAGATGCAAAAATAAAGCAGAGGAATGAAGTTCTGACACATGCTACAACATGGATGAAACTCAAAAACACTGTGCTAAGTGAAATATAATATGATAAAAGCCACATATTATATGAGTCCATTCATATGAAATGTCTAGAGTAGGCAAATTAATAGAGATGGAAAGCAGATTAGAGGTTGCCTAGGAATGGAGGGTGGAGGTCATAGAGAGATTTGGGGAATGATAGGTAGTGAAAAGTTACAGGGTTTCTTTCTGGAGTGGTGAAAATATTCTTCAAGTAGATCAAGGTGATGGCTGCACAACACTGTGAAGATACTAAAATGCACAGAATAGTCCATTTTAAAATGATGAATTGTATATGTATTTTATTCACAAAATAAGTACATAGATTAAAAATAAAACAAAATAAATGAATGAATGCATATATACATACTTAAACCAGTAGGAGGGACATGCAAGAGATGATGAGCTCAGTTTTAGCTTTCTTAGGCTTCAGGTATTTGTGAAACAAGGTGGTGAAACTGGATTTAGGTGCCCGGAGCTCAAAAGAGTGTTATAGTTGTTAGGGCTGTGAATGCCCCCATTTTGGGGAGCTGGGACTCTAAGAACTGGGGCAAAGCCCTGTATTAGCTTCCTAGGGCTGCTATAACAAAGTCCCCGATGTTGGAAGGATTAAAACAACAGGAATATCCTGTCTTCCTAACTTCCAGATGTTAGAAGTCCAATAACAAGGAGTTGGTTCCTTCTTGGGGTTGTAAGAGAAGATCTGTTCCAAGCCTCCCTCCTTAGCTTGTCTTCTCTCTCCCTAAGTCTTTTCACATTATCTTCCTTCTATGTGTGACTGTGTCCAAACTTCTCCTTTTTATAAGGACACCAGTCATATCAGAGTAGGGATCAATCTAACGACCTCAAGACCTTATCTCCAAATAAGACCACATTCTGAAGTACTAGGGGTTAGAGCTTCAACATATGAGTTTTAGGTAGGAACACAATTCACTCCTAACAAGCCCATTTTCTGAATTTCTCTTTTCTGAATGGCAGCAATCTTAACGATCCTCCAATTACAGCAGTGGTCAGCTGCACAGTTCTGTCCCATCCTAGGTAGTGGGAATTTGGGGGTGCTTTCCCCAGGAACCACTCTGGAGCTTCCTTTCATTCTTCTGCACTCTCGCAGAATAACATGGACTTAGAGAGCTGACTCAAGAGTCATCTGCATGCAGTCATTTTCAAATAACATTGTTACTGCAATTACTAAGTTGAGAAAAGCTTACTCAACCACTACTTGGGCAATTGATAAGGTAATGAAACAAACAAACAGATTTACTTTTTCATGTGAAGACAAAATGTTTGTAGGAAGCAGCTCCCAGATTCTTTGTAAGTAGCTCTGCACTGTGGATTTTTTCAACATCTTTGACCAAGCCTGGCTTCTGACCATTTTGGTTTTCTTTTTTTTTTTTAATTGTACTTTAAGTTCTGGGGTACATGTGCAGCTCTTGCAGGATTGCTGCATAGGTGGTTTGCTATCTCCATCCCTCCGTCACCTACATCAGGCATTTCTCCCAGTGTTATCCCTCCCCAACCTCCCCACCCCCAACACACCCCAGACTGTGATGCTCCCCTCCCTGTGCCCATGTGGTCTCATTGTTTAACACCCGCCTATGAATGAGAACATGCGGTGTTTTGTTTTCTGTTCTTCTGTCACTTTGCTGAGAATGATGGTTTCCAGATTCATCCATGTTCCTCCTACAAAGGACAGGAACTCATCTTTTTTTTGTGGCTGTGTAGTATTCCATGGTGTATATGTGCCACATTTTTCCAATCCAGTCTATCATCAATGGGCATTTGGGTTGTTTCCAGGTCCTTGCTATTGTAAACAGTGCCACAATGAACATACGTGTGCATGTGTCTTTATAATAGAACAATTTATAATCCTTTGGGTATATACCCAGTAATGGGATCGCTGGGTCAAATGGTATTTCTATTTCTAGATCCTTGAGGAATCGCCACACTGTCTTCCACCATGGTTGAACTAATTTACACTCCCACCAACAGCATGAAAGTGTTCCTATTTCTCCACATCCTCTCCAGTATCTGTTGTCTCCAGATTTTTTAATGATCGCCATTCTAACTGGCATGAGATGGTATCTCAATGTGGTTTTGATTTGTATTTCTCTAATGACCAGTGATGATGAGCATTTTTTGATATGTTTATTGGCCTCATAAATGTCCTCTTCTGAAAAGTGTCACTTCATATCTTTTGCCCACTTTTGAATGGGTTTGTTTGTTCTTTCTAAGTCTGCTTTAGTTCTTTGTAGATTTTGGATATTAGCCCTTTGTCAGATGGGTAAATTGCAAAAGTTTTTTTCCCATTCTGTTAGTTGCTGGTTCACTCTGATGATTGTTTCTTTTGTTGTGCAGAAACTCTTCAGTTTATAATTAGATCCCATTTGTCTATTTTGGCTTTTATTGCCAGTGCTTTTGTTGTTTTAGTCATGAAGTCCTTGCCTATGCCTACATCCTGAATGGTTTTGCCTAGGTTTTCTTATAGGGTTTATATGGTGCCAGGTCTTATGTTCAAGTCTTTAATCCATCTGGAGTTAATTTTAGTGTAAGGTGTCAGGAAGGGGTCCAGTTTCAACTTTCTGCACATGGCTAGCCAGTTCTTGCAACACCATTTATTCAACAGGGGATCCTTTCCCCATTGCTTGCTTTTGTCAAAGATCAGATGGTTGTAGATGTGTCACATTACTTCAGAGGCCTCTGTTCTGTTCCATTGGTGTATATGTCTGTTTTGGTACCATGCTGTTTTGTGTGTGTGTGTGTGTGTGTGTGTGTGTGTGTGTGTGCTTTTGAGATAGGTCTTGCTCTATCGCCAGGCTGGAGTGCAGTGGCATAATCTCGGCTCACTGCAACCTCCACCTCCTGGATTCAAGCAATTCTTCTGCCTCAGCCTCCTGAGTAGTTGGGACCACAGGCACATGCCACCATGCCCAGCTATTTTTTGTATTTTTAGTAGAGACGGGGTTTCACCATGTTGGCCATGATGGTCTCGATCTCTTGACCCTGTGATCCACCTGCCTCAGCCTCCCAAAGTGCTGGGATTACAGGCATGAGCCACCGTGCCCGGCCCCATGCTGTTTTGATTACTGTATCCTTGTAGTATAGTTTGAAGTCAGGTAGCATGATGCCTCCAGCTTTGTTCTTTTTCCCTAGGATTGTCTTGGCTATGCCAGTTCTTTTGGTTCCATATGAAGTTTAAAGTGCTTTTCCAGTTCTGTGAAGAAGGTCAATGGTAGCTTGATGGGGATACTGCTGAATCTATAAATTACTTTGGGCAGTATGGCCATTTTCACGATGTTGATTCTTCCTAACCAGGAGCATGGAATGTTTTTCCATCTGTTTGTGTCCTCTCTTATTTCCTTGAGCAGTGGTTGATAGTTCTCCTCAAAGAGGTCCTTCATATCCTTTGTTAGCTGTATTCCTAGGTATTTTGTTCTCTTTGTAGCAACTATGAATGGGAGCTCACTCATAATTTGGCTCTATGTTTGTCTGTTATTGGTGTATAGGAATGCTTGTAATTTCTGCACATTGATTTTGTTGAAGTTGCTTAACAGCTTAAGGAGGTTTGGGCTGAGACGATGGGGCCTTACAAATGTACAATCATGTCGTCTGCAAATAGAGACAATTTGACTTCCTTTTTTCCTAACTGAATACCCTTTATTTCTTTTTCTTGCCTGATTTCTCTGGCTGGAACTTCCAATACTATATTGAATAGGAATGGTGAGAAAGGGCACCCTTGTCTAGTGCCAGTTTTCAAAGGGAATGCCTCTAGTTTTTGCCCATTCAGTATGATATTGGCTGTGAGTTTGTCATAAATAACTTTTATTATTTTGAGACACGTTCCGTCAATACCTAGTTTATTAAGAGTTTTTAGCATAAAGGGCTGTTGAATTTTGTTGAAGGCCTTCTCTGCATCTATTAAGATGATCATGTGGTTTTTGTCTTTGGTTCTGTTTATGTGATGGATTATGTTTATAGATTTGTATATGTTGAACCAGCTTTGCATCCCAGGGATGAAGCCTACTTGATCCTGACAGATAAGCTTTTTGATGTGCTGTTGCATTCAGTTTGCCAGTATTTTATTGAACATTTTTCTGTTGATGTTCATCATGGATATAGGCCTAAAGTTTTCTTTTTCAGTTGTGACTCTGCCAGGTTTTGGTATCAGTATGATGTTGGTGTTATAAAATGAGTTAAAGAGGATTCCCTCTTTTCATATTGTTTGGAATGCTGTTAGAAGGAATGGTCCCAGCTCCTCTTTGTACGTCTGGTAGAATTCGGCTGTTAACCCACCTGGACATGGACTTTTCTTCATTGGTAGGCTATTAATTGCCGCCTCAACTTCAGACCTTGTTATTGGTCTATACAGGGATTCAACTTCTTTCTGGTTTAGTCTTGGGAGGGTGTAAGTGTCCAAAAATTAATCCATTACTTTGGTAGTTCATTCCCTGGCTTTGTGGTGGAACATTATGCCAAGAGAACTCGCTGGAGACCAAGAGACAGATCAGACTATTGTCCCACACTTTCTTTCCACTAAATCACAGTTTTCCAAGGGAAGGTGGTTATTGTGAAGCTGTCAAACAGAGGCATGTTAAATGGGCTGAAGTGAAGGCTCTTATTAACAATAGCAGCTATCTCTGTCAGATTCTAGCTCTGCAGACAGTTACAAGGCAATTTGGCCCTGATAGGTGGGCTATTAAAAATAACCAAAAGCAAGAAGAATGAGAGAGGAACATCCCTTTTACTTCCTGGTCTGAAAACCAAGGGGGCAACTGAATATTACACACTTGGACCTAGCCTGCAGTTAGTGTGGCCTTCATAATCGCACAGGGACAAGACATCCTCCCCGTCTGGGTGTTTTCCTTTAGCCAGGGCTGGAATGGAAGGTGGCAGTCAGGGAGACAGCAACAAGGTCTCTATCAATTTCAAGGTGACCAAAGAGTTCTAAATCTGATAATGATTGGAAACAGTGTCACTGGTAAGGGGAGTATGTATGGTGGGGGTGGGGTGATGATGCCCTCTGCATGAAAAAGAGCAGTGTGGACAGTTTTACAGTGTCATATCTAAGACTGAGAAGGTTAGACTATAGACAACTGGAAGAGGATTAAAGGGAAATTATCTCTCAGCTTAAGGGAGCCCCAACCTAAATTGGATTTTTGAGTTAACTTTGGCTTACTGTAGGAGTTGCACACCAGTACAGGGTCCTGGTAGGAACCTGGCTACCTAATCTCACATGTTAAGATTTGGAAAATCAATTAGCCCGCGAAGGACCAGGCCTTGCATGGACCCAGCAGAGGAGAGAGACACTGCTGCAACCCAGGCAGTCTGTACCTCTGACCAGCAAGAATGGACACCTTTTCTCTCGTTGAAATAGATTCAGAGTCCCATTTTACCTGTGCTTAATGAATTCATACATAACATGATCCTTACCCTAGCTTCTTCTGTAATCACTAAAATGTGAGCCTCCTTCCATCAGCCATGACATCGTATTAGAGCAACTCATCCAAACTGGCAGACCACATTAACCACATGCCTCCTTGTAGGTTTTATTGGGGGTGGGGGCAGGTGATTTGTACTGTTGTGAGGGACATTGCTAAGAGAGATTCCTTCTTTACTGACTTCAGGTTTAGAAATTCCGAAGTCAGAGAAGAGAAGAGTCTTTGCCCACAGGATCTTGGCTTGGTCCCCACCCCTTCCAGTCAGCTGTCTCTTTAATGTAATGCTTTGTCTCTTTTGGAAAAGACAAAGCCCTTTTCCCTTGGTGAGGCTTCTGCTGGTCGTATCAATTGCAGTTTTAATGTAGGAAAAAATACAGTAAGAAAGAGATTAGACAGGAAAAAAATAGCTCTTTTTCTCTGTGTTTTTGTCCACAGATGTGCCTAGGAATGCAGAGACCTTCTGCCATACTTCGTTGTACAGGACAGTAAGCAGAATGGTTAGGGACATGAGCTTTGGCATCATGTGGATTTCCATACCAGCTCCCCCTTCTTCTTTTGGCCAGCTGTGAGACTTAAAAAAAAACAGCTGTATTTAGATGCATATAACATAAAATTTACCATTGTAATGTATACAATTAAGTGTTTTCTAGTATATTCACAGAGTTGTGAAACCATCACCACTATCTAATTCTAGAAAATTTTCATCACCCCAAAAGAATCTCCATAACATTAGCAGTCACTCCCCTTGCCCCATCCCCCCAAGCCCTGGCAACAAGTCTGTTTCTGTCTCTACAGATTTGTTTTAGACATTTCATATGAATGGAATCATGTGATATGTGGCCCTTGGTGACTGGTTTATTGCACTTAGCACATTATTTTCAAGGTTTATTCATGGTGTACCATGTGTCAGACTTTCTTCCTTTTTATAGCTGAATAATCCTTCATTTCATGCGTCTATCACATCATGTTTATCCATTCCATAAGTTCATTGACATCTGTGCTGTTTCTACTTTGTGTCTATTCCCTGATGGCTAAGGATGTTGAGCATCTTTTCATCTGCCTATTGGTCATTTGTCTTTCTGTATCTGTCAGTCTGGGCTGCTGTAACAAGAATACCATAAGCTGGGTGGCTTAAACAAGAAACATTTGTTTCTCACATAAGTAGCTGTTGGGAAGTCCATGATCAGGATGCCAGTATGGTTGGGTTCTGCTAAAGACCCTCATCCTGATATAGTCAAATGGTAGAAAGAGAATGAAAGGAAGCAAGCTCTCTTAGTTACCTTCTTAGAAGGGCACTAATACCATCATGAATATTCAACCATTATGACCCAGTTACCTCCTAAAGACTCCACCTCCTAATACCATCACACTGGGGATTAGAGTTTCAACTCTATATGATTCTGAAGGAGGAGAACACACAAACATTCAGTCCATAGTGATATCTTCTGTGGAAAAATGTCTATTCAGATCCTTTGCTCACTCTTTAATTGGGTTACTCATCATTTTATTGTTGAGTTTCCAGAATTCCTTATAAATTCTGGATACTAGATCCTTATCAGATATATGACTCACAAATATTTTCTCTCATTCTGTGTGTTGTCTTCTTAACTTTTCTAAGCCTGAATTTCCTCGCTTGAACAGAGAAAATATAAGTACAACCTCCCAAATTTCTTGGAAAGGTCAATGAAGTGATCCATTAGAGCACTTAGAGAAGTGAATGTCTGGCATACATTAAGCTTACCTTAGTAAGTATTAGTTATTATTAGTTAGTATTTGCTGACTTGGATTTATTGTGAGACAGAGACAAGGTGTAAGTCCTCAAGTCATAGTTGTACATCTGACAGGTGTGATGTGAAAGGTTCAAAGTGCTTTGATTATACTCACATATTATTCCTAGAATGATTGGAGCAATTTTATTTGAGAGACTACATTTTTTATCCTTAATAGATTTCCTAGTTCTAGATATTAAAGGCTAACTCTTGGCCAGTATTGTGCTCTGCTATTCTCCACGTAGCTATATTTATAGTTCTTTCTGATTCTTTCTAAGTAACTAGCTACCTAGCTATCAAAAATGTGAGTCTATAAATAATAGGATAGAAATAGGCAAGTTCTGGGCAAGTATTCAGAATTGCCACCCTCTTACCCGAAGCCAAATCAGGAAAGAATAGACATCCAATTTAATAAAATGTTCATCTACTGTATGTAAAACATACTTTCATGTCTCTCTGCTGTTGCTTAAACTGCTTTCTTCAACCAGAGACCTGGTGGTTTCCTCTATAGTGACTCTTTTAAGGCTGCTTCTAAATATATTGATATAAAAACCAGGATCCTCTTTGTCTTAGTATCAGTAATAGTGGAAACAGTGGCATTTATCAAGTGCTCACAATGAACTCTTTTCACATATTAATTCAGCTAATCTTTGCAACAACCCTGAAAAGTTGTCATCAATAGCCTCATTTTAGATACCAAAAAAAATGGCAACTCAGAGAGGTCAATTAGTTTGCCCAGATTTGTGCAGTTAGTAAATGCAAGACCACCGGCTGGACCCATAGTCTATTCAGCTCCGAACTCCTTGCTATTTCCTTTACTTATTGTTGTGCCTAACGATATTGAATTACAGAGCCTTTGATTGTTAGACACCTGTGTTATTTCTGTGTTTCAGAATTAGAAAGCCAGTCTCTTCTAATTCATTAATATACGGTAATACAGAACAGTTTACCGTAACCTACAAATATTATGGGTATGTTATTTGTTGACAGTGGCCCTCCCTTTCCTTGAGAATCCTCCTCTCTGGTTCAATTTTTCTTTAGGAGTCAATGGGAGTGCTAAGACAATGGCCTTACATGTGTTCAGCAGGGTCACAGGATTAAGAAACACCCATAGTATATTGGTGAGCCACAGAAAATTCATTTGCCCTGAGTTGCAGTTTGAAGAGAGATGGCCAAAATGACTCAACATGATTGGCTTTCCACATCAATGTAATTGTGCCATGTGCTATAATTTATAGTGTAAACAAGTTTTCTGCAAAAGCTAAATAAATCATGCAACTCATTTAACATGCACAGAAGGAGCCGTTAAATTATTTCAGTCCCATTACTCAAAATGTTAAGAAAATTCCTCTGTGTTAGAGCCAGTGTAGGATTGGCTCTGCAGCCAAGTGCATCAGCATAAATGTTGAATTCTCAGAAGAAAATGCATGCCTCGTACTGTTACTTAGGGAAAATATATGCCCAGACATTGTGGAGCCCCTTCTAAAACAATTTCATTTTGTTAAAACAGTAAGATCAAATTTTCAATCAGGTTATAAGACATCTCTGCATTAATAAAGCTTGCAGACAATTGTGAATGTCAATAAAAAGGTGATGTGTTTTTAAAGGATTCATAATTTATGAAACATGGAAATGGAAACTGAGGCTTTTTATGTCATTTTCTTATTTTGTCTTTACCTACATGGAAAGAATGCCTTGTGAAAGCCATATGTGATGCTTTAAAACTGTTTAAATTGGAGTAATTATCAGAACAAATGGTGTCATTGGATGATATTAGTCTGTTTCTGTTCTTTCTGTCTACCCAATGAATCAACATTAATACATATTTTTGAAAACATTTGAAACACGGTCATCTGTGATTTCGTTTTCATTTTAAAGTATATGTTTAAAGTTGATCTAAACTTCCATATGTACTAAAACATACCTTAGATTGATAGTTTCAGTTACATATTCGTTATGTAACTTCCATATCCTTCTCTACTCAGCTGTTAAAGAGTCTAGATAAGGAATGGATATAACATTTTATTAAGCTTATTTTTGGCATCTATTGAGGTGATCATCTGGTTTTCATCATTTTATTTATTGATAATGTGTTATATTCTATGAATAGACATTTCATTATCAAAATGTTTTAGCACTCCTGGTATATACTAGATTCATATATTATGATATATAGTTCAGTTACATTTTATGTAGATTTGAATTTTCAAGACTTGAAAAAGTTGATGTAGTAATATTAAAAAGGTTCTCATTATACTAAAAACGTGATCTACTTCTGTTTCTGGCATGCAAAAGCTATTTGTGGCAAAGATACAGTTATTTTTCTTCTTTCAAATTTTACTTTAACACAAGAACACATTTCTCTAGTTGCCTTGTTTCCAAATAAAATGACATCTGATGTATCAGGATAATTCAAGCTGAACTATCTTGAGCCAGTAATCACAGATGATAAAAACTGAGTGATTCCTATGTGCTAGGGGTTTGAAGTGAGATATCGCATTTAATAGTTACGGCAATTCTGTAAGACACTCAGATGTTCAAGGGATTTGATCTGAGGTGATACAGCTAGTGAGAGTCTGAACTTGGGTCTGACTTGTGTGTGACTACTGAGTACGGTAGCCTGCTCTATTGCTACACTGAGCTCTTCACCGTACGCAGTAGTCACACACAAGTCAATTAGCTTTGCAAAGTGGAAAGTTACTGGTGTCTACGGACTCTGAATACTGGCTAGTTCTTATGGATGTGTGCCCTTGGACCTGACATGTTACATGATGAGCTCTGGCTAGCTTAGCTTACATGCATCACCCCTAACAGAGAAACAAGTCCATTAGCTATTGTTCTGTTTATGGTAATGATACTACCAGCCTTTGTTAGAATTTAAATGTAGGCAGCACATTCACAATGAGACATTAGTAAATGAGAGTTATGTTCAGCAGGTCACCAGGATCTGAAACTCACGTCTTGTAAGAAGTAGTTATCAACTGACAAGAATGTCTTGTGCTGTAGGGGAACAGTTTTATCATGGCACTCTGGAGACCTTCAGGAATCCAAATAGACCCCATAAGCAGAGACTTAAACCACAGCTAATCTGAGCCTTCGTGGAACACCCAGTGATCCTCCCATAACAAGAGAGGACAAGAAGATCGTAAGATGTACTTCAAGGCCATTTTCCACTCACCTCCCTATCTCCTTTGGGATGCTTTTATGAGACAGTTTCCTATCACCTCCTAGGTTCTGTTGAGTTTTCTGTCCTGCCCTCCACAGAATAGAACTCTAGCCTATACAACTGCTAAGGTGAAGTCTAAAACTGACTCCTCAACCACAGTGTGTCCTATAATTTGGTCTTCAGTCATCTGGTCTCTTTTGTTTTGGTGTGTGGGACAACAGTCAGGGATTAGCTGGCACCTTTGGTAATTCTTCTTTTATTTCAAGCCTAGTTTAGTGAGTACTAAACTATCCATATCTAAAAGTGGGCCTGTATCTTTACTGGTTGAATTAGCCAGGCCTTGGCCTTGACCTTGCCCTGTCTCGTATGTCTGTGTAGCAGGTGGTACTCATATTCATCTGCTGAAATGCTCATAGGACTCCTGGGCTACATGTGCCCATGAAGATCTATCCAGCTCTACAGAGTTAAAATACTGTCAATATGGGTTAGAAAGCAATCTACTTCTTACCCTAACCTGGAGTATGGAGAGTGATTTTGATGCAGCCAAAAGAGCTGAGCAAACAAATCAGGTGGGATTTTTATAAATGACTGAGCAACAATGCTGTCAAAATTTTAGTTGGGCCTACATTGTCAGGCTTGAATATTTTGCTTAAACAGTCCGAAATAAAATGTGAGTTCTTTATGCGCCAGCATAAGGGAAATCCTATCTGCTGTGTAAATTCAGGTAAATAGACCTTCTTGACAGCCTTTCTCTGGAAATGGGTTTGAGAAATGGTTTAAAGCATTCCAAGCTAAAGTGTTCTGTTATCAGCAGCTGAGAATTTGCCATGCATCACATAGGACTAAGAATTGGTCCTTGTCCCCATTGAGTTTAATGTAAGACACAATGGATGTCAGCAGGTATGAGTTGTAGTGCACTTAACAGTGACTTAATATTTCAGTTGTTTTGGAGAGTTTCCTTAGATAAATATTAGTGGACCAACTCCATAAAGGAGTTATCTCCTTAATCCTTTGACAATCAGGAGCTGATGTGAAGAGATGGGTAATGAAGTACCCTTTGTGATTGTACTTTGGAGATAACCACAGGGGTTTCTTCTATCTAATCTGCTCTAGTTGCTCTAAGAAGCTAAAGGGAGACTGAGAGGGACAACTCCAAAAGAAAGCCTTCTTGACAAGAATTCTGCCTTTCCTCATCACTTGGGAATGTAAGCTAACCAGTGACTGGGTCTGTCTTTAAAGAGAAATGCTGAGTACTAGAGACACTCTTCTGCCTAATAGAAAGAGGTCTAGCATAGGTCCTCACTCGACATCTGAGCCTTATCAAAATTAAAAGACATTCGATAGAGAGGCAGCCTAGTGTGAGGGATGGCTTTGATGTCTGGTGGAATCCCTGATTTAAATTCAGTGTTCTCAGATGACCAAGAATGTTAGGATCATCAGTGTCCAGAGTCAGTTAATTCTAATTCCAAAATGTCTCTAGAATCTGGCCTCCACTATCTGCACTGTCTGTGCTCTGAGCCAGGCCACCAACCTGTGTTACCTGGAGTACTATGACGACGGTCTAACTGGTTTCCTTGATGCCTCCTTCTTTCAGTCAATCTATATTCTTTACTTCCTGCAATCTCACCCACAAATACCAAGCATCGTAAATGGTCTTGAATGAATTGCTACTGCTCCACTTGGATGACTTTCCATATCACCTAGTATGACTCAAAGGAAATTCTTTCAAGAGGACTTGCACTGCCCTACCAAAGAGCAGAACATCAGCTATCAGGGTCCATGCTTGACATTTTTTTTAAAGATAAAAGATTCTATGTTCTCCTTTGGAATTATCCCAGCATTTGTTTTCAGGCCCAGGTTGGTCTACTGAATTATGGTCTTCTCTGGGGAAATTCACTCTTAGATGTTTTAACACACATACTTCTAAAAAATGATACAAGAGTGTTTTGTTGTGTGTAACATTTTCTTGAAAGCCATCTGAATTCTATTAGGCACTTTGTCATTTGCATGATACCTTGAGTTCCCACATTGGGAGGAAATTATATAACTCAGAGAAATATACCAAGAAAATGAAAATCAAATCCGAAATAATGACAGTGGAGCAGAAAATTGGTATTGTGCTGAATTTATGTGATCAATTCTAAGGAATTCCAAGGTCGAAGAGGTGACAATTTGATTCAAGTCAATAATCATATACACCAGCGTTCATGTGGCTTTTGTGTACAATATAGATATAATTCATATGTACCACATATGTGTCCAGACAAAAGGATAGTTACTCTACTTTTTTCCTACTGTTTATGAACTCAGCACTCTAACCTGTCAGACTATGTGGCACTTTCTGAATCTCTGAGATACATATTATTTTTATTTCCATTGCATAGAAGAGAAAACTGAGGTTTGGATAGCATAAGTAAATTAGGCTCAGGTTCTCTTATTAAATCATATGCAATATCCATGAAGCCTCAACCATCTCCATGAAATGAGGAATCTTAAGTAGTTAAGTTGTTTTTATGCATTGTTCCTGCAAATCCCCGGGAGTTAACAAAGCAAACTACTTTAATCTTATTTGAGGTGTCTTGTAAGGTTTCATTTCGCTACCCAAGAAAAGATTTTTTGAGTTTGAGAGTTTGAAAATTGTTGACTTAAAGCAAGGGTCAGCAAACGTTATTTTGATAAAGGCCTAGGTAGGAAATATTTCAAGGCTTCCTTTGGTAGCAGCTACTCCACCTGGTCCTCACAGCTCTAAAGCAGCCATGGCTTTGATATAATGAATAGGAGTGGCTGTAGACCAACAACACTTTATGGATAATGAAATCTAAGTTCCATATAAATTTTTATGTGTCATGAAATACTATTCTTCTTTTGGTTTTTTACACACTTAAAAATGAAAAAAAAAAAGCTGTTCTGAAATCATAAGCAGTACAGAAACAGAGGAAGGCTGCTGTGGGCTGAGGCCTTCAGTTGGCCAGTCCCTGGACTAGATGGTCCCTAAAGGAACTCCTAGTTCTCACACTAAGGAGCCCAATTAATCTTATGAAATACCTATTTTCTGAACCACGTGGAAGGCCATCAGCTACAGAAGACAATCTTTATCAGGCCCACATGCCCATGGCAGGGTGCATGTTTAGATCCTGCCTGTGGGCACTGTGGTTGACACTGAGCCATGGGTCCCCACCTGATAGGTCTTGGAGATTTGTTCATATAGAGTGTAATACAGATTTTCAAACTCGTTGTCACTGCCACAGCCCTCAGACAACAATTTTGTAGGATTCTCAGTGAGGTGGTGGCCGTTGAATTAGAAACTTTTCTTTTTATTATTACACTTTAAGTTCTGAGGTACATGCGCAGAATGTGCAGGTTTGTTACATAGGTATACACGTGCCATGGTGGTTTGCTGTATCCATCCCCCTGTCACCTATATTAGGTATTTCTCCTAATGTTAGCCCTCTCCAATCCCCCCGCATCCTGTGCTATCCCTCCTCTAGCCCCCACCCCCTGATAGGCCCCGGGGTGTAATATTCCCCTCCTTGTGTCCATGTGTTCTCATTGTTCAACACCCACTTATGAGTGAGAACATGCACTGTTTGGTTTTCTGTCCCTGTGTTAGTTTGCTGAGAATGATCGTTTCCAGCCTCATCCATGTCCCTGCAAAGGATGTGAACTCATTCTTTTTTATGTCTACATAGTATTCCAAGGTGTATATGTGCCACATTTTCTTTATCCAGTCTATCACTGATGGGCATTTGTGTTGGTTCCAAGTCTTTACTATTGTAAAGAGTGCCACAACAAACATACGTGTTCATGTGTCTTTATAATAGAATGTTTTATAACCCTTTGGGTATATACCTAGTAATGGGATTGCTGGGTCAAATGATATTTCTAGTTCTAGATACTTGAGGAGTCGCCACACTGTCTTCCACAATGGTTGAACTAATTTACACTCCCACCAACAGTGTAAAAGCATTCCTATTTCTCCACGTCCTCTCCATCATCTGTTGTCTCCTGATGTTTTAATGATCGCCATTCTAATACACCATGGAATGCTATGCAGCCATAAAAAGGATGAGTTCATGTCCTTTGCAGGGACATGGATAAAGCTAGAAACCATCATTCTCAGAAAACTAACACAAAAACAGAAAACCAAACACTGCATGTTCTCACTCATAAGGGGGTGTTGAACAATAAGGACACATGAACACAGGAGAGGAACATCACACACCAGGGCCTGTCAGGTGGTGGAGGGGCTAGAGGAGGGATAACAGGGGGGTTGGTGAATTGGGGAAGGCTAACATTAGGAAAAATACCTAATGTAGATGATGGGGGGATGGATGCAGCAAACCACCATGGCACGTGTATACCTATGTAACAAACCTGCATGTTCTGCACATGTACCCAGAACTTAAAGTATAATAATTTAAAAAAATTAAAAAATAGTTTCTGATTCAATGGCCACCACCTCACTGAGAATCCTACAAAATCAGAAACCATTAAGTTAAAACCTTGGGAAAATAAAATGTGGCTAGTCCTAAGCAGGGGTGGGGGAAGCCTGAGGACCTTTACTGCAGGGAAACGGAATGAATTCTCTGAAAAGTATCACCTCCACTTCCTTATCACCTGCCTTCCTAACAACAAATGATTTAGTGCTGCAGAGACTACAAAGTACTAGATAGGAAAATATATAATTCCCTGAGTAATTCTAAACCAGTCATGTTTTATTTCTTTTAGCTTACTTTATAAACAGGAAGTACCATTTAAAGAGTCAAGAGGGCTAAGTTACTATTCTAGAAGAGGGACCACAGTGAGACTCTGCCTGATGAGAAGGTGCAAGCCCTCTCTGGGCTGTGTTATTAACATCAAAGTCAACTGTGTCATTCATTTAGGCCCTTAGAAACTTACTCTGATTGCCAGGAACTCTGGGGTATTTAGAAAGACAGTGATAATTTAAACCAGTAACTAGAAGACCCCAAACTCACTGGGCCAGAAGTTATAGCTCTGTGTTTTAGTTAAGAGCTCAAAACCTCAGTGAATGACCCCTTCCCTCTCTGCATGACAGAGGTGGCAACACTGGTTCCATCTTCAACACCATTGCAAGTCCAGGTTCTGAGTGTGGACTATAGGGAACAAGACTCCAGCTGCAAGGTAGAAGGTACAGGAAAGCACGTGGTAACTCCTAAATGGCAGATCATTCTCACAATTAAAGATACTGAGCAATAGAAAGCTATTATCTATCAGAGAAAACATGTGTGACCCTATGTTAGTGATGTCGAGGTTCTCTCCACTAGGAGGCACAGTGACATGGTGAAAGAGATGGCACTCACAAGTACTTTCAACTGCAACAGTACATCTGAGCATCAGTCATCAGCATTGCAGCTAGCACCATACATACCTTGAAGCTGGGATTTAGCCAGTATCAAGTGCTGCTCTCTGCCAAGAGGAACACCATTTTGTAGTTCATAAAAAGGCACTGAGTAGGCTTGCAAGCCCTGAGAACAACTCAGTAGTCCCAACGGTTGTTTCTGAGCAAGGATTCTGGATCAACTAGCAGCCTATTCTGCCCAGTCTTATACACAAACTTCAGAGCCAGATGAGTGTAGGAATAACCTCCTGAGAGTGACAGGCCCAAAGACATGGCGCTCAAGGTGAGCACAACTTCTAGTGGGGGTCACCCTTGATTCATTTCTCTGGATCCGCAGGTAGCTTCCCAGGTATAAGAATTAGAACCTCGGGGTCACTCATTTATTTCTGAACTCTCACTTGATACTGTCTGGATGTTTCCTCTTGCAACTGGCTTTCAAAATTTCTGGGATATTTTAAGCACCCCAAGAGAATCTAGGGAAACCCAAGACAGAGCTGATGGCTTTAGACCATTTCTAAAAGAGTAAACCAAAGCCCCAAAACTTTCCAAACTCCTTAATAGTCTTTGAACCTCTCCTTATTTGGGCAAGGATTTCCAATGATGTGTGGGGCCTGATATTTATGCCAGCCTCTGAGTTACCACCTCACCTTTTAAAAAGTATTCTTCCCACCTCTAAAAATTTCTCTGCCAATAATAATAACAATAGCAACAGTAACTGAGATGAAAGTGATAGTTGGTAGCTATATTGGCTTCTTGGCAATTCATATAAACTGTATTTTCTAATTCTAGAAATTGTACAGAGTAGGTATTATTATTGCCCATTTTAACATACACAAAATTGAGATTTAAAGGATCTTATTTACTGGATCAAAAAAACAAATCCATTAGGATTCCTGTGTTTGAACTCAGGTCTGTTTGGCTCTCTAGACCTTGCACTTATGTCCATGCTGACTCAACCAAGGGCTTCTTCCTACAGCCTTCTATAATAATGTTTCACACCCTCTATTTTTTCCTCTTCAAAATCACCTAAGCATTCCACTATGTAAAACGGCAAAGTTTTTGAAGAGTGATCTTAGGATTTTATGGTTATGATTCGCATGGGGCCTGTCATGTCATAGTGCACTAGAATGTTTCAATGCAAAGAACCCTTTGAGGCTACTAGGTTCAGCTTAAAGCTCAGAAAACCAAGGGCAATGATCCTCTTTTGGTCCATTCTATATCATCCAGATTTCACTATCTGAGCTTTTTATAGGATCATATCCTCAGGGCAAGAACTTGGGTTTTTTGGTCACAGTTTTATAGATTATTCTATGTCTTAGTGCTACAAATAATAGGTTATCGTAAAAATGAAAAACAGCATTTTTGCACCAAGGTGAACATTGTGGATGGCTAGACCCTGAACAAACAACCAGCTTCACTAAGGAGGTCTAATTGGTTCTGTTTTCACCTAATTGAAAAGTTGAAGAACAATGTCTGTTTTTAAAGATCACACACACAGGCGTACATTTATATGAGCATTTTTTTCACATTTTTGTGATAGCCAATGTGTGATGAATTTGTCTATGGAATTATAACCTCATGAAAAGAGATTACCATTTTTCTGCTGAGACGACCTTAACTGCAATGGGTGTGAATGGTGCTGCTATAATAATTAAATCTAAAATCTTTCATAATCCTACGCTTTCCCTAGAGTAATGTTCAGCATTAGCCAAGGATGAAAATGCAAACAAGTACATGTATATTCAATAATAAAGCTTAATAGGTCAGGGAAGAAGTGGAATGAAATGAATGCCTGGTGCCTCCAGAGATAAGTAATAGTAATTTGCCTTCCTAGTTACTTCTTTGACTTGTGTTTACTGGGACTTAAGTATGTGCATCAGATTTTCCGTTATTAACAACCAAATTCATACCAAGCTTGTTGCATGGTGGGGCGGGGGGAGGTAGTTTAATGCCAATTGCTGTGTAGATTGGCTGCCTATTTCCAGAACTGTACATTTGAGGACATTTCATCTCCATGTTGAAATCATATAATGTTGGTTGGAGAGTAAAATAACTGCTGAGTTCAGTCCTCTGTGCTCTGACTCTGGATATGCTAGTTCTAACTGAAGGAGAGAAACCTGAAGACCATAAGCCCATTTCTACATCTGGCCTTGAGATGCCCTTAGACATTTCCCAAGTCATCATGGATTACCTTCAGGTTGTTCAGAAAATTAAAAGGAGAAGGGCAAAGGCACACAGAGACTTCTGTTTCTGATTACTTGTTAATAGTACTAATGAAGTCCATTATTTCCAACTGAGATATCTTTCCAGACATAATGGTGCCCCGCATTGTTAGTTCTGTGCTTTCATAAAGCACTTTCACACGCATTACCTCTTGTTATGCTCACCACCACCCTCCTGTGACAGAACCAAAGTATTATCCCATTGAACAGATGAGGGACACAGATGTACCTCAGAGCTGGTGAATTACCCCAGATATTGGGGTTTATGATTAACCAGCAGTTGAATCCAAGTATCTTGACTCCATGTTAATATGTTTTGTGAGATTCTTGTTGTTGCCATCAATTTTACTGAATATACCGTCTTTTATAAGTTGTACCCTCTAGAAAAACCTTGTATACTCCCAATTCTGGCTGGTTATGATCTAGGTTCTATGTTTGCCTCCATGATTTCTGGCTGTGTGTCTGAGCAAACACCTTAACCTTTCTAAACCTCAGAGTCCCCATCTGAAAAATGCAGCTGTAACACCATCTCCTTCATAGATTTATTGTGAGGACCAGATTCCATGCTGCTGGTCAAATACTTAGCACTTCCTCTGTCTCAGAGCATTGACCATCTAAATGCGGGAATTATTTCCCATTTCTTTTGTTGATTACTTGAATATAAATTAACATATAGACATTCCCTAGATATTGAGGTGTGCGCGTGCACACACACACACGGAATGTAAAGCTGTTTATAATAACAAGCATAGGTAGTTTTTAAATATTTGGGTTCTATAGCTTATGAAAATGATACAGTCTTCATTTCCCACAATGTGTTGTAAAGAATTATTTGTTCAGAGTCATAAGCCTGCAACTGCAAAAGAAATACCAAGATATATTTTTCTCCTTCTGTAAGATCTTCAGCACATCCTTTAGTCTCTTGAAGGACAGTCATAAATCCTGCAAATTTAGTTTATCTGAAAGCAACTCTAACAGTTGTCCTTCCCACCAATCATCCTTTATATCAGTCTTTGGTTTGCAGACCTCAGTGTACACATTCTACTGTTATGTGGCTGAGCATGAAAGTGGGGGAGCTGTGCTTTTTTTGGAGAGTTATTGGATGCCCACTCTGCTCTGAATCTCTTTTCAATATTTGAACGTAACCTCTGAAGTAACTTTTTCCCTATTTATCAAATTAGAAGCTTCTTCTTTCCTTCTGGATTCTCTTCTGGAAAAACACCCAGGTGGGATTACAGAGGTGAAAATTTTGGGAGTGGCTCTAGCACTAACTATTAATAGCTGTGTGACCTTGAGCAAGGCAATTCACCTCTCTGAATGTTTCCTTCCTTGTCTGCAAAATGAGACCAGTAGACTAACTCTATCATTTCTGGGAAGGTGCTGTGAAGCACAGTCAGCTGAAAATGCAGCACCCTCTGCCCACATGGGATTTATGGACTTGTGGGGAGACATTCAGTGGAAAGCTGTGCTGTGATCCAGCTGGAGCTGAGGGTTCAGCAGAGGAAAAAAAAATACTCTTCCTGAGATAGGGATTCTTTCTAGAAATCTTTTGTAGTGGAAGTGGGATCACTGGGCTACAAAGGATAAATAGGATTTCCAGAGTTGAGAAAGAGAATTCTAGCCCTGGAGCTGAGACTGATGTAGAGCCTAGGGGCAAGGAAGAGCAGTATATGCGTAGGAAATGGTGATTGGTCCAGAGAGCCTGAGACTGTCCCCTCGTGAAGCCTAAGGATGAGGTATAAAGTTGTATTTAATAAATAAAAATATGAACACCAACAGGACTTCAAAGACAGTGTAGCTGGAATTTTAAGATAATAAGCTACTCTTCCTGCTGTAGCTCACACTTGGAGATAGAGGGGATGCCACTGGAATTAATATCCCCATAGAAACAAATGACTCTGTGGCTCCATAAACAATTTGGAAAGTGCTGGTTCATCACCAAAATCCAGACCACTCATTTTTCAGGTGCCTTGCCTTAGGAGAGAAACATTTCTTATCCACATCATGGGCTTACATCTCTCAGATCAAATTTTACAGGAAGAGATCGGTCATATATCAGAAGGTTAACGACTAGTCATTTCTCTCCCAGCTCTTTTGTGGCCACCTAGCTACCCAGCAGCAGAGGGCACTGAAAGCCAGTGCAGGTTCACTGTGCCTTTTACCGCTATCATCCAGAGAGACCCAGCAGGTTTTTGCAATAGTCTCTAGAGCTAGGGACTGCTATCATGCCCCTCTTCTTTCATGGGAGACGCCAAGCACCTTGTCCTGTAGAGATCCAATGCCCCATCCCACCTACACAGTGATTGATCGGTACATTTATTGCACTTTTAGTAGTAAAAATGTATAGAATCCAGACATCTCTGGAGATGCTGAAATAGTATTTTCCCCTTGATTTAGGGGAAGGTAGAGAGGGAAGATGTGTGCAGAGTATGACATAAATATAAGAGCTCAAATATCTAATTAGCTGAAACAATCTTGGTTCCCTCTAGACCTTTGAAGGATTTGCAGCTGTCAGATTGTAGCTTCAGTATTTTATTCTCATTGCAAGATGTATCTGAGGATGATTTAGAAAATATGTTTTCTAACTCAAACATGACTGTGATTTCTTTGTAGGATGCTTGAGGATGACCTGAAGCTGAGCAGTGATGAAGATGACCTTGAGCCTGTGAAGACCTTGACTACTCAGTGCACTGCCACTGAGCTCTATCAGGTAAGAAGAGCTTATGGCTTTGTTTTGGGACTAAGCGGGGAGCAGGAGGAACTGGAACAGCTTTGACATGCTTTGACATGCACAAACTTTCCCATGCTTTATCCCTGGGCTTTGGAGAGAGGGAAAGAAGCAAAGATGAGCATAGTGTTCTGGAACAAGTCAAATCAGCTCAAACTTACATCAAAGCTGTAGTAAGGAGCTACAGAGCTCTTTAAATGTGCTTTCGGCCCCCTCCCATCTCTCTCTCTTTTCCATACACAAGTGCTGGTCATTAGTAAACAATAGAGATTTTCTTGCCTTCTCTTGGACTACTTAATGTCTTGGGTGACGTATAACTTTTGTTTGGTGACTCCGCCATGAGGTTTCTAGCCCATACCCATTAACTTACATATAAATGTGATGCTTCATTCACCTTTCCCAGATGCACCATTACAGAATGCGGCTGAGAATCAATACGCAACATCTTGCCACTTAAATGAACCCTCAGGCAAAAGACATTCAGCAAAAACTTGCTGCTGCCCTTGTCTCCTTCTATTCCACATTTTAAGCATTTACAGTACTTTACCACCAAATGAGATGGCAGAAATGTGTGTTTTCAGCATTTCCTTGAGACTGGACTTTATGATTTGAAAAGGCCAAGTATCATTTATGACTTATGAGAATGGCAACCTAGTGTGTGATGTCAATGATGCTTGTGCATTTTCTCTTTGAGAGAGAACTGTCTCGAATGTGGGGTCCTTTTGGGTGTGCTTATCACCTTGAATGAGGAATGCAGAAGGATTGCCTTTCTTTGAATCCCGTATCTGACCAAGGTCTTCCTACAGTGAAGTCTGCTACATCATAGAACTGAGACTGTTAAAAGGAATGCTTATGAACTGATATTTCAAGAGAGTTAACAAACATGGAATTCCATGTTCATTAAATAGTTCATGAGGAAGAGCCTGCAAAGAAAAGCTTAGGAAAAATTATCAAGGCTCACCTACTCTATTCTCACCCACAGTTGTTTATCGCTTTAGAACTCCTACCATTCTGGTATACTTTAAAAATCAAATGCATCTTCAAAGTTATGTGGCCAAAACTTTCATCTGCTTTACTTTCTCCATTTTCCTGTGCTTTAATTTTAATAATATGTAAAAAAAAATTGCATCTTTGCAAATTTAGTGCTTTATCAACATCAACCACAGGGTAAGTGCAGACATCGTACATTTACTGAATGCAGGCTGTCTCTCTCTTACTTGAGTTGGGCTTCATAGGAAATGTGAAATGCACACTTAATTTCCAAAAACGACATTTCTGCTTCCCACATTGAATACGCCAATGACAGGAGCATCATATTTATAAGTAAAAGAAAAAGAAAAACAAAAACATTCTAGGATCATTGATTTTGACCGATAGAAATTTACTTTTCAATGGAAATATTTAAAGTAGAAATCAATAGTAGTTGAAAGTAGAGTTTGCACATTGAGTTCCTCTTTATGTAATTATATGAATGTAATCTGCTTTTTAGTTTATAAAGTTATTTTCGGTACTTACGTTAAAATTGGCAAAGGGTCTCTTGGCCTGAATCATCTGGGCTTTAGGGTGTGTTCATTGACTTTGTGTAAGTGCCAAGACTCTCAGATGATCAGGATTGGTGGGTTGGAATGTTTTTATGACATGCTACCCCTAGTCATGGTGTCCTCCTCAAAAAGGCTTAGGTTCTTAGTAAAAGTTCATGAGGAGATTGAACTGGGGGCTCTAAGTTGAGGCAATATGACAACTTATTCTCTCTAGTTGAGTCCTAGGAGACAGATGTAGGCACAAGGTTATAAACATTTACAAATGCACCCTCCTTGTAGAGTTTGAAGACTAGTTACAAGGCCTGGAAGGGTATAGACAAAAAGAGAATGCTTGTGCAGTAGTGGCTGCAGTAATCATAGCAGTGTTTGCAGAACTCTGCCTTTAGGATGCATAATGTCCTTTTGCAAAAATAAATGGGTTGAAATAATTTTCTTTTTTATTGTGGTAAAATTCACATAACATAAAAGTCACCATTTTAAAGTGTACAATTCTGTGACACTTCATACATTCACAAAGTTGTGCATCCATCATCAGTTCCAGAATTTTTCATCACTCTAAGTGGAAACTCCATACCCATTAAACAGTTACTCCCCATTTTCCCCTCCCCATAAACCCTGACAACTGTTAATCGACTTTTTGTCTCTATGAATTTGTCTATTTTATATCAATAGAATCCTACAATATGCAACCTCTTTCGTCTGGCTTCTTTCACTCACCATAATGTTTTCTTGGGTCTTCCATGTCGTATATCAGTACTTCATTTTGTTTTATGGCTAAGTAGCATTCCATTGTATGAATAAACCACATTTTCCTTTATCCACTCATCATCTGGTGGACATTTTGATTGTTTCCAACTTTTGGCTATTGTGAGTAGTGCTACTATGAAGATTTGTGTACAAGTTTCACATGGTTATGTTTTCTTTCTGGTATGTACCTAGAGGTGGAATTGATGAGGCACATGGTAATTCTACTTATAGAGGAATAACCAACATCATTTTCTTTTAGATAACATAGTGCCATGTAGCACTTAACATTTATTGCGGCACTGTTCACAATAGTAAAGATTTGGAACCAACCCAAATGCCCATCAGTGATAGACTGGATAAAGAAAACGTGGCACATATACACCGTGGAATACTATGCAGCCATAAAAAGGATGAGTTTGTGTCCTTTCCAGGGACACGGATGAAGCTGGAAACCATCATTCTCAGCAAACTAACACAAGAACAGAAAACTAAACACCTCATTTTCTCACTCATAATTGGGAGTTAAACAATGAGAACACATGGACACAGGGAGGGGAACATCACACACCGGGGCCTGTTGGGAGGTGAGGGACTAGGGGAGGGATAGCATTAGGAGAAATACCTAACGTACATGATGGGGGTTGGATGTAGCCAACCACAATGGCACGTGTATACGTATGTAACAAACCTGCACGTTCTGTACGTGTACCCCAGAACTTAAAGTACAATTTTAAAAATGTTCAAAAAAAGAAAAAAACATAATATAGTGCCGTGTAGATAACATAGTATTGTTCACTCATCTTTGAATTGGGACAGTCGTACCTCCATCACCATCGTAAGGAGGAGTATGGAGACTACCACTTTTGGAACCACTCTTGCTCTGTGTCAGGTACAAGTTAGGTGTGGTGTCTCATTTGAACCTCACAGCAAACATTACCGGTAAGTTTGGGCCTCCTGGCTGAGCAAAAGAGTGCAGAATCATTCCATTTGTGGCAAAATGCTTAGGGAGAAAGCATACAAACAAATGCATCAGTCCATAAAACTGTGCTCAAGGGCCCAGACAACACTGCTGGTTTCAGCCGACATAATAGTTAGAAATGGCTCAGAACCCAGTGGCTGCATTCATGCAGACATAGTCCAAGAAAAAAGCCATTTACTTTCTGGAGACATCCCCAGATCATCTCATACATAATCATTACACCTTGACTCATTTGAAGAAACTCATATTGTCCAGGTGTAGTGAGTACATAGGAATCTTTTTCAAACAGTGTCTAAGAACTTATACTGTGGGCTTAGACCATAAACATCCCCAAGAGAATAAAGTTAAAATACATGTATGAAATCGAAACACAGGATCAAGTTATGTCAGCTTCTAAATTGGCACTTGGGTACCAAGTATGTTACAATCAGAACAGCCTTCCCTTTTACTGCCACTTCCACCTTCCACAGCAGTATTAGCCATGCTGAACCAGCTGACGGGTCCCACGCACAAATACAAGCAGAGCAAGTAGGGTATGTTTAAATGCTAAATATTATTCCCTCAGATGGGAAAATGGAACATGAGGCCAGAATGGGGGCATTATAATATAGAAATTAAAGATGCCAGTGGTCATCCACAGAGACTCATGGTCATATGAAAACATTTCTAACAGAAGATTTTACCTTCTACTGACCCTTTAAATTCAGTGATATATAATCACACGTGTGCATGGCTTCAATGAAGAAGCATAGTGATTGCAGCCTGAAAATGTCTCTTTAAACTTTCTATTTTCTCTCCAGTCCCCTACTGCATTTGACTTTCTTGGTTGGGACTATTTGGGCAGCAGACATGTCCATGCTGTATTCTAAGGTAGAGGGACAATGCTGGGACAGTGAAGGAGACTGCATGAGAGTATAGCTCTGTAGTCAGACAGACATGGCTTTGAATTCTAGCTCTGCCACTCTCAAACTGGTTGACCTTGGGCAAAGATCCAAGTACCTGTAAAATAGAAATAAAAATAGCAACTTCTTCATTGGGTCATATTGGGGATTCAATGATTAGGTAAATCAATACAGACAAAGGCACCTGACACTATGCTTAGCACATAGTAAGTTATCACCACTTTACGTGATAATCATCATCATCGTTATGAGGGCTACTAATGATCTAAAAACTTCTCATTCTTTGAAATGCTACACATATTTCCTTTCCCTTTTCTTGTCAGGAAAGGGATATTAAAGACAGCTCTGGATTATCTATTCTGTATGTGGCAAACTTGAATGAAAAGGTTCTGTCATCCTAAAATTTATTACTGGTGTGCCTGGCCATGAGTAATTTTAAGTGTAGATATTAAGAACATAGTTTTTGGAATAAAGAATCCTGGGGTTTAATCCTAGGCCTCAAATACTAGCTGTATTGCATTGGGCAAGTTGTTTAACATCTCTGAGTCTCGGACCTCTCACCAGTAGACCGGAGTAAACCAGTCTTATCTGGTTTAAACCATAGGAGTATTGTAAGGATCAAATGAGGACAATGTATAAGAAAGTGTCTTGAACTACAAAATAGGTGGTTATTCTTCCTTGCAGTCCTTTTAAACATTAACTGGCAGCCCTCTCTTTATGATCCATACGGAAATACACATAGCCCTTCATTTTGGCCTAGGTATCCATAGGCATCTGTTAGGAACTGCATTGCATGTCTTAACTGGGCCCCAAAGGCAGCCATCGGATATCAGTGACCTTAACTTTCCTCTAAGCCCTGACAACTTTTAAACTAGAGATCCCAGGAAGAAAGGCTAGGTTGCCAATGGTCTGCGCCAAGTCCTCCAGGAAATTATGTGTCTCTAAAACAGTTTTTCTTCCAAGGATTTGTGCAGGTGGAGAGTTGATTCATACCCTTCTATTGCAGTTCTTACCTTCTCTTTCTGAGCTCATGCTGTGCCCTAGAGAAAGACTTGAAGGCTCTTCTAGGATGCTGTGCTCACCTTGGTTCTCTCTAAGGAACCATCCCTGAATGGGAGATAAATAACTATTTCAGGTTGACATTGGACATTACAAACATCCAGAACAGAGTTAGAATTGGACATAGTGCCTTGTACTAGTGTCTGAATAAACATATGTGGTGCAATGTGTTTTTTAAGTTTGATATCAATGGCATAGGTGAGATATCGGGGCCACATGATGTCCATTTCCCAGCTGATTGCATTTTTGTACTTCTCAGCTGCCACTGTTGACATCATAGATATAAAATCCAACCCTGGCCTTCCCCATGCAACATTTATTGAATTGCCGTTTTCAAGCCAGCCCTCTAGGCAGGCAGTGATGGCCACTGGAGTTTGGCTAGAGAGTGGCTTGACCCAGAAGGACAGATATTTTGGGAGCGGGAATATGTTATGTTCTCTGTATGCCCCTACCTCATACCACTAAACCTTTGGTTTTTCGTTTTTGTCAGTTTTTCTTTTCATTTTTCTCGGGGTTGAAGGAACCCCTGAAAATCAGGAGTTAAACCTGGAATCAATTTTCATTTACAGCTGAGAAGCAGTTATTGATGCTGTGCTTGCAGTTCAATAAAAGATCTAAAGATATAGACCTTGTGCTTCTCTTTCAATATAAGCAGGCTAATCAGTCTCAAATGTTTTTTTAACAAATAAATTGTATTGACAGGTTTATTAAAATCGCTGTCTTTAAAGTTTTAACTCTCCGCAATTTGACCTATTCCAAAGGCTTCTAGAATGTGTGGTAGGCAAACTCCAAAGCTCCCTCCAGCACATGTTTTTAGAACCAGGTGAACATCTGCTTAAAGTTTCATTGAGTGATATTATGATGTTTGATTTCCACAGTTCTAAACATGTAGTCTGTTGTCTACCGGTGGCAGGATGGCTTGTGATGCCTGAGTTCTGAAGCCTAGTTAGATCTGGGCATGGCTCTCTCATGCCTCAGTTATCTCACACTAGCATTAGAAGCAGCGGACTTTAGAAATCTAAAAGCCATAAAAGAGATGGGTCTTGTTAAAAACTTCCTTTAGGGCATGATAACATGAATATCATCTTATTAATATGAATTAGATTGAAATATTAGATGACTTCATTTAGCCCAATTAGACGTTCCGAAAACATTTGATATGACTGAAAATGTTCAATTAATGACCAGGTTCACTAAAGACTCTAGATAAAGCTTGGAGTAGTATGCTAGTGCTTTAAAAGCAGAACTGAGCCATTAAAATTTTTTTTGAGCACAAAACATTCTAATATGCTGTGTCTGGGCACATGATTATGAGTAGCTCCAGTGTACCCAATTTTATCTTCTTTTTCTGCCAAAGAAGTACCCTGGTATTCTGTGAAATATTGACTTAATTGAAAGCATGTTAATTACTGGAGATGTATGGACACTAGTAACAGAGTTGCACCTTAAGCTTATGACCGTTTACAGAAAACAATAATCTTCTTAGATCTTCCCCCCACTTCATAGTTTTGCTTTTTTTCATCTTCAGATTTCTAATTACCTAACACACACCAAAAAAAAAGTTTATTTTAATCGAGATTCTTGATTTTGGTTTTATATTTGATCCATTTTGGTTTGTTTGTTGTTTGGTGGTGGTCATGTCATGGTGGCTGTTCTTGTTGGGCGAGCTTACTGGCCTCGTTGGTATTTGAGAATTTCAAATGAAATGAATTACGTAGACGCTGAAGACTCGACCATTCTGGCACCTTTGGGATGTGTTCCTGATAACCTGTGATGCACACTGAACTTTCAGAACCTAGTAGCCACGTTAAATTGAAAGCCCACTTTTATGTTTTAAGTTTGCTAACGAAAAAGATGCAATACATTTTACTCCAGCTATCAGCTGGCTCTTTTGAAGTTGTTGCGCTGTAGAGAATATATTAGTTGTGACAACAGATACTCTTCCCTGCTGTAATCGGTCCTATTTTGTAGCCACAGTTCTCCCTCATCATACTGAACAAGTCGTTACCTCCCCAAGGTTTCTCTGCACTTCCATCTACTTTGTTATCAGCAGAAAGGCTGGGGAAAGCCTCTTCGGTAATGACATCGATACAGCACACACAGCAAGAGAGGTCAGCCTGTCAGAGCTCTAGAAACAGCAGATGGATTAGGATGAAACTGAGTGCAAAATACCTTTGATAGAGTCTTTTAATGTAAACAGTTTATCTGTCATTGCCTTTCATTGAAATCCCTCACAAAATGATAGTATTTGGGCTGTCAGGGTTACAGAATGTAGCTGAATAAAATCCATACATTGTCATACTCAAACTATCCACGAATTAGAGAATGAGAGAACATTGTAATTTATTCATTAAAGACAGGAAAGTAAATAGGATAATGTATAAGGTTAAATAGAATAACACTGGCCTTCATATTCCCAAGATTGCATTTCCCATTTGGCTATATTAGCATAGAGACTAGATTAATAGCAAACTGCTTAGAGCTTGTATCATGTGATTTTTTTAATATACTTGAGACAAGTCTGTCACTGTTTAGAGACCTGTGTACTGAATTATTTTTATTACAATTAGGTCTTCTCCTTTAGTGCCAAATTTTTTGACTTGCAATCTACATATAATAGAATGCTTTCAGCATACAGAGATGCATAGAAGTGTAATGTTTTTACGTGTTGTGCTTACCACATGGTCAGTAATGACCAAATATTGGCTAATGTCTCAAACACTTTATGAACTGTCCAACTATGAGCATGTCAGTTGCAAAGCCAGTAGCTCTTTCGCTCAGCTTAGCACTTTTCCACAACGACCTCAAGTCGGACACTGGGGAGGGTATGTTGCTTGCCCCAAGATACAAACAGAAACAAAAATGGATATGATCTGTCATTTCAAAATAGATAATGCTCATGTATGACAGGGATGACCACAGCCTTTTCACCCACAAAGAACACACAGCACATATATGGTTCTGTAAAGAGTGTGGCAGTGAGAGTAGCAGCCACCTCTGGAAAGCTGGGGACCACTAAGTACAGATTTCAGCTGAAGTGCTGGAAGAAAGCGTTCTCATCATGTTGCTCTTGTCACTATTTCTGGGCTGGAGGAAGTGGCTAGACATCACTGGTCCTTTCTTCACTCAAACCCCACCCCAAGCACATTCTATTGCTTAAGTCTCTTCATCACCCCAGTTTGGGTCCTAATTAATTTTTGGAGCCTGGAAGTTTCACTCTGGAGTCATTCACAAGTAAGTCCCAAGAAGTGCACCATGTGTGCCTAACTTCACTGGTAGCTTCCAAGCCTCGAGTTTAATCAGGGTTCTACAATATACCTACAACAGTATGCACATCTCAAGCAAAAGCTGTATCATGAAACACTTTGCCACATTGAAAAAGTAAGATTTTGAAATTTATATCCTGGATTGAAAATTTTACTGGGGCTTTGGTTTAGGGCTCTGTCCCCTCCCCCCAGATGTCTACCATCTGCTACCATAGTCACCAGGTGGGCTACAAACACCAAGGACCTTGTTCTGTGTGGAAAACAGAATTGATAATTTGTTAAGCAGCTGTATTTACTTTTATACTTATTTATCAAGAGCAAAGAGCACAAGCATTGTAAGTGCACAGAACAGTTTCCAAATTTCAGATTAACCAATTCAATATTAACCATTCAAAATACAGGTGGGTGGACAGAAAAAAGAAACTAAACTTTCCAAAATGCATGGGCCACACAACTCATATTTCACACAGCAAAAATTTCATGGGAGTCTTTGGAACATTTTACTAAAAACGTATAAACTTGCTAAAGCTAGTTTCTCGTTAATGGAGGTGGACTAAGGTTTCATATTTAGCCCTGAATCATATTTGTGTGTGTGTGTTTCTCAAAACACTAAAAATAGACCTACTACATGATCCAA
The DNA here is from genome assembly GCF_049354715.1 of Callithrix jacchus. NCBI lineage: Eukaryota > Metazoa > Chordata > Mammalia > Primates > Cebidae > Callithrix > Callithrix jacchus. The sequence continues at coordinate 145,446,466 of NC_133524.1, forward strand.
CAATCTCACTACTGGGTAGTTTTCCAAAGTAAAGAAAGTCAGTATATTAAAGGAATACTTGCACCACCATGTTTACTGCTGCACAAGTCACAATAGCTAAGATATGAAATCAATCTAAATGTTCAACAGATAAATGGTTACAAATGTGATATATATATATATCTAAACTAAATATAAAGAACTAAAGCAAGTAGGGCTTTAGTTCTTCCCCCTCCTATGTAATCTAGATTCATGCCCTTCCCCAAGATTTCTCAGTGGGTTCAAATTGTTACAAAGTTTAGCTGGAGGTTTGTTCTCCCTGTAGCCTCTTCCATATGCCTATGGCAGTCCTCCTAAAGGACCCCTGTGAGGCAAGATGGAAATTGCTTACAGGGGGGCCCAGCAAGCCCACAGAGCTTTTCCCACTGCTTCCTCTACCCTTGTGTTTCACTAGCATGGATACTGTGCTTACAATAAAAATGGCTTGGGTATGATTCCATAAAGCAGTGGGGATACAGGTAACCAAGTTACAATTAGCAACATTTAATTCGCTCAGACAATGAGGGAAAGAGAGACTAACACTGTACTGACCAAATGTGTTATACCCATATATTTTTATTTGAATATTGATATAAGTGACACCCACCACCACCTTAGACACACACATATAAATGAAGTGTGCAATAACATCCTTTTGTCTTGTTGAAAACAAATATGGCCATGCTACTATATGACTGTATTTGTGATATTTTTGCTGTGAACAGTGTACTCTATGAGTGTGTGTGTGTGTGTGTGTGTGTAAGAGAGAGAAGGAGAGAGACAGAGAGAGAGAGAGAAAGAGATACAGAGACAGAAATTCTGTGCATTACTAATTGGTACACCACTGCCCTCACCTATGGATGTCTGTTCCAATCACATATACTCTGTTGTGTTCCTCTGTGAAGTGAATGGTGCATTGGTGCTTCTAATAATTCCTCAGAAAAGTGGAAGAACCTGGGCTCTTCTATCCTTATCTGCCCTCTTCTCCCCTCTGTGTCTTCTCACTTCTCCTGCACATGTATTCTTACCTCTGTAATATTTCTCCCAGCCTTCACTTGGAGCAGAATTGCAGCATGAGCCCCGGTTCTTCAAGACAGTGATTAGGTTTCCCTTCAAGCCTCTGAGCCATGAGCTTGCCTGGTAACGTGGAGAAAACTTTATAGTGAGTGAGAGCATCCCTATGACCAGGCATGTCCCAGAACCCCCAAGCCTGTCTTCAGAATACTCTAGGCATAAACATGGACTCAGGCGTCATTAAGTCTTAGTAAGTCTTTATTCCTTTTTACTGCATCTGCAGAGAAACACCATGCTAGATATAACTCCTTAGCTCAGGGGAGCAGATGTGTTATAAAATGATGGGAAGGGAACTATCCTGAAGAGAGAGGAATCTGTTTGGGGGATGGTGTTAATTCAGCTTCCCTCGGGAGTCATGACATTGATTTTGTACCATTAAGTCTTCACAATGTGACCATGAAACTGTTCTCAGCAACTTTTCTGTTTTAATATATTTGTACAAATCCTGATGTAGTTTCATAACTGTTACAATTGAGGCTTCAAAAGATGAAGGACAAGACATCTAAAATAGACAAATTAGACTCTGTGGCACAACTCTGTTTATTGGCAGTGTGCTTGCCTGCAGATAATGGCAGCAACTTTCTTTCAACCCAGCAAGATTCTCCTTTTCAGTTTATCACTAATGGTGAATAGATACAGTCTTTGGAGAGAGGCTTGCATGTGTTTCAGCTCTTTTGGCAGAAGGTGAAGAAAATTCTACATTTTCCTAATGAAACATATTATATTGTCCCTTCCGGCCAGAGCAGAAGTAGCATTTCCTGAGAGGCTCCCTTCCTGAATGATGATAGGATAGACCTGATAATATGACCAGGACATGCTACAGAGCATGGTTTTCCTGACTGTAGTTAGAAATAGACTGGGGGAAAATTGAGTACATTAGACAATGAGTTGGTATTTTTTTTGCTTTCTTAAGTTTAGTCTATTTTGAGTTATTAGCACAGAAATAGTAATGTCGTCCATGGTCCAAGAGAGATTCTGGTTTCATCTGCCATGTTCTTGTGTTCATTACTTCTCTTTTGATTAACGAGAAAGTAACTCCCTAGCTTCCTGTTTTCCCCTCATTGTGTCCATCTTCATTATTGTATCCACGTTTGTCTTCACAAATTAAATCTGACTCTATCCAATTCCTTCCCATGAGCCCTACATTCTCCATTGTATACTACAGAGTTTATGTAATAAAGGGCAAACACCATTGTTGCCAAAGTCCTTCACTCAATATCCAATCACACATATATATGATTCAAGGCTAAATGTGAAGCCTTAGTCCACTATATATATATACACATACATACAGATAGATACATATAGATATGCCTTTGAGATATATATATATTTATATATATGAATTACTCCTGCATGTGTACTAAAATATAGAATACCAGACCTTAAAATGACCATAGGGAGTTTTTACTCCAGCTTTCAATTTTCACGATAAGAAAACTGAGATACAAAGCAGTCAGTATTTAGTACATAAATAAAAGTCAATGTAGTTTCATCACCCAAAGTATAATGTGTTCCAAAGGAACAAGAAGCCTGATCTTCCCAGTCCAGACTATCATCGATGGGCATTTGGGTTGGTTCCCGGTCTTTGCCATTGTAAACAGTGCTGCAGTGAACATTCGTGTGCATGTGTCCTTATAGTAGAACAATTTATAGTCCTTTGGATATATACCCAGTAATGAGATTGCTGGGTCAAATGGAATTTCTATTTCTAGGTCCTTGAGGAATTGCCACACTGTCTTCCACAATGGCTGAACTAATTTACACTCCCACCAGCAGTGTAAATATTATGCAGCAATCAAAAACGATGAGTTCGTGTCCTTTGTAGGGACATGGATGAATCTGGAGAACATTCTCAGCAAACTGATACAAGAACAGGAAATGAAATACCGCATGTTCTCACTCATAGGCGGGTGATGAACAGTGAGAACACATGGACACAGGGAGGGGAGCACTACACACTGGGGTCTATTGGGGGGAATAGGGGAGGGACAGCGCGGGGGGAGCTGGAGAGGGATAGCAGGGGGAGAAATGCCAGATATGGGTGAAGGGGAGGAAGACAGCAAATCACACTGCCATGTGTGTACCTATGCAACTATCTTGCATGTCCTGCACATGTACCCCAAAACATAAAATGCAACAGAAAGGAAAAAAAAAAGAAGCCTGATCTTACTAGTAGCTTAAGGATAAAGATATATTACCCAGTATTTCTTGCCAATTAGGTTTTTGAATACATAATTGAGTACCTATGTTCTAATAATACACTTCCCATTTCTTCTGCTTATACATGGTAGGGAGGAAGCCTCCATTAGGCATTGATTGTCTCTCACTAAAAGACACACGTCATTTTGTGAGGTGTGCCCCCTTAGCATCAGGGGCAAGAGGGCTCAGATTGGTTAGGGGAAAGAAAATTGAATTTTCAAACCCACAACTCCCAGGAGAACAGAGTGACCAAGTGCCACTTACATTGGGCCTCCTGACGGGAAAATAAATGCCTCATAGCAATACTGAAACGCTTGCCTGGAGTCTCCATATTTACTCCACTTAGAGAATGATTAGTGTCAACAGATGACTTTTATGGGTGAAACATGCCTCTTCACCAAAGACAGTACATTTTTCATTAAGTTACAATAAACCAAACTTTAGTTATAAAGGAAATTTCCAGTTGACAAATGGATATTGCTAAAGGATTTTCTGTGCAGCAAAATAGCCAGAGTGAAGGGAACAAGTCTTTATGGAATGTAGGCACTTCTGAATGCTGTTATCACATCACCTTTGGGCCAGGCACTCACAAACTCTGGCTGCCATGGTAGTGAAATGCACATGCAGGTACAACGAGCACCCGCTACACTGGCTGTGGCAGGGTCTTGAATGGCAGTGAGGGTAAAACTGATATTTACTCAATGAGCAATGGGAAGCCATGAAGGATTATGACAATGAAAGCAATGTGATCAAAGTGGAGCCTTAGGAAGATTCGTCTTGCAGTAGAACATAAAATGGATTTAGGACAGGGAGACCAGTAGAGCAGTGAGGTGGCAGTGGCCATAGTCCTGGTGAGAGGCAGTACAAATCAAGTTAAGCAGCAGCTGCAGGAAGAGTGAGGAAGCCACAGGTAGCTACAAGCCTTCTTTCAGAAAGTGGTGCTGGAAATTCACCCTGTGAATGCTGCTCCAGACTCCCTCCTCTCTGGAGTGTAAACAAGAGCCTTACATTCAGTTGCAGGATGAATTTAGATGCACAGCAGCCTGGAGCTCAGGTTTTCCTCCAGAGGCTTATTTTTCCCTCCATAGAGAGCTTAGAGTCCTCGGGTACATTTTCTTTTTTCTTTCTTTTCTTTTTTGAGATGGAGTCTTGCTCTGTTGCCCAGGCTACAGTGATGCAGTGGTGCAATCTTGGCTCACTGCAACCTCTGCCTCCTGGGTTCAAGCAATTCTCTGCCTCAGCCTCCCGAGTAGCTGGGATTACAGGCACCCACCTCCGTGCCCAGCTAATTTTTGTATTTTTAGTAGAGATGGGGGTTTCTTGGCCAGGCTGGTCTTGAACTCCTGACCTCGTGATCCACCCGCCTTGGCCTCCCAAAGTGCTGGGATGAGCCACTACATCTGGCCTTCTTAGGTACATTTCCATACCCAGAGCACAATATCCAGGCCTCTGAGACTGCCTAGTCATTCCTGATTCATTTATCTCATCAATGGTTATTAAGTGACTATTAAGTGCAAGACATAGTTCTATCCACTTAGAACAATTTTTCCCAAACTCTCCCTGTCAAAATTCTATTTCTTCCCGTTATGTATAGCACAGACCTATTTCATTGATTATTAGAAAGGAATTAATAAAGTTAAAATGTGGAAAGCCCAGTGATCTAAAGATCGGTAATGTGGTTTTGCTTCCTAGAAGTTCAAGGTTCAAATACAGGATATTTCCATGTATGTTTTCAGGCACCCATACAGAAGGTTAAAAATAATGGGTAGTCTTTTCCTAAATATTATAAGCTCTGTATGTAAAGTCAGAAATTCAGGCAGATATCCAGGTGCTGCAATATGTTGAGTGACATTTTGTCCTCTTAATCTGCCATCCTTGGCTGTGTGTGCTTTCTGCCAGGCGAAACCCCAGCCTACAGGATACATTGTCTTTTGCCATTTTACTCATTCCAGTGAAATCTATTTAAATGCTGTAATTAAGAGCTTCAATTTTATATTTAAGCAAGTGCTGTCAGTATATATCTCTTCAATTGATTTAACCAATTCTGTACGTATTGATTTTAGACCATCTGAAAACCAAATGATGAGTTCATTTGTTAATAGAAGAGTTTCTCTTCTGAACTTAGGCAATCAATGCAATTTAGCGATACATGCTGGTAGGTTAGGGTATAGCTGTGTCTCACAGAACAATCATGTGAAAAGAAAATTTAAATCCAAAGCAAAACAAACACAAAACCCATGCAATTGTTTTGCTGTCTTTTTCCATGTTGTTGAATATCCAGTTATTCGAAATTACCTGAATGACTGGGTTTTCTTTTTTGATTAGGAGTTATAAAAACCCAGTTTGGATGTATCTGCTAGTAGAATGTAAGGAAAATGCACATGAACTAGGAAATGTAAAAAGCATATAGAGCAATACTAATAAAATCACATTTATGCTTGACTGACAGCATTATTATTGATTATGGAAAACAACACCTGAGTCCACTGCTACACTATCTCTAAGCCATCCAAGTGTTCACTCTGATAGTCTCAACATACATACAGGCAACAGATTGCATTAGATTGGTTTTCTGTCAAAGGAGGGGAATAATGTTATAAGTCTGACTATAACTATTCAGGGCATGCTTCTTGTAACCCTCAAAAGATTCTCTACATTTTCTATAAATATAGTATACATGTCTATTGGACTAGAAGAGCAATTAAAGGAGTATAATCTCTGGGACAGAATTACCTTGCTAAAGAATTTTGAAGATGTGTGATCATTATATAGAAGATGACTGGCAAGTTTTCTAAGCACTTTTTATGTCACATTTTATCCCTAAGGAAATATATCATGTATGCCATGTTGTTGGGACTCAAGAGACAGCAACTGTCTTTCCTTCCTTCTTTCCTTCTACCTATTTTTTTGATGATAGGTTTATGTAATTCAATATGGTTCCTGAGTTACTGAGCTTTAGTGCAGCACAAGGATTCTCTACATAAAAGAAAGACAAGGTTCTGATTTTCAGAAACATAGGTTTAGCGAGGGAGCAACTCTGAGCCTGTCTGTAGCCACTTCATCCCTCCAAAGGAAATAAATTTGCTGATAATGAGAGAGGAGTCAGCTCAGAAATGCTCCTTGGAATCATAGAAGTGCTTTCTTCCTTGGATAGAATTTCTCAAGATACCCCATGACAGAGGGGCCCCGGGTAGAATAGGAGCTTCAGGGCTTCCCCGTCCTCAGGGTCCAATGTTAATAAAAAAAGTCAAGAGCCCCTCTGATGGAGTGAAGTGTGGAAGGAGGGGGCTACTAAAAGACGGATCAACTGGAAAATATGGAATCATCTTAGGCTTCCTTAGAAACAGAGCAAGAGAGAGAAAAGAGAGAAAGACAAATAGAGTGTCAGAGAGAAAGAGAGGTCTGTAGAATCTAAACATATCAAAGTCTTCTGTGAATAGCGCTTTCCACACAGAAGTATTCTGTTCACTCTGGAACCACTACTCAGATGGAGAGTAAAAGCTAGAGGTTCCTGTAATCCTCATTGGAATAACTACTTAGGTCTCATACTACAACGTAGCCTCTACTCAGTAAGCCCAGTAAACGATCTGGCTGTAAAAATCTATGCATGAACACCTGTGTAGAAAGCAGTCGCAATCAAGATGCACCGCATTTACATAACATGCTGCAGCTTCCAGAGCACTTGTCAGTGTTGGCTGCTCACAACCACCCTTGCTGTAGAAAAGGCAGAAATTGTTATCTTCATTCTTTAAATGAAGAAACTGTTTGTTGCTCAAAGGTGTTTAGTACTTGCCGATAGCGTAAATGGCAAAGCTGGGACTAGAACCCAGGTTTTTAACATTTCTGGCACAGCACTCTTTCCACTCTAGCCTATTACCTCTCATCTTACCATACTGGAGCATATTCTCTAACATTTTGATTTCTTTTATTGTTTTTAGTTATACTAGAGCTTCCTCAAAAGTGAGATAAATATCATGATAGGAAACCAGGATACAAAATAAGAGAATATAGGTTTATAAAAGCATAGAGACGTTATAAATTAAAGCAGCATAACTGTTAACTCTCTAGCTTCCATTTTCCAATCAGTTTTAATTACTTTAATGTGTGTTTTTAAATGTAAAATTAGCTGCAATCCCAATATGTAACTGTCTTGATGTTTAGTGAATTGTGTTATGTGATTTCCTTTTAATTTCCCTTCTTTTGTAGTGTGTCTTACATTCCGGCATGTATATCTGGAACTTGGGATTGTCTTCTTATGTTCCATCATTTCAAAAGGGAAATTCGCTCTTCGTGTATTTTGTAAAATAATTCTTCTACCTTAAAGGCACATATCATTTGCACATAAATAATTAACTTAAAATGTTTTCCTCAAAGTCTCTTAATATAATAATTCTTCATAGCATGCCTAAAACAACATCAAATTACAGTGAAAGCAAAGTAACAAATTGAGAGCTGTTTCTCATATGGTGATGTTCTCTGCACACAAGAGGATGACATAAGGACATCTGACTAGAGCTGTTGGGACATCAGAATGATCACAAGTTAATTTCCAAAGAAAAGAGAACCTCTCAGCATAGACATTTTCAATCAATAAGCAAGCAACCCAGAAAAAATTAATTTGAAGGAAGTCATTTTCCTATGTTGGCTCTATAAAAAGATATATGTTCAAAGAAACTGGCCTCAAACATGATCATGTTCCTTTTGATCAGAGAAAAATAACTGGGTCTAATTGACAGTTCGAAACCATAGAGCAGAGAGGGTATTTTCAAAAAAACATGCTTCTAAATCAAAGGGAGGTTAAGCAATGTCACTTTGATTTTTCCCTCTCCCTGTGTCCTGCCACTGGCATGCTCAGCCTATCACATCCAGCATGTTTTAAAAGGAAACCACTTGAACACAGCCCCCATTAGTCTGTGATAACCTAAGTCTTCTAGAACAGACTTAACTGTTCTAAAAAAGTGGATTCGCATGATTTCCACAGTGACATGTCTTCAGCCTACTGCTGTATCTTATTGCAAACCAGCCAGCCTTGGGAGAGAAAAGGGTGTTTTTTTTTTTTTAAAGAAAAAGCAGATGTGAGTGTGCATGTGTGTAGAGACTGGGTCCTGCTGCTGTAGTAAAAGGTGCATGGCAGTCCCCACTCCATGCCAGTACCACCTCTCCCTTTGTTCCTCTGACCTGGCAGAATCTGCAGGGTCAGTGAGATTTGCATCCTCTGTATATGGACTGAAAATGGACACGCTTTCATATGTAAGATATACGTGACAGGTGAGTTGGGCCAGCCAGACACATATGTCTTCTTTTCTCATTTTCACCTCTTACCTCATTCCTTAGCTTTTTTCCTACTCTTGCCAAAATTCAACCTCAGGCACAGATGGTGAGAAAATGATTTTTGCCTACCAAGCCAAAGAAAGTGCCCAAATATTAATGGTTATTTATCTAGAAACAGAACCTGAGACTTAATAAATGGAAGCATGGATTTCTAGCACTAACATCTAAACTTCAGAAGTGTTTTATTTATTTTTAAAAATACTTGCAATTGCATTCAGTTGTTATGCATAGAGTGTCACCCAGAGTGTCAAGTCCAGAGTTAGATTATACGTTGTCTCTGCTAAAAGTGGTTGCTTCCGTGTTCTAACTTATAGCAGTATTTTCTTCTGTAGCCCTTACCCACGTCCAAGAAGTACAAATATAAAGGTCCCCAAAAAGATACGTTTTTAAAGGATCTGAACAACCCTGAGGTTGTCAAATGGCTGCTTCAGTGCTCTTTTATCAAACGTAATTTCTATGGCCTGAAAAAGTCTATAGGAGTACAAGTTTGGTTCTGATTACATAATTATGCTACAGAAATATGAAAATAAAATCATCACTAAAACCCTCCAGGTGCTTAAACAGTTTGATAGACTGTAGCCATTCTGCCATCAGCACCCCCAGCTGTGTTGCTTAGCAACATTTTAATTCCAGAAGAATCGAAGGAGATGAAATCCCTGTGGAGAAGGAAACAGAAATAAGAGGGCTGTTGACAGATGATCTGAGTTGTTTCTTCTAATATACTGTGAAGATCACTAGCTCTTTTCATGAATGATAAATGGACTGTACACAGATCAATGGGTTCAGCACTAAACTGGAACCAGACTCCATGTCTAAGGCAACGCAGGCCGAGAGGCCCAGAGTTTTCCTCATTTCTATGATTTGGTGTGTATTTTCTTAAAGGTTCCACAGGAGGAAATTGATCTGAGTATTCAGTCATTTTTTGCCCTTTTATGGTGTCGGCTAATAAAAATGATTTTGGAAATGGACACTCGACTTTCTGTCATGGTGCGAGTGTGGCCAGGTTTCAGTAGTAGTGTTAGGATGAGCAGTTCCCTACCACAAATCTAAAACTCCAGGATATGCCCACAACCACTCCCTCTGCATCTATTTCCCCTATCTGTCATTACAACCCAATCAGGTCCAAACAGGGTAAGATGAGAGTGAAAGGTTGGAAGTCAGGCACCCTAGTTGTGCACCCACGAGTCTACTTTTATGGTCCCTGATGAACTTTCTAGGCAGCTGTCACAATGCCTGCCTGTATTGGAAAGCTGCACTTGGACAGGTAACCATGTTTCCCAGGAGAAGAAAATTGCTTTCTGAGTCTCCAGTCTGCTTATCTACAGCACCCTTAGCTCCTTATGTTTCTGAAGAGCATTTTATATTGCTTATTGTTTTGGTAGCTAGTTGCAATGATTAGGCCTGCTAATGTCGTCTAATTGTGTATTTTCTTCTGTTTACAGGCTGTTGAAAAGGCAAAACCGAGGAATAATCCTGTGAAGTAAGTTATTATTTTTATTAGTTGCAAATGTTAATTTTAATGGACTCAGTGCATGTGAAAAAATAAGGTCATAAAAGAGACCTTGGATTTTGAGTTAGTCTCTGTTCATGACAATTTGAAGACAAAAACAAAACAAGCCAAAAAAAAAAAACCTCCAATGAGCAGGGACCAGCTTATACTTTTCCCTGTGTTCCTGATGAAGAAATGCCCCAAGTTGTACCCAGTTTACATAAATTAATATGTTCAGTCCATGAATAGCTGCCAAATACTATTATAATCATATTCAATGCATAGTACTTCAAGCCTTTGGGTTTTGCACATGCTAAAAAGATTACATTTTTAATTGCAAACCTTGGACCTATGACAGAGACGTAAATGACTGAAAGTGTGCCAAGTGATTTCCAGCCACGTGGGGAGGTTTCGCACCTTGGCATCAAGGCCTCAATACTCTGTTAATGAAAAGCTCATAAAATATACTTAACTAAAGGCTTTTCTTTTTTGTTTTAGCTAACAGAAAGCAATTCCCAAGGCATTTTATGAGATACTCTTAAATCATAAACAAGCCACACAGCCCTCTTTTAAATATAGTACATCTTAGACATCCTGTCTCTTCCAGAAGGGAGACTTTCAAATTAAGAAGGATGACTGTCTTGTCATTTGGGTTTGTGACATCTGATTGCAGTGTTACAATGCATACTAGTCCTGCCAGCTCTGTGGCTGAGGGAGGACTTTTTCTATTTGCTGGGTTATTTTAGGTCTGGTAATATCACATCTTGAGGAACACTATGTGTTAATTTATTTCGGCTGACTTCCATTATAGTTGGTACCAAAGAAAGAAAGGGAGAGTGCATTGATTATTTAGTTTCTGGGAGAATGGATCGGCTAATGCCAATGACAAGAAGCCTGTTTATCTTTTGTATAATAAAATAATTAACTTTTCCAGGGCTTCAGGGTAGCATTTAGCATACCATTAAATCCAAGCCCTAGTACATGTTTCCAAAAGGTGTTGTGTGCTTTTAAGTTTCATTTTTCTTAGGCCAAAGAATGTTCCGTATCAGGCTCTGTAACGTATAGAGGGGCATCTGTAGTCTAGAGATATATTGTGCTTTAGTCCTATTGAAGTATTTGTACTAGCTGAGGTTTCGTCTGGTTGTTCATTTGGGGTTGAAATCTTCTCTGCAGCCTGATTTCTTTTCCGTCTGAATGCCCTGAAGGCTCCTCCACTGTGAGCCTGTGGCTGGCAAGCTCAGAGAATTAGAGGATGGTGCTAATGAGGCCAGGGTCAGAGCTTCTGTCCCTGGGTGGGCGATTAGTGATCTTCTCTCCTGCAGTTCAACTGCACTCCTCCTTCCAGTCCGCCTGCATGCAGATGTGTGCCCCAGGTTACAAAGCATGGGGCTAGGGCTGGAGGAATGTAAATCGAGGCCCTCTATGGCAAATGTCTCCAAGCTCCAGCCCTCCCAATAGGAAGTGATTCCCAAGCTGCATTTTTGCATTCACAGAATAGCCCATTGGCATGTTTGGGGTTGCATTTAATTCTATTCTAATGGCCTAGAAGTGGGACCAGTTTTCTCTTTGCTCCTTGTGAGAATTTGACCCTACAGTAATTGTATTTTTTATGAGTTCTTATTAATTCATGGCGCAGACTCTATCTAATGTGTGGCATTTTGAGGAATGTTATAAAAAGAAGGCAAGGAAAGTAGAAGAGTCAAAGGATTATTGAGCATTGTGCTTTAAATATATTTAAAAATCCACTTAGTAATAAACCTAAGTCACAACCAACTGGTATGTGTTTAGAATTGTCTTCTAATTAAAGAAGATACTATTCTCAGGGTGAGTTTGGGTTCATGATACCAAACTCAGCACTTGAAGAAGAGAGACTTCCTCAGGACCTCAGTTCAGAAACAGAAACTTCACCGTAGGGTTCAGTTGCACTGCCTGACAGAAGAACAGAGTCAAAGGTTTTAAAAGTTGTATACATAGTGGTCCTTTCGCCATTTCTGATGTCTACTAGACAATTTCAGTTACACGCAATGCACTGGAATCCCAAACAAAGGTTCAATACATGTTTTCTGAATGAATGAACAAGTAAACAAATTGCACATATCCCAGAAAACAGGGATTCTTCCAGGAAAATAGGTTTCTTCCGGTAACCTAGCCTGCAGGCTTGATAAGGCTGGTGGCTCTCCTCTAGTAGAGTGCCACCATCATGTCAAAAGGACGTGTGCATTTGTAACTAACCAAGTGGTCCAATCCCTGTTATTCTTGACTCATGACACATGTAAAAATGTTCCTCCATTGCTCTGGTTCTCTCTAGCTGTTTTGTTTCTGACCAGTTCCTTGTTTGATCTCATATCAATAATTAATATTCAACTGTCTTTTTGAGCATAAAAAGTGAGTACAGTTTTGCTGGAAAACAGAGGTCCAGTGGCATCATTTACAACTCAAGTTTGAACACAAATTGGTGAATATGGCCATGTATATGATTTGATATAGCCGTTTGGTGTAGAGTTTGGCAAATGGTTGAAAAAAATCAGAAGAAGATTTCTTGACATGTGAAAATTATATGAAATTCAAATTTCAGTAAGTATAAATAAAGTTATATTGGAACACAGCCACACTCATTCATTTCCATATTGTCTGTGGCTGCTTTTGTGCTACAATGGCAGAGTTGAATAGTTGTGACAGAAACTGTATGTAGCCTACAAAGCTGAACACTTTTACCATATGGCCCATTATAGAAAGTTTGCGGACTCCTGCTCTAGTTGGTAAGGTAGAAAAAAGCATTAAGCTTTTTTGTGATGCTGAAGGTTGAACTATCAATCCTTTCTCCTTTGGTGTTTAAAACAATGAGTAGATATTTACTGAGCCCTTATTGTGTGTTTAGGACTTTCTAGGGTTGATGTGCCACTTAATTCTCATTCAGAGGAAAGAGACTCACTCTTCACTTACTACCTTTGAAAATCATACAGATACGAAATCCAGTGACAGGGCGTTGATGTCTCAGAAACCAGTGAACACACAGAACACATATCTAGAGCATACTGAGCATACTGCTAGTCTTCCAAATTGTGCATAGATGGATTTATTGCAAAAGCATAGGAATTTTCTAAAATTCTGTCACTTCCATATCTAACTAAGGCTAAATAAGCTTTCAGTTATGGTGATGGTCAATAAACTTCTTAGTACATGGCTAATAAGTTTCTAAAAGTTTCACCTCCCCCTCCCTATTTCTCAACCACTTGTTCAATTTATTTTTAATACTTTCATGGTTGTAAGCTGCTTCTTTCATTGCCATAGGGAAACTGTGATACACACTAATTACACTCCATATAAAAGAGAAATTAAATATATGCCTAGTGAATATAAGCACATAATATGCCTGGACACACTAATGCCATTCCCTTGAAACATTAAATAGTACCTCTGAGGGTAAGACTCAAGCATGATTGTTCTTAAGATCAGTGATCCAGGACAAGAGCAGCCTGGTGTATTTCTCACCGTATTGGAACCATACTGGTCTCAGAGCTTGATTAGTGTGTTCAAATTATGGCTTTTTAATGCGTCAGAAAGACTTTCACTTATATTTTAATGTTCTGTGCTGTCATCTCCAAGATTTCATTGTGACTGCAAGGCCTGAGAGATGTACAGATTTCTTCCACCATATGTGACTTATCACATACATTTTTTTCAAAAACACATTTCTGTTATTAAGACATATGTGATAGTACATTTCTAAAAATGTGAATTGCTTTTGGCTAAAAGCCATGCACTAATAAGTTGAATTGAATCTAACCAAGGTTGACATCTGTTACCGAAAGAGAGACAGGAAGAAACAGAGAGAGAGAGAGCATGCACACACTGTTGTCAAGCATAAAATTATTTCCTGCTTTTACGCTTTAACAACATTAAAAAATGTGATGGTTGTCTTTCCCAATTCGGGATCAGAATCCACTCTGTGTAGGAAATTACAGGTTTTTTTTTTTTAGGAACTGATTCATTATAGACATGGTGCTTTCATTAGTGAAAATAACAAATAGCCACAAAAGTTTTCCTGATTATGATGTTTGTGCGTTATTCATTTACTCACCTGATGAATATTTATTTAGGTTCTACAACATTCTGGGAACTGTGATAGATGCTGAGGGAATTAAAAGTAAATCTGACACAGATCCTACCCTTGAAGAGTTTAGAGTCCAGCAGAAAAGATAAAATCGGTTTGTAAAGAATTAAATACAAGATACATAGGGAGAGAAATGTTTGTTAAGTGGGGAACAGATAAAGTATAGGGAAGCTCTAAAGACAAAAAGTTCTTCTGGTTAACACTGTCGAAGATGGAAGGGATGATGGGGGAGGAGGAAACATTTGCACCAGGATTTTAAGGACTGCTGGTTTGTGACGCTGGTGCTGAGGTATGGCAAGGGGAAGCAAGGAGCCCAGGATGCTTGATGGGATGCAGGCAGTGAAAGGCCAGGATGGAAACCAAGGCTAAGTAGAAATGGAAGCCTAGGGCCCTCAGAGCTTATCCAGATGAAAGAGATTCACACGGTAGAGTCAAACAGCATTGAAGAGCTCTTCACTTGGCACCGAATGAGAATCATCAATCACAAAGAGTTATTAAACACAAATAGTTGATAGACTTGGGTTCCAGTCTTGAATCTGATATTAGTATGGAATTGCACATGTCGCTTCCTTGGTATAGGCCTCAGCTAGATGACTTATACGGATATTCCACTTCTTTAAAAAAACCAAAGCTTGGAAATCTGTTTTATAATTTTACTCATTTTAGAACAATATTAGCCCTGTTAGTTTGATGTAGATTCATGCATGAACATAAATTATATATGTGTTTATATGTGTGTATAATGCATCTGTGTTTAACTCCATACACACTCACCTGCAGACACATAATGCCTTTCCCCATCATTTTTACCTTTTACTTTGGTGAAATAAAGTACAAAAAGCCACATCATTAGAGTTTTAAAAAGATATCTTTTGTAGAAAATAAGTGTGGCTCCAAAACAATATTAGCCCTGTTAGTTTGATGTAGATTCATGCATGAACATAAATTATATATGTGTTTATATGTGTATATAATGCATCTGTGTTTAACTCCATACACACTCACCTGCAGACACACATAATGCCTTTCCCCATCATTTTTACCTTTTACTTTTGTGAAATAAAGTACAAAAAGCCACATCATTAGAGTTTTAAAAAGATATCTTTGGTAGAAAATAAGTGTGGCTCCAAAGGCATTGGGTAAAGCCTCTGAAATGGCCCCTAGGACCAAAGGGAATTCCCCATTTGGAGTCCGTATCTCTTGTGATGTTCTTGTATACATGCACATCAGAGATGTGCAGAATGTCAGTCAGTTAAGCCACCATTCTGAATGATAAGACAGCAGAACCTGATTTGTGTTCTGCCAACCAAGTTTTGAGGGATTGTCTCCTTTAGAGACAATCCTTTTAGAACAAAAGGCTCCAGCACCATGAAGTTTCGGCATCTTCTATACTATCCCTTTCCTGGAGCATCACTGTGCACAATCACATAAGGTAGCCTCAAAGAAAAAGTTCTGTTTAGCTTTGTCTTACCGAAGGATTCCCAGATGTGTTTGGCCGGACGATATCTTTGTCTGGCAGGGCAAATATTTCATGAAACGTAGAATTGGTTGTTGTTGCTAAAAATGAAGTACTGTAGTTCCATTTAAAATTGTTTGATTCCACATTTGTTGGCAAGGTTACAGAGAAAAGGGAACACTTATACACTGCTAGTGGGAGTGTAAATTAGTTCAACCATTGTTGAAAGTAATGTGGCAAATCCTCAAAGAACTTAAAATAGAATTACCATTCAATCCAACAATCCCATTTTTGGGTATATATCCGAAGGAATATAAATCATTCTACCATAAAGACATATGCATGTATATGTTCATTGCAGCAGTACTCACAATAGCAAATACATGGAATCAACCTAAATGCCCATCCATGGAAGACTGGGTAAGGAAAATATGGTGTATATGCACCATGGAATACTATGCAGCCATTAAAATAATGAAATTATGTCCTTTGCAGCAACATGGATGGAGCTGGAGGCCATTATCCTAAGCAAAGTAATGCAGGAACAGTAAACCAAATACTACATTAAAAAAAATTACTTTAAGTTCCAGGATACATGTGCAGAATGTGCAGGTTTGTTACATATGTATATGTGTGCCATGGTGGTTTGCTGCACCTATTGACTCATCCTCTAGGTTCCCTCCACTCGCACCCCACCCTCCAACAAGCCCTGGTGTGTGTTGTTCCTCTCCCTGCGTCCATGTGTTCTCATTGTTCAACTCCTACTTATAAGTGAGAACACGAATACCACATATTTTGAGTGGGAGCTAAACAATGAGAACCATGGACACTACAAAAGGGACAGTAGACACCTGGGCCTACTTCAGGGTGGAGGGTAGGAGGAGGGAGAGGATTAGAAAAAATACCTATCAGGTACTATGCTTATTAACTGAGTGCTGAAATAATTTGCAAATCCAACCCCATGACATGCAGTTCACCTATATAACAAACCTGCACATGTACCCTGAACATAAAATAAAACGTTGTTTTAAAAAGAATATGAATTTGCTGTAAATGCTTAGATTTATTTCTGGGTTCTCTATTGTGTTTCATTCTTCTGTGTGACTCCTATGTCTTTTTTACAGTGTCACACTCTAAATTATTTTTATGGATTGTAAATGTCCTGAGATACAGTCCTCAATGATGGTACAGGAAATTTTGGGGTGGGTCCCAATGGTGAGATACATGAAGCTAAGTAGTCCCCAGTGAGCTTCATCAGATCAGTGAGCAAAATGCCCAGTCCACTCATTTCATAGTAATAAGGCACCCTCAACGATGCGCTTCCTACCACCTCCCCAGACCGCTAGTCAATCTCTTACTGGCTCTAGCCATTTTAAGTACAATTGAAATAACATTTCTCTCTAAATTACTGCATAAAATAAATTGGGCCTTTTATGTTGTCCAGATAGATACAATTGGATGCAACAGGTTCCAGCAATCATTCTGTCAGTTAGTGAAATTTGCACAAATTTCTGGACACCTTCCTTTTTATTGGTATTTGGAGTTATGCCATCTAGATGAGAAAACTGAGACCCAAAGAGCAAACTGCCCAGAACCCCAAGTTTCCAGGAACTCTCCAGTTTTTACCAGCTCCCTCTCAGGATACATGTGTCCACTTTCAATGCCTAGAAATGTGTTATTGGTTTTTTCAGTTGTATTATGTAACTTTATTTAATGATTTATTTTCTTAGAACATGATACCAAATGTGTCAAAAATTAATAAATCATCGGATTTGAAAGTTCCTTAACAATTATGTCAACTTCAATTATATTAAATTTATATCTGTAAGGATAAGTTTCTTCAAACTTCAAACACATTGGTTGCCTCATTACCATCACTCATCTTTGCAAAAGTTTTATGAGAACCTTTTCTCTTTAGGTGTTAAATTAATACTCTAATAACCATGGAGATAAAATAGAAACAGAAAGCACCCATTTGTTGGTGAATCTGATGGACCTCAACTAAGCCAATGTGGAATTAAACCATTTTAAAGGGAACTAAACCACATTCTTCTTAGTAACAACATTCATAAAATACTGCCTGGTCCACATGTTAGTTTTTTAACTCTGTCCTTCTTAGTGTTTGCTGCTTAGACAAGAATGGACAACTCTGTCTACAATCTGCCAGCACAAGTCAGCTCAGTTTTTGCTACATAAAAGTCACACCTAGAATTTTATTTTAATGTTTCCATGTAGTTATCTTTCAGTAAACTGTCAAAAAGTTAGAGTCACATAGCTAATCTGCTAGAATTCAAGCAAACCACATTTTTGCTCTTTTAACAGACAATAATGATGTCCCTACTATGTGACAGACTCTGTCGATAGAGAGATGAGTTAAATGAGATCTCTGCTCTGAGAGTCCCCATACAGTGGCAGGGAAAGACAAGGCCATTATACTACAGAATAGGTTGTTTGTATGATTGAAGCATGTGCAGCATTCTATGGGGCAGAGATGAAGGAAGGAGCAACTGCTGAGAGTGGGCTCTCCCTATCTCAGTAGGAGTCCACCAGTGAACAGTGGGGAGAGGCCATTCAAGAGAACAGAACAATACTTTCAAAAGGCACTAAGAGAAGAAAGCAGATGCTGTGTTGTGAGCAATGTCTGGTACTTAGAGTCAGCTTAGGAGGGGGGTCATTTTTCACAGTAGCAGAAGATACCAAGTGTGTGAGCTGCAGAATAGAAAAGAAAGAAAAGAGGTGTTGCATGTGCCAGGATACCTGAAGCATCACGCTGCCACATGTTAACACTTGGGCTCCACTTTTGGTATTCGGAGGAGAACAGTGCAGTGTGGGTAAAGCTAACAAAATGCTGGAAAGGATTCTTTTATTCTAGAAACTTAAAGGTTAGATTAGGGAGAGATTATAAGGTACTCTTTTTAAACTGTTTGCAAAGAAATAGACACATCAAGTCCTTTCAGATTATATCTAGCTAATCCTTCTCTATGAACTGTGATGTAAGTCTCAGCTCATATAGAGTTCCTGTAAGTATTCAGCTGTTCCCTTGTGGCTTCATGAACCCCTGATTATTTCTTACATTTTAAAAAATGTTTCTTTCATACAGTTCCTTTCACATTACTCAAATGTCTAGGTTACACTAAGATATAGTATTTTAAGCATGACCCAAACACCATTATTTTAGCTTCAGTTTCTGAATTCACTTCACAGACATAAAATTTCTTGCTGAATGTATTTTTGTCAGCCCAAAACATAAGCATAGTAGGGCTGTTTTTATTTCTAGGGAAATGATGCCTGCCCCCATGGTGACTACACACAAGGCTCCAAACAGTCAATCAGTCCTCTGTCGACCACAAAATGCGTTCAGAGTCAAGAGCCTGAGGTAATAAGTTATTATTTAGTTGACTACTAGTTTGGGGGGACTGAGAACTATAGAAATCACTCATTTTGGCCAGGGACTCAAATAGGAAAAAATAGTATCTGCTTTCTTAAAGCTTTTGCCTAAACCAACAGCAGTTAACTAGAGAGCAACCATTAAAAAAAAAAAGTAAATCATTCTATAGGAAAATGTTTTTATTTGTAAAATTTACAGCATAAGGTATATTACATGTCATTATAATCCAGTTATATGCACATGTGTTTATATACTCTGCATCAGCATACCCTCATGCAACTTGGTAATTTGGATCCAAGACAAAATTGTTCCCCTTGTTGAGGCAGACAGAAGCAGCCATTACTAAAAGAAGGTCTCAAATCTTTTTTCTCATTTCTCATTCCTTTTCCAATTTTTTGACTGCCTTTTGCCTGTCTCACCACCATACTGTCATAACAAGTGGGTCCCACGTACTTAGGGAAAATGTTTCAGAAAGCTCTTGTGGCCTAGATTCCTCCATGGAAGTCCGGCAAAGGGAGCTCAGCGCAGCCGGAGAGCTCATTTGTACTCAATCATGTTTGTGTTATCAAACGCTGTAGTGTGGTTGCTGGGGATCTGCAAATAATAGCATCTACATCTAAAAACACAACTTTTTCATCTCTCCAACGAACTGGACATGTGTGTTACCTCCAACACTGGCTAGGTGAAAGTTTAGCTTGACTCAAACCATGATGCAAGGGTTTGATAAGCAAATTAGACATGTTAGAAAACTTGCTTTAAATATATATGTGGATGTATATATACACTATCTACATATACATTGTACACTCACATATAATTTAAGCTTCACCTGTTTCCAAAAAGGGATGTAACATAATAAAAACAAGATTGTAGAGGAGAATGCTTAAAGAAAATGGAAGAACCTCCTATTTCCAAACGCTACAGTAACATCTGTTTACATATGTGATGGAACTAGAAAAAGCTATGTGTTTTTAAAATCAACACCCAAGTAAGGGCTGCCCAACAATGACAGAGCAGAGCACAGCTGTGCCCTTCCTGCAATGATGCTGTTGTGGTGCACAGCCTGTTGGGAGATCTTCTTGGAGAGTACAGTCAAACCATGTATGAGGATCTTGTCCTGGTCTTAGTGATGGGTAATAGACTTTTGAATTTAGTTTTAACTTTTTAAAACTAATCTACGATGGTGATTCAGAGCCGTGGATGTTGAAAAACAGTTGTCAATCAAAGCAGCTAATGTGGTTCAAAATAAGAATGATTTCCTCTTGCACATAGTGAATGTCTTGAAGAGGAATTTTACAAGGCTTTAAACAGGGATAACAATATTGGACCACTGCTGTATACAAAATAGCATACAACATATGCACTTTTACTCTCTTTACCTACTTCATTTTTTTCTCTTATCATCATTATTTTCTCTCTCTCTCTCTCTGTCTCTCTCTATTTCTCCATGTTTTGAAGTGTCACCTCCCACAAGAATGTAAGGTTCACAAAAGTGAGAATGTTGTTTTAGTCACTGCTGTAACCCTAGCATCTCAAACAGTAGCTGTCATATAACAGCAGCTCAATATCTTGAATGAGTAAGTGCAGGCATCTAGGGATATGACTTTAAAGTTCAACTGTCCTTGTTTAGTTTGAGTATGAGTTTAGTCTTAGAAGGATTATGATTTTGTGTTGCCCATTGAAAATCATACTGAACTAATTATTAGCCATTGGGTAAATTATTAGCTTTTCTTAGAAAGAAATAGAGTTTTATTTTATAATCATCTATATTCCATATTAGCTTTACTCTGAGCCATCATAAAGCTAGTTTTACCCTTATTAATAGATCTAGAATTTGACTTTCCAATAGAATTTGACTTTCCAAGTGATTCTTCTGCTGTATGTCCACCTTCCTACTTTTGATGAATTCCCTCTATGAATTTAAAAGAGGAGGCACAGAAGTGAAGATGTAGGCCTCCCTATGAATGGGGGTAACACAAGTGTAGTTATGTTTGATGTATGTCATTAGGCATTTTCAAGAATGACCGAAGTCAAATTTTCATAACATGGGACAAGGAAACAAAAACGTCATTAAGATAACAGTTGAAAACACATGCAATTTTCTATTTTTGAAAGGCATCTTTATGCTCAGAAATTCGCAGGATTGGACACACAGCAGCCAATTTCAGAATCCACACACTTGTCCTCTTCTTTGGAGTTGTGGAGTCTGAGATGCATCTGATACTTCCCTTTTCTCTTTTATGCAATACTCCACTATCACAGCACTAAGAAGCATTAGGCAGCCTTTCCCATTGGCCAATAGTTGCAGAAGTTCGATGGCTCCAAAGTTTTAAGGGAGCTGCCCTTAAGCAAGGCTTGACTCACAGTCATGGATGTTTCTAGACACAAGGCCTAGGCAATATCTCTGTAAAGTGGTTAAACAAAACAAGCTTTCTTTAATGTTATATTCTTCTCATAAATATGTAAGTCATTAAATCATTTGGTCACATCTCAGTGATGGGGTTTTAAAAAATTCCTCACTTAATATTGAAGTGTACAAAATAAACAAACAAACAAACAAACAAAAAACCCGAGACCATGTTACAGGAAATAACATTGCTGCAAGGTTAATTTTACCTCATACAGCATTTCCTAGAATTGAATTGCCTGATCTCCTCTCTTGAGGATTGCTCCAATGCTTGCAATAACCAAGGCTGATTTTATTGGAAAATCACCTCCAGAGGAAGTTTTGCGTGGGACAAACTGATTTCTGGTGCCAGTGGCATGCTATCCAGGCTGGCACTGTTTGAGTTCCCAATCTTTCTGTTCATTCGGGCAGCACATTCATTAGCAACCCTTAAAACAGGGTAGAATAACTAGACATCTTAGGGAATTTACTTTAAATTGTTTTCAAGTCTTACTGGCTAGCAGGCCAGCATTCAAATTGTAGCTCTTAACATGCACATTAAATGTTTTACTAGTAGTGGTGAGACTCGCGGTAATTTTTATTTCAAATGCTTAACAGATAACTCTTTTACATAATATAGGACACTCAAAGATCCTGACTGGGAAGAATTATGGAGGGTAGAATGAGAGGAGAGAGGATGATGATACTGAGTAGTGAAGCTCTCACGTTATCTTTGTAGGCATGGCTTATTGATCAGTCACTTTCTGTTAGTTGGCTTTTGTAATTATAAAAAGAATCTGTAGTTATCTTGACAGCACAGCTTAGCACAACTCACCAGGAGACCCAAATTCAGAAATGCACCCCAGCTTCCAAACTTCACCAAGTGGAAACAGAGAATATTATGAATGACATACATTGAGCCTCCAGGAGGAAGGAAAAGGAGGAGGAAATTGATAGAGAAGCCACACATCAGAGGAATCTGGTGACCTTGTATGACATTAATTCTAGAGGCTAGAGGACAGATACTCAAAAGCTGATTTGATTCAAGATTGGATAGTTGGAGACAAATCAGAAAGGATAGTTTTATGAACAAGAGGGGGAAACAGCATATATCTCATAAAAGTACAGACTGAATCTGATCCTCAAGCTCCTCAGGCAAAACCTACAATAAGAAAGAGACAAATGACCCCCTGTCCTATTCCCTTTAAAAGTCTCTCTGCCTGGGCCACTCACCAAAGCACAAGAAAATTTGTTCAGAGACAATCTGCCTAATGCCTACTTCTAGGTTTGTAATAATTCAGACATGAATGTAAAAAGCCAAAATATCTATCTGTGCTGACTGGTTGGTACCCTCTCTTTATGAATTTTGTGTCCAGATTACTATTATTTAATTTAACTGAAAGAGGGAAAGTAAAACAATTCCCAAGATTCAGCAGTGACACAAAGCTTTTTAACTACTGATATAAGTGGCATATGGCTTAATACTTCGGTTTCTAGCAATCAAGAAGCAACCCTGTGCAATATCACCATAGCTCAGTTCCCAGTGGGCATAACAGAGATGATTAGATATATTGAGTTCTTTGTGTCATTCAAAGAATAAAGAATCTCATACACATTGGTGTTAGCTTCCTCTCACTTCATTTCAATTTTCAATAACCAGTGTCATCACTTGTAACAGTTTTTTCATAATGAAACCTCATGTCGAAATGGATTTGTCTTTCAAGTGAAAGCATATTGGGAAGCCTTCTGAAACCCGATCCTTGGTAATTTTTACTGCAACAAAAAATTTATACATATATATGATTCCCCAAGCAAGAATAACATAGAAAATGAATAATAAAAACCAAATTGTGACATTTGAAAAAAAAGTTATAGGTCCACTTTTCATATTTGACAAGTCTGGGGGAAGAAGGGCTCTGGTTAATCCAAATAATTTGGTTAATATAGCTACCACCTATAGAGAGAATGATTTTCAAGGAATTAGAAGGCTATATACCCTTAATAAGAAACAATGGGACTCATAATATAATATTTTCTTGATAATTCAGAAAGGCGATATAAGATTATTGTTGTGAATAGTTTTCAAATATATGGTAGTGTCTGCACAAATTCTATAGTGTCCAGGTTAAGTCAAACATTGCCTAGACATTTTGTCTCCTTCTTTCACAACATGAAGATAGTTGAATTAAGGTCGTTTTCCTATAGAGTCGTGAGAGTGGAACTTCGCCAAGGCTTTTTAGTGGTATAGATGACAGAAATCCAGACATATTGATCCTTGTAACCCTAGGAGCCCTGAGGTCTCTTGACTTCAAACCATCATGTTAGTTTATGCTGACGTACTATTCCAATTCTTTCCTTTGTGGGACAAGATTTGTAAAAGGTTAGGAATTACTATCCTAGGAATTTAGGTGTTGCATATCCATGTTTATTTTTTCAAAATTAAAATTCTATAAAGCACGGTAAAGTACTCAGATGGTAAAAGCTTTAAAGTAGTGCTTCTCTCTTCCTTCAGCCAATTTGATGGGCTAAGTCAGCATTTCTTAAGTTATGGTCCCTGAGTGGTGTTTTGAGGCATGTTAATAGGTATTGTGAAGGACACAAAACAAATGTGTGTGTCTGTGTAGGGTGTGTGGTGTGTGTGTATGTGTGTGTGTGTTTGGTGGAGAGTGGTTAAATAAATGCTGAGGTTTAAAAGTTTTCTTCTAAGTTGAATTTTCAGCCCTTAATATTACGTTGTGCATCTCTAAGATGGAGGACATAGTTTATTGTTGTGTTTCCATAGCGTATTTGACTCTAGAAGCTTTTTGCCTATGGAGTATCAGAATCAAGAGACATGCTGGAATGAGTGAAGTTGAGTTGTGTTGGTGATTTTGACACATCAGTGGGTTAAGGAAAGTCATTGTCATGTGAGGCTACGCCCAACTGAGCCAGAAACAACAATACCTTTAGCCAATGTGTTTCTGACATATGGAGCCACTGAAGCAAACCCTGGAAGGTTCGCCAGCCTACCAATGGGGCCACTAAGCTGGACAGTGGTCCTAAGCAGAGAGTCTTTAAGCTACAGCCTCATTTCAAGCAGATAAATTCAGCTAAAAAAATCAGAGATTTATGGTTCAACGATTTAGGGGATTATGAATACTCATAGTGGCTAGGTCAGCATCCTTAGTAATGTCTATTCCTCCCTTAAAACTTTCCCTGTGGTAGAAATATAAAGTGGGGGTTTTGAGATCATTACACTATTTTTAACAGCTTTTTTGAGATATGATTAACATCCATACAGTTCACTGATTTATATAATTCATTGGCTTGTATATGCACAAATTTTTGTAACAGTCACCACAATGAATTTTAGAACATTTATTTTACCCCCCAAGGAAGCCCTATACCTCTTAAGTAATCATTCCTCATTTCTCCCTCCAGGAAGCCTTGGCCAGTAAACTACTTTCTGTTCCTATGGATTCGCTTATTTTGGATATTTTATAAAAATGGAATCATACACTCTGTGGCTTTTGTGTCTGTCTCTTTCACTTAGCATGTTCTCAGAGTTCATCCATGTTTCAGCATGGGTTAGAACCACTAGCTGACTCTAACTAGGGAATGTTACTAGGAAAAAAAGAACAGTCTTCCCTTTTGTACATTCCAAAAGTATAGCGAGAAGGAATATGACGGCATTTTAAGAACATTGAGAGGTACTGAAATAAAAGTAAATTAAAACTTGATATATTCTGATGCTTAAGATAAAATGACTCTATTATGTGGATCTTTCTCAAAAGCATTGAACATCTTGCGGATTTACTTTTTAGTAAGCTGGTGTTAAGTATGAATGGTGTTCTTCAGTTCCGTAAACCATTCATCCTACTTGCAAAACAAGGAGGCGGTGCGGCTGTTGTATCACATGTCTATGGCTTCCCAATCATATTGTTACATCTGGCAATTTCCTATAATTTATGAAATATTTTAATATGGCAAAAGTCATTTCAATTACACAGTCATTATAAGATTTGCCAAGGTTGAGTATGGATCATTTTGTGTTCATTAGAGCACAAAATTAGAATTTTCATTGCTGCAACTATAAACACCATTGGCACAAAGGATTTGAGCATTTTCTCATAAAATCTTGGATAACTGATAATTGGTGTTTTCCCTGTCTTTCAGCATATTTTAATTTTTTGAAACTATTTTCTGTTTTCCCTCCCCTGGTATATTTCTTCTGGCCTAGATGTGATTCTCTTCCAAACGGATGGTGTTGCATGCAATGCATGAACCAGTGAACACAGAGAGCATCATCCCTAGAGTCAGGCGAAAGTGAATAAATTATTTTTTTAATTTTCTCAGCTTTAGGTGGCCCAAAGTCTGGCAGTTAGACCTGAGTAAGTCTGGAAAAGCTGTCTGGCATGCCTACATCTGTTCTCACATTTGCCAATCAGGATTTATCAAAAATCAATGACTCAAAAACATGAAGTTCTTAAGAGGTGCTAATTTGTAGCTAAAGAATAATTCAAATGCAGCACCATTTGATCTTCATAGAATATGGTTTTGATTTTGGGAAATTCAATGACTGTTTCAACTTGCTCTCTTATATTTTCTGTTAAAAGAAGAAAACCTGGAAAGTAGTTCTAATCTAAGGACTTTATTTTCCATACCTTTGTCTCTTTGGAAATTTGGAGTAACTTTGCCAAGGGGATTTAGATACCTTGGTGCTATTTATTTATTAATAGTCACTCATACATCCCTGATCTCTTCCTGATGTTCTCAGCAGAACACCAACACTTGATTGTGTTTTCCACTTACCATCCCTTTTTCCAACCGTCTGCCTGATATTCGAAGTCAGTCACCTATGAAGAAGGTAACTCCCATTCCTCTCCCTCCCAGGCAGCAAAGAAGATATAACATTCATTATTCATTGCAATGTTTCTCCTTTGCCAAGATATATTCTCTTGCTTCAAACTCAGAACAGCTTATTGGCTTGTTGGAGTTCAACAGCCATGGGTGGAGGAAAATGTTCATTAAAGGAAGCCTATGACTCTGCCAGATTAAACTGACAGATTTTGAAGCTGGAGCAAGCAATTGGCTGACACTCTTCAGGCATGAATGCCCTTTGACTCATGCTGTGTTCATTGTTACAGAGGTGCTCCTTATAAAGTACATGGACACTTCTAAGATCATAAAACCAATAATGTCATTCACATACCAAAAACTATAGGGAGCTTATGCCTCCATGCGGAATTTGAGATGGGAGCAATCTATACTATGATGTCTATGTATGGTATGTATACATATGAATGATTCAATGTAACTGGCTAAATTATGCTTTGATACAGTTAGATTGCATTGATCAGACTTTGTAGATTTGAAGATTGAAATGATTTGCTTTTGAACCTCGTATGCTTGGAACAAGAGGTTTTGTCTCTGAATGCCAAAAGCTTCTTGTCAAAAGGTAGCTTCCTTAATATTGCTTCTAAGATGAGCTTTATGACGTGAGGTCTAGTGTATAAACATTAAACTCGACTACTGTTTGCCAAAATTTTTAAACAGAAAGATACCAAACCATATTTAGCTCACTAGTAAGTAAAAATCAAAGTATGTGTGATAGATAAAATATGGGCATGTGTTAAAAAACCATGGTGTATATTAGCAGACTTGAACTGGGTCCCACAGATACAGCACAGAGAATTGAAAAATACTTCAACTTCTAAGAAAACACTCAGTTGTTTGCCTCGTAGGATGTATATAGTTTGCCTAGAAGAGTTTTATTCTCTGTGAGGGAATCTACAGTGTACCAAATATTCCCTCTTGCAGGATCACAAATCACTTTCTAAATCTAACCAAAACCTTCTCTGATTGCATGTATTTATGAGGCTGGTGAGTGTCCAGGCCCTTGAAGAAGGAAGACTGTTTGGGTATATTTGTTACAGGAAAAGGAAGTTATGGAGGTTTCTCTAGAGCTGTTTATCTTTTGTGAAAAAGTAGAATATGTCAAAATAGAGCCACAGCTAAAAGTCCGGCAGTTGCCAGCAAATAAACGAGGCCTAATTATATTTAAGACTTCAGCTCTATTTATTTACATCAATAATAGCGATAGAAGTGACGACCAGATTTTTAATTTTTCCATAAAAAGTGAATTGAATGTCAGCTTCATATAGTTTGGATGAGCTTCAACGATCCTTAGAATAGAAGAGCAACTATAGGAAATCAAAATGTAAAATCAAAATGTGGACTTTGATTTTCTTCAGGGACATAATTAACCACCAAAGATAATGATTCAACCTATCAGCCAATGAAAAGAGAATAGTGAGATAGTGCGATTTGTAGAAAACCCGTCATGTAGATGCATGGGTTTGCATGTGTGTGTGGTGGGGGGAGGTGTTTGTATACACTTTTAGCAAACATCAGTTTTCTTTCACTAGAGGTGAATCTGCCTAAATTCAGGGTTCTTACCTGCAGCCTGTGCCTTCCATGTTGATGAACAATGCTAGACATTATGAAATTATAAAAAATGGAGATAACTTGGACAATTAGTATCTCTTCCAAGGAAAACAATCTCTTTAATTTGATGGAGATTTTAATTTAATTTAATTTAATGGAAATGTGTTGAGCCTCTACTCTGATAGACAGAGTAGGAAATTCCAAAATGAGGAAGCAGTGCCTGCCTGTAGGGGATTAGAGTTTAGGTGGGGTGGGAGCGGGGAAGGGAGGCATTCAGACACACAGCGTCTTCTACTTACAGATAGATGCCAACCCAAGTATGACACAGAATAATTTTGAAAATGTTAGAATCAGGCCAAAATTCCCCACAAATCCTGCTAGTTTCAACAATATTTGGGTAATATAGGCTTACAATGATCTGTTGAGTTCTAATGTCTACACACTTTATCTCAGATTTTGCCAGAAGGTTTTTTGTAAGCTGAATATCAGCAGACAGCCCAGCCAGATCTACTCAATAAGTGCATGCATATAACAAGACACTTGCACACACATCTAAGTCTAACCATTCCATCAAACAGTAATAAAAAGTAAATCTGCATGATATGAAACCAGATTATTTTAATGATTTCCCTTTAAGACCAGCTGTCCAGTTTGTATACATCCCCTCTTGAATCAAAAGAAGGGTGGATATGCTCCACGCAGCTCTAATCCTGTCTAATCTGTGAATCCTTATCTGCTAGTGTGTAGCTTCCTGCCAGTAGATAGCCATAGGGATATACTTAAGAATATCCAGTGGTGTTACCCCAAATCTTAAAGAAACCATCATACTAATAAGATGTTATCATTTTTTTTTTTAGAGAAAATTTTAAAGACCAACAAATAATTTGAACTTTTAAACCAGCTTATAGAGTTAGTGCCTAGAACACAGTACGCATTTAATATTTGTTTCAATGATTGAATGCAATAAATATTAAAGAAGAACTCAGCCTTTAGGACAATTTATCCACAGTGTGTTACAGGCATACTTGTTCCGAGGGATGCTAAGGGGTCAGCAGTTTGGTGTTCCAGTTACCTCCAAAGAAGAATGCTGGCCGATGGCTCTGGCCTTGGGGGTCCAGGCCTCCTGTAAGGCTGTCAAAGAACCTAAGTTACAAGAGGCATAGCCTGGAGTAATGAGGAGCACAGTGTTCAGATTCAAATCCCAGCTCTGTCACTTCCTCACTGGGTAGTTTTGGGCAAGTTACTTTAGCTCTTTTTGTTTCCCTTTCCTTACCTGTGTAATGGGGATAATGGTGGAATGTGCCTAATAGGGTTGTGATGGAGATTAAATGAACTGATATGCGTAAGGCACCACCTGGAATAGTGTAGTTATACAAGCCTTTGGTATGATGTGCCTTCCCATATTGGATAGCCTTCCAGCTGGGTTCAATGGCAAGAGTTCCATACCTGGTGTAAGAAGACCTAGATTTGAAATCTGGTTAGCTTTGTGGCCTTGGGCAATTTCTCTAATTTTTCTCAGCCTTAGTTTCCTTGTTTCTAAACTGACATAATGCTTCCTGTAATTGCTGTGAGGATTTAAAAAGATAATTAAATGAGATTCTATGTGTACAAAAATCCCTGGCATATGGTTAAGTGCTGGATAAGTATCTTCTGAGTCTCCTGGATGAGAGTCCTTAGAGCAATGCGCCGCCCCCCCCACACCCAGCCACGCTTAAGCTGATCTGATATTCCTGGTATTTTCCTTGCCTTATATTGCAGCTCTACTGCTTCCTTTGCATTGTGCATTATGTAGAGAGTAAGTCCAGAGGTGGGGAAGCATCAAGGCTGTACTGGAAGTTCCATTTTAGGCCAAGGCTTGCTATGTCATAAAAGAAAATAACGAAGTATGTGTTGGTATTTTTTGCCAAGAGCAACCTAATCACAGCAAAGCCTGACAGTTCCATTTATTTGCTCTCTTCTGAGATGAAAAGGGCGAATGGAAATCCTCGCACTCCACATCACACTGGTTACATGAGCTCCCTCTCCACCACTGACAGTGGCCGACTGATGGTACAGTTTAAGAGGGAGATTCTCCCTCCACCTCAGTCATTACTCTTGTTGGGGATCTGTGGGAAGTCAATTTCATTGCAGAGCAGAAATGGAAGTTGCCGTGAATGCCATAGTTTCTAAATGAAGACACAGCATATGGAGAATACAGAGTGGAATTTCTAGCTGTTAATTACAGAGGATATGTGGTTGGTCAAGTCCATCTTGCTGGTGTTCACAGCAATCCACTCCTGCCCACATTAAAGCACTGCCAAATTAAAACAACCCCCTGGCCATTTTCCCAGTGATTGAAGCTTGCACACCACTTCAATCCATATTTGTTGATTTTCGTCAATCAAAACCTTATTAATGGATCTATTTGGGTGACCTCTTAGAATAGAAGCCTCAGTGTCACATAGAAATAACAGCTTATGAATTCTGCTCTGAGGCTCTAATTGAAAGATATACAAAATATTTAGCAGGTGCCCACCTCACCACTCTTCTTCTTCCCAGATATTTTCAGATTCTCCAACCCTGAGACCTAAGGCATCGCTTTCTCTAGTAATTGTGTTTGAGGATTTTTTTTAGGAATTCTCATCATCGGTTTACCTCTTGGTGCCACTCTGAGTAATGTTAGGATTTCTTCTTACGGTATGCCTGAGACTTAAAGTTTTCTATTTTTCCAGAGAGCTAATACATTTTGGAAAAAAAGAGAAATTGGGACCTTAAGCATGGACATTTATCAATAACTACTAATGCTGTGACTAATGAATTCTTTAGAGAGAGGGAGGGAGTACAGCTGAGGCAGGGCTCAAGGCAGAGAATATGTATTGGCAGAAAGCTTATGGCAGACAGACTAAATAAGCTTAATAATTTTCTTATTTAAACAAATAACACTTTTACTGTAAATCAATCCTCCCTGTTTTCTTCTCTACCCTTCTCTCTTTTATCTTGTTTTTCCTTTTGCTGTATGTCTGCCTCTTTGTCTCTTTTCTGTTTCCTCACTGTCATCTCTTTCCTTTCCTTTCTTTTTTTTTTCTGTCTTACACTCTCATACTCTACCTACCAGGCCTCAAACTCAACTGTGATCTCGTTAGACTATAGTTTACAGAAGGAAAGATACCTGGAGGCTAGGCTAAAGGGAAGGGTCCTCCAGCTATTCTCTTATGCTTGGTTATTATTTTGAACACTAAACAGCAATTCACTCACCGGCAAGAGGGATCTGGCATTCTGTATTCTACTGTTATGTTGACTGCTTTCATGGAGTGTCATGAAAAATATTTATTACCAAAGCACTGCCAAACTCCTTATTTTTGGAGATGGAATAAATGATGTTGTAATGCTTTTACACATTCACTACTGAATTGCACTTTACTTAAATGAAACAATTCTGGGGAAGGAATTACTAAGTATACCACACTGTCATCTTTCAGGTGGTGTTTCCATGTGCTGAGTTTCTTAAATGAATGTAAAGATGATCAGGGATTTTCTTTGTATTCCTAAAGATACAAACGGTATACAACATCTCCTCAAGGAAAGCTTTGGCTCTGTTTTTCGTGAGGTTCCCACTCTGTTCATATAAAGAAGTGTATCTTAAATATAAACCTATCATCAGGTTTAGCAAATCAATACCGTAAGAGTGTGAAATGTTCCCCAGAACTCTCTACAAGGGCATTTCACAGTAAAAGCAATTGGAAAAGAAGCTGCAATGGAATATCTTATGAGATAGCCATTTAGATCACAAAAGGGCCATAAAAGTCACAAGCAGTTTGTGTGAAGCAAGGTTCATAATATAATCATACAGGACTTGCTGGAAAGAAAGAGGAAAATTGCAAACCAATTTGTGGTTATAGCTTTTTCTGTCACTTCTACTGGGATTTAAAACTTGTAAAAGGTAGCAACTTCTGCCAGTGTACATTATGTAGAGAGACTGTGATAACCATAATCACAGTAGCCAAACAAACACCAATTATTTGAAGCCAATAAAGCCTTTATTAACTTCAAAGCAATTAGTGCTTCTTGGACTTATTAAGCCACAGAATGAGAAGGTGCCACCCAAGACCATTTGTCAGCAACGAATTTGGGAGTCATCTCAGGATGCTTCATTTACATCTTTCAAAATGGTTTTGCAATTGAAGGATGAATAGTTGTAAAATCCAGTAGAATAAAGGGTGGCCCTGCTTTGGGGAGCCTGTAGACGCTCTAAGATGGCACTCAGAAGCAGGCCCTGCTTGGTATTTAATGCTGTTGGACAACCTGCCGTGTCCATCATTTCAGGCTCTGCAGACCCAGCCAGCTTTCTCAAACCAATTGCAGTAGTATTTGCTGTCTTTACTGAGGGCGTGCTGGACACCGCAATTTCTATGTGCATCATCTCTAATCAGTTCATCAGCTCTGCAAGGCCCTTATTCTCTTCTTACAGATGAGGAAACTGAGGCTGAGAAAAGTTAATTAGTGGTATTTGAGAATGGAACCCCATCTTGCTGGGTTACCTTACCTGTGATCTTGCCAGGCTCCTCCCTCACTTGATGAGTCAGTTGATGGCCAGAGCCATACCACACATTTTTCTACTTGGCTCACCGTCACATTACCAAATTCAGACTTAGTCCTCATGTCCTCTTAGACTGGAGCCAGGAGCTGACAGATCTCCTGGCTATATGTAATTCTGTATTTCTTGCTCTAGCTTTAAATTAATCTTTCCTGAACAGTAAGAAAACTAATAAGAGTACAATTGCAAGTCTTTTAGCATGAATCTTTATGATTCACTCACTGTTGATTACAAGCTGATGCACAGCCATTCTGTCCAGGTCTTTATTTTCATCTGAGCAATGCAACTAGTTTCTGATTTCCCTTCAGTTAACATTTCTCTTTAAAGAGCAGCATTCCATTAATGAAGACATGTGAAATGAAATTTTGTTGCTGCTATACTCAATCTGATTTCTACAAACAAATGAAAAGTTATACTGCCTCTTTTAATATCATTAGGAAAGCTGACATCTCATAATTATCTTTAGGTTGTAGTACATCTGAGGCAAGAGTCCTAGTATTTTTGCGCCACGTGTGCATCAATGAAGTACTTTCCTCAAATGGCAAAACAGATTGCACTGGTGCTCTTGTCATCTGTATATGTAGCCTTTGAGACCAGACAAAAATGTCTATTTGTGTGTTTGCAAAATCTTCATTCACCCCAAGAATTCATGCCTATAGAGCCCTCTCAGTGGATCACTCACTAGTCTTAGCTTAGCTAACAGTCTGGGACCCAGTCGGTATTATCCCCTTTCTTGGCTTATAAAAACCAGAGATGAAAGGAAACCCAGATTCAAGTTGTCCAGAAGAGTTCTAAAAGTCCCCAGGACTCAAAGCCAGCTCTGAAAGATCCTACAAAATGAGTCGCACTCTAGTACATGGAAGTTGGTGGCCACCCACTATTTAGTAAATTTATGGGCAGAAAGTTAACACACTTTGCCTGAGTGTGTCCTGCAGCCTCATAGCCTCAGGCAGAACCTTGGCACAAGACGTCAGAGATGAGACAGACCTGAGCCATTCTGACACTGCTGTGTTCTAGCTCTGTGGCCTCAAACTAGTCTAGTTCCCTCCAAGAGAATCATGATTTTTACTGGCAAATGGGAAGAAGTAAACGGAGGTTATAATCTCTGCACTGGCTCCCTCACGAGGTCACTTCAAGGAAGGAAGAGGATGTTCTTTGTCCAATTTGTGTATAAATGATAAGAACCTGTAAATTAACATGAGATTATTCTCATCATACAGTATCCAAAGGAGTAGGTAAAACATCAGGTCTCAATATGCCCCTGCCTACAGTAGACATTAGAAAATATCCTATGAATCTGAAACATCTTTCACACTGAACTATACCAGCTTCCTTCATTAAAGGGGAAGCAAATGCCAAAGGGGAAGCCCTGGTGGGGGCTGAAGTTGTGCAGGGCACTTGGTGTTTCTACACTGGAATGGAATTACTCAGGAGATGGCAGAAGCCCTCTGTGTTCCTGAGCCAGCCTAGACCATTGTGAAATGTCCACTGTCCCACCATTACCGCCCTGGCATAGAAACTAGTGATCACTTCAAATAGCTACAACCAATTAGCAGCAGAGCCTTGCCCACAAGCCACTACAACTTCAAATGCTCTGTTCTCCATCCCCATTCACTACTGGCATTCTAAATGTCTGATTTCAACTGCATTGGTCCCAAACCATGTTATGTGTATCACAAATAAAGCAAGGACTCTTTGAGGCCTCTGGCTCCTCAACCTGGAAAGATGTCTATCACCTTGCTAATCACCGACCTCAAGCAGATGAGGGTTTAAATAACACAGTGCTCCTGGTCCCATGGCCACTAAGGCAGTGCATTTCAGCAGCTTCTCCTGGCTGACTTCAGATAGAGTCTTGGGATGACTGATATTTTTGCAAGCTGCAAATGCCTCTGAGTAATGGATTTCATTCATTTCGTCCAAGACCACATTTTACAACTTGTTGTGCTAAGTGGACATTTAAGAATTCATATGCAGCTGGGTGCAGTGGTTCGTGCCTGTAATCCCAGCACTTTGGGAGGCCGAGGCTGGCAGTTCACAAGGTCAAGAGATCGAGACCATCCTGGCTAACACAGAGAAACTCCATCTCTACTAAAATTTTAAAAAAATTAGCTGGGCATAGTGCCATGTGCCTGTAGTCCCAGCTACTCGGGAGGCTGAGGCAGGAGAATCGCTTGAACCCAGGAGTCGGAGGTTGCTGTGAGCCGAGATCACGCCACTGTACTCCAGCCTGGGTGACAGAATGAGAGACTCCGTCTCAAAAAAAAAAAAAAGAAAAAAAAAAAACAAAACAGAGAGAATTCATATGCAAGCCGTGTTTGTGATTTGCATTCTCAACACAGTTATTTCACAGTATCTGCCCGTTGCAGTGCATTGATATTTTAAATAACATCTCTGCTTCTTAGAGTAAATATTTTAAAATGTGAAGGTTATAATAAACATTATAACCCATTTATCAGAGCAGTACAGCTACAAATTGTACCGCTCCAATTAATTTGTGACTTTAGTTATTATGTAAACACAAATCACACCAACTAGCATCTTCTTATTTCCATGTTTTACACCATTTTTATCAAATAGAATGACTTACATTGTTGAAATAGATTTGTTAATGTTACTCAGAAGACAAAAGCACACTATCTTGTTTTCCCTTGTAACTGTTAATAAGGTGAAGGCTGAAATGCATGTTTTTATCCTGCTGTAGGTGTTATGTCATATTTGGAAAGGAGTGGGGTTCTTTTTCTGAAAATGCATTGGGAAATTCTGGTTTTCGACTGGGTAAGTGCTGGAGAACTAGCCCAGAACACCATTATGGGAAGAATCCACTCCACAAAGAAAGGAGGGATGATCAGTCTGTTCGGCCTTAAGTGCAACAATTTGGACTGCTCACTTGCTACTTACATGTAATTGGGACTTTACATTTTCTTCATTTCTATTGCTGCTACTGCTGATATCAGGAAACATATCCTAGGCTAACATCATCCTCAGTGTGGCAGATATATAGTAGACTCCACTGGGAGCCAAGAGACTAGCACTCTCCCACCAAATCTGCCTCCAACTCGGCATTTCTGTTGTCAAGTCCCTTTCTCTCTGGGATTCAATTTATGCTCCTGTTGAATGGAGGAATAGATGAGACATTCTTCAAGTTCAATTCTAAAAAGTTTGGTGGGAAATTTTATAAATTTGGATCTGCTTCTGAGGATGAATCATGTAACTGAAGGTACCACTTTGGTTGAGATGAGGTATGGCTTGTGCAACTTCATCTTCTGAGAATTTCTCAGATTGGAGACAAGTGAGGGTTATTC
This sequence comes from Callithrix jacchus, assembly GCF_049354715.1. Lineage (NCBI taxonomy): Eukaryota > Metazoa > Chordata > Mammalia > Primates > Cebidae > Callithrix > Callithrix jacchus. Next base: position 145,482,225 of record NC_133524.1, read on the forward strand.
TGGATTTCCTGGGGATTCACCAGAATCTACAGGCCTGCTAAGAGGCTACTGCTCCTCTGTGGGTTTGAAAAGAATGATTTGATTGGGCATCTACCACTTTCTTTGTTGTTCCCTTTTGCATAATAGGAAGAGCTTGGGACTGAGGTTGACATAGATGACTGCTAGCTTTTCCAATTACAGCTGTGTGATCATTGGCAAACCTACTTAAGCTACTGGAGTCCTGTCAGCTACACACTAAGAAGCCTTTCTTCCCTACTTTCCAGCATCAAACTCATGAACACAGTCTCCCTCCAGTTGGGTTAACTGGGTTCCAGCATTATTCCCATCTCTTCAGAGAATGATTGTGAAGATTGAGAAAACTTATGTGAAGTATCCAACCCCTATCACTGAGTAGTTGCTCAGTAAATGGGCACTTTTATTCCTATAATCTGTTATTAGGGTTCACTTTGTCAGTTGTTGAAACCATCAAGCTTACCATAATTTTGAAAACACATACTTTTACAATTATTCACATTCATTCATTTGTGTATTAAATATTTATTAAATGCCTGCTAGTTGTCAGGGACTATTCTAGGAACTAGAGATACAGCCAAAAAAAAAAAAAAAAAAAAAAGGCCGGGCGCGGTGGCTCAAGCCTGTAATCCCAGCACTTTGGGAGGCCGAGGCGGGTGGATCACGAGATCAAGAGATTGAGACCGTCCTGGTCAACATGGTGAAACCTCATCTCTACTAAAAGTACAAAAAATTAGCTGGGCGTGGTGGCACACGCCTGTAATCCCAGCTACTCAGGAGGCTGAGGCAGGAGAATTGCCTGAACCCAGAAGGCGAAGGTTATGGTGAGCTGAGATCGTGCCATTGCACTCCAGCCTGGGTAACAAAAGCGAAACTCCGTCTCAAAAAAAAAAAAAAAAAAAAAAAAAAACCAAAGCTCTGCCCTAGTGGAGTTTATATTTCCTTTGGTGGAGACAGGCAGTAAATAACATGAAAGTATAATGATAAAATATATTGGAAGGTGATAAGTATTATAGAGAGAAATAAATCAGGGGAATGTGCTAGAAACAGATGAGATGGAGCTGTAAATAGATGAGATGGAGCTAGAAATAGATGAGATGGTGATGAGGGAAGGCTTTCTGAGAGCTACATCTGAGCAATGTCCAAAAGGAAGTAAGGCAGTGAGCCCTGCAGTGACTGCAGGGAAAACATTGCAAGAAAAGGAATAGCACGTAGAATGGCCTTGAGGCAAGAGTATACCTGGTGTGCCGTAGAAACAGTAAAAAAGATAGTTCAGCTGAAGCAGAGTAAGCAAGGGTAAGAATATTAGAAAAGGAGATCAGAACTTGCACTGGAAATTAAACTGTACAAGAGCTGGTAGGACATTGGAAAGACTTGGCTTTGATTCAGTGAATTGGGAACTGTGGGAGAATTTCAAGTAGAGGAGAGACATGATCTGAATTATGTCATAAAGGGATCACAGTATACATATTGACAAAGGACTATGGGAAGGGAGCAAGGGTAGAAACATAGAACAGGAAGGAGGCTCTTACCATAAGCCAAATGAGAAGGATGGTGGCTTGTATCAGAGTAGTGGTGATGAGTGGTAGACTGGATGTATTAGCGATGTATTTTGAAAGGAGAACAGATGAGGTTTGCTAATAGAGTAATTGAATAGGGTAGGGATACAGACAAAAAAAAGAGAAGTAAAAAACAATTCTATGAGTTTCGGCCTGAGCACTTCCAAAGGTGCTGTTTGCTATTATCTGAGTAATTTACTATAATTATTGTTTGCAGGTAGCATGGTATCAATAAGACCATATGGAAATATTTGAATAATTTTTTTCAATAAACAAAGTGGGAGAATGTTAGTTTCTTGTTATCTATTACCAATATTGAGGGGGAATGTCCAAAATATGTGAGATCATTTATCCTCACACTGACCAGTGCTTCCCCCTTTCCTTCCCACCTGATCAGTCCTTTGATTGACTTTCATAAATCCAGGCTGCAAGTACTTGCACCAAATCAGTGTTTCTCAAAATTGGAAATCAACTATGGAGCTTGTTAGATAATCCAGGTATGAGATCACCCTCTCACATCCATGGAATCTGACTGGTGAAGCATAAACACACAGCAGCCACACACATCAAGTTGTCACATATTTTTACACGACTGAATCAGTCAAATACCTGGTTTGTGGCTGATCACTAGTCAGCTCTCAAAATAAAATAGTTGGGTGTTTTAAAGAAAACATTTTTTCTGTCCAGGTTATCTGTATTCATCAGCTTCTGTCCACCACCAAAGTAAAATGCCCATAACCGATCTTACCCAGATGAGGGTTTAAGAAGTTGATGGACTCACTCCTGTGACCTTTAGTTCCCTGAATGCAGTTTTGTTTGGCCTCCATTACTGTTTTGACAGTTTCAAGAGATGAATTAGTGAATCTCCAAGGTCTTCTATACCCATATGATACGGATACTGTAATTCTTCTGTGTTGCTATGAAATAGAAGGCCATTTACCTCTTACATCTGGGTATTCAAAAAACTAGAAACCAAAATGATGATGATAGATGTTTTATTTAAATTTCATATAAGAATTAATTCCAAGTCAAAGTAGCATAGTAGTAAAAGATCATACAGTCTTTGTGATTGGAAAGACTCTCATTCAAACTTTGATTCAAGTTGCTTAACCTCTCTACACCTCAGTTGTTCACTTGTAAAATGAAGATAATAACAGCATGTACACCATACTCCTGTTATGAGGGTGAAGTGAGGTTTCATGAAAAGTAGTTAGCACATTACTTGACACAGAGTATGTCTCATAAATAGTAGCTATCACTATCATTATCATTATCAACATCATAATTGCTATTAACTGAAGAATAATAAACACGCCATTTCCAATTGTCATTGAAAGGCATAGAGAAGGCTGCAAATACTTTTATGAAAGCATATGTTTGAAGATTTTAGCACTAGCTCTTCAATAGGTTTGTCTGAAAATACACATATGGATGGATGATTGGTTGAAATAGAGCAGAATTTTTCCAAGTGTGCTTAGGTAAAACAGACAAACAAAAACAACCAAAAAGCATGCTTGTTTTTTTCTAGCCACTTACTGGCTGTGAGACCTTGGACAAAGTCATGGCACATATTAAGAACTCAGCAAACGAAGTGTTATTGGTATTATTATTATTATTTTACACACACACACACGTAGACATAATGGTGGCAAAAGGAACATGCTGGAAAAAAATATTTATATGCATGATGGCCTAATAACTTCATTAGGTCTTACAATCAAGCATCAAACTCAGAGAAGAGAGGAACATATTTTGAAATTAGGTTTATATAAGGCTTTCTCTTTATAAGCTACAGATTGTTGATAGGCAAGCAATAAGCTTAAATTTTTGTCATTTGAAACTGTATTTACATATATGAATCTGCATTCTTATACAATTCCATGCCCGCATTTCATATTCCTATTATCCTTTTCTGTATGAGTAGCTCAATTTCAGAGGAAATGTTATTGGTCCTCTTCACTCTCATGGACAAGTTAAGTCCATATCAACACATATCAGACCTTCCTGAAGCTCTCAGCACACCTCCAACTTCGTGATCCTTGGTTTCATGTGAAATTGCCTCCTTCTGAAGGCCAGACGGGAAATGAGGACTTTGAATAAGCACAGCTCTCCAGCTCTGCTCCTGCCTTGGCAATTTCGGTGTTTCACAATAATTGCTATGTTTTTTATAAGAATGATAAAAAGGCAGATATAAAGGCAAATATCAAGAAGACTTCCGGCTGACAAAAGCAGACTTCAGAGAGAAATGTGAAAATAGCAACTTATTTCAGCAATAAAGGGAGTACATTTTATACTCCAGTTTTTTTTTGTTTTGTAAAATCATGACTTTCTAGTAAATGACATCCTAGAAGATATTTATCAAAGCAGGAAATCTGTGGAAAAGAGCACCTCGCATTCACTTTAATATTTTGCCTTTTCTTTTGACATTTTCTTGCCTAGAGATCTAATTCCATTAAATATGTACATTTTTTTTTGGCTGGAAGTCTTCTTCGTGTATCTTTCAGATAAATCTTAAAAGTACATAAGGTCTGTAGGTCAGCTTTTTTTTAAGTGCAAATGAGACACACAGTAGAATATTGTCTCCAAATTGTTTATATTCCTGCAGAACTTTACCTTGAATTTTCTGCAATAATGATAAGGGAAAAGGTAAAATTCCAATATGCCTTCTGTGGAGCACTGTCAAATCATATGAGTCCTATTTAATATCTGACATGCAGGAATTTACTTTGGCTGATCTCCACTTTGATTGGCTTTATTTGGCATTGTCAAGACTAACTTAGCCTGATGGACAAGGTAAATAGAAGTGTAACCAAGTGTCAAGTAACAGTGTACTGGGTAATATTCCATTATGCCTTTGCAAATGGACATGGCCTCACTACTCTGCTTCACCATGACACTTCCCTAGGACTTTGAAGTGAAAATGTTTGCTAAATTGGAATATTACATTCCAGGTTCTATAAACACTCTGGGTGAATTGGAATGTCTCCTAGTAGACTTCCAAGCATATACTGTTACATCTGTAATTTCTTCTGTTGCTTTTATTTCCCATTCCCTATGCCTTCAACTATTTTTCTGCATTCATATGAAATCAAACTCCCACCATAGGATTCACAAATACATGTTTTTGAAGGTCACATTTTATGGTTAGTCACTGTGGGGAAAGGGGCTACAGTTGAGAGAATCTAAAGTTGGAGTTGAGGATAGGAGTAATCTAGATTTGGGTTATGTTCTGCAGTGGAACTACCACTTCAATTGCTACATACCTTCTAAGTGTGATCTTTTCAGCAGGTAAGACCTTCAGTATATCAAGGGAAAATGCAAAGTCATTGAATAAAGTGAGTAGGAGCACTGAGAAGCTACTGCAGGGCTGAAACACTCAGTGACATTACTCAGAGGCTCAGAAATGCAGTGCAGGCTCCAGCCTTCTGCAAGCCAGCTCAATTGATGGCTGCAGGCTAGGCTGGTAGTCCTATGGGATAGGAGACGATACTACAGTTAAGAGTAGTTTTTCCTTTGCATTATAAAGGCAGGAAAAAAGTCTCCGTGATTATAAGGTTCTTTGCTTCCAAATGACCCATCTATGTGACTAAAAACTATGAGACTAGACATTAGAAAGACACATATGAGAACCCAGAAGAAAGGAGAAAAGAAAGGGTAATCAAGAAAATCTTCCAGCCCTAAACACAACTAAATCACATCCCCAGTTCACCTTAGATCTCTGGTTTGTTGGAGACAACTTTCCATGAGAAGAGTTGATTCATTTTTCCCCCACATATGTCTTACAGCTTTGGGTTGTCTCTGGTCATTAGGTAATTGTGGAAGCTTTCCACAAGTAATTTTCCTATTGCCAAAGATAAACATGTGTTGGAATTTTTGCATGGTGAAGGAGACAGTGGGAATGAAGGGAGAGTGCAAAATATGTTGCCTTTGCAAAATTGTCATCGAAAGGATAGCCAGAACATAAATGATACTGTTTTGGCTTCAAAAGGGTAAGCAGGTGTCTTCAAAGTCCCAAATGAGCTGTGTACAAGCTTGTACAAACAAGCGCAGAATCAGGCCTGTTTGTTATTCACACAAACAGAGTGTAAACCATGTGAGTTCCACAGTTCCCAGGATTCAGATGGTGCACAATGGTCCATAATGAGCAGCACCTGTGCTTACCTCAATTACCAGACAGTTCTCAACAGCAGCAGAAAGGGCTCACTAGAATTGTTTTTCAATAATAGATTTAGTTATGTCTTTCATAATTGGATTCAAAAGCTCAAAATTTCATTTTGCAACTTGTTCATAAAATTTGTATGAAAAAGTCTGGCATTTATTCAAAAGAAAGAGTCTATGAAGAAAAAATTGCAAAACAGCCAACCACTGGTAACTAAGCAGCCAAATTATAGTCCAACCACTTGGCAAATACACCATCTTTTTATTATTTCAGTAATTGAATTTCTGTTAAAGTATGGAGCATAATTTTACATGAGAAATATATTTATAATACAATAGTGTTTCAGTAATAAATGCATTATGATTGTCACTTTTAATGGAGTCTTATGTATTCCCTCTGAGACTGTGTGGCAGACTTTGAGACAGCCACTGCACCAGTGTTGTTTGTAGACAATTGAATTAATTGGAGACAGGGTCATTAACTCGACCTGAATACCTCTGATTGCTTCTGTAAATAAGGTTAGAGAGCAAATGGCTAATCTTCGTTGTCATTATAGATTCCTCTTACATTTTCACACTGCCTTGTATATTAAGATCATTTTGCTAAGCAGCTTTTCAGACTCTCCTTATATTTACAGTATGGTCTTGTGTGGCACATAACCATAATTGTATCAGACTTACATTACATTCTCCATAGCTTTATAAAGCACCATACTAGAAAAGAACCTATGTTGAATCACAACTCGTAAAAACCATCAGACCAATAAATGAAGAAACCACAGTGTGTAAACCATCATATCAAAGGAAAGTAAAACCACACAGCAAAAGTTGCTTTGGTCTCCTCTTGCATATCCATGTACAATTTGGAAACACAATTAACACAGGATGGGCTCCCGAAGATGCAATCGCTAAAGAAAGAGCACAGCAAGGGAAGCATTAATTTAAATATCTTTATGTTTCAGTTGATGTAATGCCCTTTCTTGCCCTTCTGTAACAACATTAATAACATGGAAATCAGAGGAGGTTAGATTTTTTTCTCCTTGTTCATTCTAGAGTGGAGTTAAATAAGAACTATTTCAAATACAGATATTAAAAACATTTAAATATTTGACTTATAGTGCTATTTTTGTAGCTTTATCCTGTTATAGGCATGCAAGATATTTAGAGGGGATTTGAAGAAAAAATCTTCTTCCTTTATGACTCAAATAATTCAAAAAGTGCCTATACTGGAAACATATCTAAAAATGGACTTTCCAGTCATTTTATAATATGAATCAGAAATATTATAAAGGACCATTAAAAATGTACAGCATTATGTTGAATAATGACACATTTACAAATAGGATACCACAAAGAGATGAAAAGGAAGAGGAGGAGCAGGAGGAATATGAGGAGGAAGACAGGAAAGAGGAAGGAGAAAAGAAAAGTAATTATGTGCTTTTGTTTTCCTTGGCAAGATTAAAATATACTGAATATATCAAAGAGATCATTTATACTAGATCTGTATAAATTATCTATACTACTAGAAGAGTAGATCACTTCCTCATTGTTGTATGAAGCCATTGGAAGCCTATCAGTTTTCATGAGTTCCATAGCTCACTGAAAGTATTGACATTTTCTTTGGATATTAAATGGGTCATGCTCAAAAGAGAAAAATAACAACCATTTCAGTTGTTTCAGACTTTTTGTCTTTGTATATTCTTATTTTAACACTAATATTTGTGTCTATGACGAAAATGTTACATTTGACTCTCATACATATGAATGTACATATGTGTATCCTAGTAATCATGGCTAGAACCCAAATGTGGGTTATCGTAAACATTGGCTGGCAGCAATAGTGTTTTTAATAAATGACTAATGGCTAACATGTGCTGCAGAAGTCAACATCTCTGTCCTTAGCCAGCTAACAGAAACATTATTTTTAAATTAATATTATGCACACCATTCGAAGGATGACACTTCTTTTAATGTTTTTACTTCTTAACCAGCCATCTCAATTAATGCTGAAATGATTTGACTTCCTTGGTATTACCCATCTTGGATTTTAACCAATAGGTGTATACATACATAAATACTCACTCAAATGCAGACTTGCACACATACATACACACACATGCATTCATCCATTAACAAGGCACAAATACTCATACTCATGCACACACATATCACCTCTTATTTGAACACCTTGAATTTAGGCATAGTTATCTGAAATGCATATTGAAATATAATTACAGTCAAAGGGAACATTTTCACATATAACCTTTCTGGAAAATATCTCTCTGCCAGTGTTTTGCCCAAGTTTCTAACTGGCATAGTAATGTACCCAGGTTTTGTCATTAAGAATGACAGTAGTAATATGGGACTCACAGAAACTGCACTGGATTTTGAGATGTTGATACCATCAGATTAGAAATTACTCTTATTGGCTGGGTGCAGTGGCTCACGCCTGTAATCCCAGCACTTTGGGAGGCCAAGGCGGGTGGATCACAAGGTCAAGAGATCGAGACCATCCTGGTCAACATGGTGAAACCCCGTCTCTACTAAAAATACAAAAAAATTACCTGGGCATGGTGGCGTGTGCCTGTAGTCCCAGCTACTCAGGAGGCTGAGGCAGGAGAATTGCTTGAACGCAGAAGGCGGAGGTTGCAGTGAGCCGAGATCGTGCCATTGCACTCCAGTCTGGGTAACAAGAGCGAAACTCCGTCTCAAAAGAATAAAAAGAAATTACTCTTATCTCAATAAAAGTATATGTCTCCCATGTTTTGCAGGTCAGAATATTTTATCTGTTTGTTTGTTTGTTTGTTTGTTTGGACATTTAAACCCCACCCCCCAAGTTGTCAAAGCCTTGTGTACACTATAATCCCTCAGATGTGCATTTGTTTGAATTTAGTTGGTAGGGACCCTGTAGCATTGTGATTTGCTGTTGACACACTAAAAGGGCATATGATGTAACCTTCGGAACATGCAAATTCCTAGATTTTTCTGATGAAGTGATTGACCACAAATGTAATTTGTTTAACCCCAGAAGGTATTTTAACTCCATGTTTTAAATCCATTTTATTCCAAATTCTGCCTTCTTTGAAATTGCTAAATTTCCTAAATTCCTCTTAATAACAAAACCAAACACCCTGACCTTGTTACCACAACCTGTTTGACGTCATCACAAGTCCTGCCAGTTCTTGGTGCAATGCCTAAGTTTGTTTCCATTTCTTTCTGTGTCAGCATTTAATAGATTCTGTGTTCATTTGTAACACAGGATTGTCATTCCTCTGTTGATCTGGTTGTAAGCCCTGCCATTTCACATACAGGAGTCAGTGTTGAGTAAGGCTGCCTGTACTTAGCTATCTTATCACTGGTGGCCATGTACAGACTTCCTCTTGACGTCAAAGGCAAGTTGGTTACAATATCAAATGAGTTCCCCTAGCATGGGAAAAGTGTGGTCCTCTTTTCTTCTCCCATTTGCACTTGGCCTCCTTCAATTTAGCATTGATGAGAAGGGAGACTATTAGCTAGAAGGTAAAATTTTCAGGCAGATAGTGTTAAGGGACTGAAGATCCAGTATTTCCTATGCTGTCATTCAAATTAACAGGCATACGAACTTCTGTTTAAAATAGCTGGGCTTTTTGACTAGAGGGCTTTTGTGTAGAAGATTGAAGATGTCAGCTTTAAATATGACGTTGATAGTCTTTGGCGAAGAATGGGGGTGAATTTTTGTAGAAACTGCCTTTTTTCTGACTGTTTATTAATGGTCTTTGTGATTTATAGTAAATGCTGGGGAGGATTTCCAGGCCCATTTATCACGAGAAGGGAACACCTTCTTGTTCTTAATGTGACTGTGTCATAATTAGCAATGCATGTGTGCCAGGAGATTTAGTTCTGTCTTTTCTGAAAGTCCTTCAACCTTGTATTTAATCCCAAACTGATTGAATATTTTTTCTTCTCTGAGGAAATTAATTATGCCACTGGAAAAATTGTCAACTAGAGAGGGAGTTGGTATCAGGCACAATGTAGGCTGGGTTGGCTGATGTATCAAAATGACATGATTAGAGTAACTCACATCTTAGACAAATTGGAATAATGGAGTCATCGTTCTAATTAAAAACAGGAAGGTCTGTTTGTATGTAGCATTCATTTTTAATAAGAGCCACACCATTTGTTTTTCATGTTCAGGCATGTTTGCATGTTTGTATACTCTGTGACCCATCAATGGCTGTTTCTCTAAATACCAATTACGTCAAAAATATCCATCCAGATACTTTGCATTTTGCCAATGGAACTGAAGCTGAAGAAGGAGTTGGGCACTGTGTCATATGACACAGAAGCAGTCGAAAGGCTACAAATCCATCATCATGCACCCGATTTGCCTGATTATTTTCATCAAATTAACTTATACTTCAGGATGTTTCTGTGTTCCATAGGCTGGCCTAAGTACTGGCTTCTGTTGATAATCAGCAACACATAGACATTTCACAGTTAAGTATTGTTCTTTACCAGGCAACTTTGTGCTTCATTTGTATATATTATAAGGCCATTTGAAGTATTTTTTATAACAAGAAACCTATATATAATTTATCATGCCAGTCACCCCAGGATATGCAAAATGACTTTACAATCTGGTCCCTGCCATCAAGGAATGTACAGTTTCGTTGTGCAGGTTAGCACAATGAGATAAAATCATCTGAGAATAACGAAATGATAAACTGTGATGCAAAACAGGGAGGTATTTGTAAGAATTAAAAAGTCATTAGTGATGACCTCATATTATTTGAATTTGACCTTGAAAGATAAAGATTTAACCAAGCAGAAGAGAGGGGAAAAGTGTCACTGCAGGTGGAGCGAACAGGATAAGCAAAGACATGGAGACAACGTGGGAGCAGAGGGGAGACAAAAGCTGCAGTTGTGTTGGGAATAAGTCAGAAATGAAACTGACACTAAGGTAGGGTGTAGATGGAGATCTATCTCTGAAAACCTTATAGCAAAGAGTGTATATATCTGCCAGAAAGTCATTGTGAATTCTGAAATCGAGAGATTTCATGACATAACATATTGTCACAGAGGGTGAGTACAAAAGAGTAAAGCTTTTAGTTCATCAGGGAATGAGGTCAAGGTGAGTAAGAAAAGAACACTGGATTTGCTGCTAGGCATGGTGGTTCATGCCTGTCGTCCCAGCACTTTGGGAGGCAAGACAGGCAAATCACGAATTCAGGAGTTTGAGACCGGCCTGGCCAACATGGTGAAACCCCATCTCTACTAAAAATACAAAAAATTAGCTGGGCGTAGTGGCAGGCACCTGTAATCCCAGATACCCGGGAGGCTGAGGCAGGAGAGTCTCTTGAACCTGGGAGACAGAGGTTGCAGTGAGCTGAGATCATGCCACTGCACTCCAGCCCAGAAACTCCATCTCAAAAAAAAAAAAAGAAAAGAAAAGAATGCTGGATTTGCAATGATGAGTCAGCAAGAGAAGGGTTGTTGTTGGCAATTAAGAAGTAGTTTTACTAGCCACAAGAGTTTCAAAGCCTACTTATTAGGCATGAAGATGTTTCTAGTGGTGAGGATGTGGAAACAGTAAGTGTTAACCTTGACAACATCTTTAAGAAGTTTTCATGGTGGAAGACAGTCAGTGACTTTTTCCTAATTAGGAATATATGGGCTAGTCTGGGTGACCATCCAGAAGGGCTGTCTGTACAGCATCCACTTCTCTTGGCAATGTGTTGTGTTGCTGCCTTTTCCTCTTGTGAGGGTTAGACAGCAATTTTGCAAGTTTCCGTTTTCGCCATTCTCTTAGATTTCTAATGCTCATATTTACAATACAATTATGAAGTAAGATTCAGTAAGGAAACTATGTGACTTCTATTTTAGAAATTGTGTATGTGCTTTTGAATAGGCCAACTGCAACAAGGTTTTCGTAGCACACAGCGTTGGTGTCCTTCAGTGTTTTCAACACCAAATTGTTACAACCGGTTTCATTAGATCACTAGAAGAAAACTTTTGGATTAATTCTGAGTCTTATTTCTTTCTGATATGATTAAAAAGATGGGTTTCGTCGTGCATTTTGATTGTTTTCATTGCCGCAAGCTTGCCAGTGTTTAGTTCATGGTCACAGTAGCCTAGTGAATAGGTAGTTGGAAGGATACCTGTTCCTTCTACCTTCTAGTGTTCTTGTGGCAATCAAATCATGGGAGTTAACTTGCTTGAAATCTATCAAGTGCTCTGCACTTAAAAAGTATTCTGATCTTATTGATCTGATGGTGATGATAGCCTCTTGGAACCATAGGGTCACAGAGCAATAGGGATGTTAAGTGCCTACCCAAAGGCAGAGGATGTGTTTGGGGACAGTCCTCCCTGAGATCTATAAAGAAGACTTCTTTATGGCTTTACTCTAGGGTATATTAAGCACACTAAGCATTTTACAGAATATGTGGTTGATAAAGTCTCTGGTCTTTGAAGCTTACCTTCTAAATCAAGTGTCTGTGATACATCAGGTAACAGATCAGACATGAAGGGAAGCAGACAATACTGATAAGAAGAATGGCATTGACCGACATCACAGAAGAGATATAGTCTAAAGGGAGATTGGAAGAGCAATGCCCACTTCCCAAATTGAGCAGCAGGTCTAAGTACAAACAGTAAAGAAGACATAAAGCAGGGAAGAAGGCAGAGGCTTACGCTACACCACTGTGAGACTGTCTTGAGGAAGATCTGTGCCTAAGCATGCTTTGTACTTTCCTAGGGAATTCAGCCTGCCATCTGCTTGGATTTTCCTGACAAGCAGTTGGGACCCATCTTCAGGCCAGTTTTTGGAACACAGTGGAGGAGATTCCTCCATGGAAGCAGGTTCTTGGTTTAAGACACCCAGTAGAAGTACACACCCTGCTCCACCTAGGATTCCTGACTAATATGATTCTTTATTGGAAAGCCTTGACCTTGTTATACACTCCTGGAGGCTGTTCTAAGTTTCTTGTGAATGCAAGCTGCCGCTCAATCATTCATTCTCAGCTTTGCAGAGGCCAGAGGTCACGGGAGTCAGTGTTCACATACACTTGCTCGCCTTTCTTCTCTCTGTTGCTCCCATTTTTAAAAATGGACTTTAAAGGCAAAAGGTACAAAAATACTTGGCTTTATATGATTTTTTTCCCCCACCTGTTTGGCTGTTTGATTGAAACAGTTCTGTCTCATGCCAGAAAAGTCAGTGTGATTTTTTTTTTATTGTTTCCATTGAAACTAAAATATCAGTTTATTCTCCCATATGCAAATTGCAATGCTTTCAAGACTTAATGGCCCACTAGCCAACATTGGCCAGTCTTACTGGGAACATGCTGACATCCTCCAGAGTGTCATCTCACCACGTGCCATGGTAAGGTTGAATCCAGGGTCCTTTTCTTCATCCAGGTTGAATCCAGGTGCCTCTTTTCATTCATTTGAAATTGCATATTGAAGTTAATCTCATAGTATCCTTAAAACTATTTTTCAACTTGATATGGTTTGGTACTACATCCCAGTATTCTCAGCTGTAAACTGGAAGTAGTCAGAGTATCTACTTTATAGTATTGCGGTGCAGATTAAAGGAGAAACTGCAAGGTAATCGCGCAGCAGCCCAGTTCCTGGCGTACGTTCACTAGCACTACCAGGATGAATTATGCCATGGATCTTCACTATGGCAATGGATATAGCCTGCTATGACCCTGAGCCTTGGTTGAGCAGTGGGAAGCCACCTTTGAATGTCCTTAGTGATCCACAGGACATGTTCACAGGAAAGAAACATGCATTCAGTGAACTAGTGGTATGGACAAGTAGGCTCAGGAAAGTGGTAAACTGATATCCCAGCTTATCAGAAGGAATCTGATAGAAATCGTTCAGGAACAATTGCCTAAAGAAAGCTTAAATTTCATCAGGTCAGATTAAAAATGACACAAGTAGATAACTTTCTCTGTTGCTAAAGGAGGACAGAATAATTATGAAAAAACGAAAATCACAGTTCTCCTCAGAATTGGGTTTTAGCCTTTAGTTTCAAATTTGTAACTCACCAACTTCTTTTTCTCCTAGTGGCTCCCATCTTAATAGCCCCATGTAGGTAGTAGCCTTGTGGGCCACTGGGAGTTATCTGCGTCACCTGTGATTTTATTGGAACTGCAGAACTCAGACCTTGCCCCAGGCCTACCTAATTAGAATCTGCAGGTTAATAAGATCTCCAGGTGATTTCTATGCACCGTAAATTGGAGAAGCACGCGTTCACGAAGCTCACTCACCTAAATTATCTCATCCAGCCCTCTTAAAAACCTGTGTGATATATTGTCCCCATTTTACAGTTAAGGAAACTGAGACCCTTATGTTAAGTGCCTAGCCTAAGGTAATACAATGATGAAGCATCCAAGGTGACATTCAAAGGCAGATCATCTGACTTCCAACCCTATGCTCTTCCCCTTGTACTAAAACTGACTCTTTAAAGCCATTAAGGAAAATGCAGCTATCTAGATATGTGTCAGTGAAATTGAAAATGGGAGACAGGCACGGGTAGGAGAAGAAGAGGCCAAGTGCCTGGGTCTGGTCAGTCTACAGAAAGGACAACCAAGCCCTGATTAGTTGTGAGTCAAACATAGTGCTACAAATCCACTGGCAAAATCACTCACAATTATCACCTCAGAAAGGAAATAGGGGTTAAGTTAAAAGAAACAGGCACCAACAGCTGGTGATCGAAAAATGTCAAAAGACAGTCATTTACAGTTTTCATAAACGTTCCAAACAGTCTGTTTGCAGCCTCTCTGGAAGATGTAACTTCTCATTGCACCATTGATGTGGCATTAATCTAGCGTCTTTTTTATTCAGAGATCTGTTTCCCAGCACATCATTTAGCCAACAAGGTTTCCTTCCCAGGGTGGCTTTGTATGTTTGGACTTCACTGAAGGGAAACTAAATTTTACAAACAACCAAAAAAAAAAAAAAAAAAAAACTCTGTTCAGGTATAAGAGGCTGCACTCAAAATTTTAATTCTTTGGATTTTGTATTAGCTCTTTATTGCTGCCGTAAGAAATTATCTCAAACTTAGTGGTTTAAAAGAACGCACGTTTGTTATCCTAGAGTTCTCGAGGTCAAAAGTCAGATGTGAGTCTCACCTGGTTAAAATCATGGCTGTGTTCCTTTCTGAAGACTCTAAGGAACAAACGGTTTCCTACTCATGTGAGTTATTGGGAGAATTCAATTCCTTATGGTTATAGGACAGAACCCTCCATTTTTTTGAGGGTTAACTCATTTTCTTGGCTGGTAACTTAGGGCCAATCCCAGTTTCTAGAGGCTGCCACATTCCTCAACTTTTGGCTGCCTTCTTCCATCTTCAAAAGCCAGCATAGTAGATCAAGTCCTTCACATGGCATCACTCTGACCTCCTCTTCTGCCTCCCTCTTTCACTTCTAATGATCCCTATGGTTATATTGGGACCACTTGGATAATCCAGGATAATCTCCCCATTTCAAAATCCTTAACATATTCACATGTGTGAAATATCCTTGGCTATATAAGGTTCTAAGTTCACAATTCACAAGTTGTAAGAATCAGCATATGGACATCTTTGGGTGAGTCATTACTCCCTCAACCAAAGATCACTTCAATCATTCAGGGCTTTCAGCAATATCACGTATAGTAACTTGTCTGAAAAAATGAATAGGAATGAAGAGGTGTGGACCTCCTTATTATTCTTTGCAAATAAATTGAGACTATTTCAAACAACAAGATGAGATAACAGGACAAGCATCTTAGTCTATACATGTTAGGCAAAGAGTATCTTTTCTTGAAGTTATATCAGGTTGTGGCCCAGATCACAACTGGACCATGACTGACTGTCTGGTCATCAGTAGCATCAGAAAATTAGCAGAAAATATATTTGATTGTGACTTGCTTGTGATGATGTTGGGATATGAATTATTTTATTTTCAAATTGTGCTCAGGGGGCATCTTAAGGAGGCTCCCTCCTCTCTCCACATCTCTTGTTTCTTGTGTCCTCCAGGGCAACTCTGCTTTTATCGGTTTAATATAATATACTTCTGTGTACACTTTCTATTGCATACACTCTTTGTTGCAGAAATGGGCTGAGTGGATTTTCAGGGAGCAAGGGAGATGGGGGAAGATTTCAAAATTGCTGACACAGACCAAATGGATTCTTCCCACTCTCTGGCTAGAATAGGTTCAGGGTTCAGAATATCTGCCTCTGGTGGCCTAATGTGATGAGGCAGACACAGTGCTCCAGTTCTGGAACCCAGAGTTCAGAGACAAAAATGAGGGAGGAAGGGAGATAAGATCAGCTGTGGATGTTGATTCCTTTGTCTGAAGTTCATTTCACTACAGCTTCATGATGAAATCAAATATGAAACCATTCTAAATTATCTAGTAGACAGACATTTGATCCCAGTAAAAC
Source organism: Callithrix jacchus (assembly GCF_049354715.1). Lineage (NCBI taxonomy): Eukaryota > Metazoa > Chordata > Mammalia > Primates > Cebidae > Callithrix > Callithrix jacchus. Next base: position 145,498,362 of record NC_133524.1, read on the forward strand.
TGGAACGCAGTCAAGTTGATGAAATTCATACAAGTCTTAACTGAGGAGGAGGGTTTCACATAGGACTTTCTCATTAAACATCTCATGCTCCATGTCTTTGGCAAGTTCTGGGCCTTGTGAAATGTGTTGCCAAAATCAATACCCTGCGGACTTGCTTATAGAATCTTCCCATGTACATTTCCCATTCATAGTGTGGATGCCCACACAGCTTGATGGAGCAGAATGGTCAATTCATCATCTCTGTTTATTTCCAGAGAAAGGGATTTACAGTTAAATTAGAACTAGACTCAAACAGCACTGGTGCAGATGTTTGGCTTTCTCGAGGCCGTTAATCTGAGTTACAAAAAGTCTGACTTACAAAGTATCCTTACAGAGGTGCGGTTTTAATCCTGTAAGGTTTATGCAATAACCCTACGACTGATAAAGTATTGTAGAGAGCAGGACATTCCTAGACTTGCCTTACAGAGCAGATTGGATTGCACGAATGTCTCCTCACAATTTTTCTCATAAAGGCCATGAACAGCCTCACTTAAAATCCCCAATACACTTTAGGTTCATAGGGATTACAATCTTTGAGTTGAAAGACACCTTAAATGTTGTGAGTAGTGACTATCTGGGGCCAGTGGTGCAAGTGGCAAAAGAGTTTACCAAGAGAGTTATAGGTAAAACAAGGAAGATTTATTTATTTTTAATTTTTATTATTATTATTTTTTGAGAAAGAGTTTCGCTTTTGTTACCCAGGCTGGAGTGCAATGGCATGATCTTGGCTCACCGCAACCTCTGTCTCATGGGTTCAAGCAATTCTCCTGCTTCAGCCTCCCGAGTAGCTAGGACTACAGGCACGTGCCACCATGGCCAGCTAATTTTTTGTATTTTTAGTAGAGATGGGGTTTCACCAAGTTGACCAGGATGGTCTCGATCTCTTGACCTCGTGATCCACCCGCCTCGACCTTCCAAAGTGCTGGAATTATAGGCGTGAGCCACCACGCCCGGCCGGAAGATTTATTAAAGTATAAAAATATGTGGCAAGGTTGCAACAGGCAGCACAGCACATAGCCCCTTCTGGTACAACCCTATAAAACTTCATTTTGCCCATAAAACAACGTCATTGTACCTGTGTAATGAGGTCATTGTTTGAGAATAGCCATCTCTCAAAACAACTGGGTCCGCTTTCTCATTGTTGTTTACTTATCAGGACTCCCTGTTAAAGATCATCCAACCCCATTTCAGACCCACAATAGGGATTTTTTTCCCACATTCTTTATGGCCTGATGGCTATCTAGTCACCTAAGGTGTAGGGTTCACTGGCATGCAAGGTAGTGCATTTTTTTCTGTGGTCAGCTGTAAAGTTTTAAAAGTATTTCCTGGTGTTGAGGTAGAATCTTTCTGACTAGATCTCCAACTACTGGTTTTGTATTTACCTTGAAATTTCAGAACAAGCCCCCTCTTTCCCCACCGCCAGGGCAGACCTACACATTGTTTGAAAATTTTCATTACATGTGCCCCTTCCCCCACCCCCAATCCAGAGTCTTATTCAGGCAGAATAGTCAGTTTCTTCAATGTGGCCTTTGGGTTCTTCATCTTTTCTGCATCTATTCATTAATTACGGTGCTACACATTAATCCCTTTATTGCAGAAGAGTCTGGATAGTGTAAGCATAGAAAGACTATCACTTATAGAGTCTAGGGTGCCCAGACTGTCTCTTAAAGCCCATCTTTTCCCCCTGGTACTCTCAAGCTTTCCACCAGGGCCAACCCTGTCTGGAGAAGGCATCTTAAATGCCTCCCCAGCTTCTCTCCCATGGGCCTACTCTTTGATCCCCTTCCCTAGCTTTGGATTCCCACACTAGTGTCACTGACTTGCTAAGCCATCTTCTCTGACCCCAGTCTGGCCTATGATCATGAAGACCTAACGAAGGGATTTGGGATTAAAATGAAGCTTAGTTCTATGCAGTAAAGATGGCTCACTCTGATGAATATGATAGCAAAATCTGATCTTTGAAAAGGTTAAACAGTTGACTTTGAAGTCATTACAAATGTGGGTCCTTTGAGAAGTTTTATCACATTGTAGCGAAGTTACTGAGTACACTTTTAATATTTACAGACTGTAGAGTACATGGTTTAATATAACAGTATTAATTATTTTTAGTATCAGACATTATGTTTGTTGTAACCACTAGCATTCTTTTTAAAAGAAGCTTATTAAAATATGAAAGTAAATGATGTGTGAAAAATAACATTAATACAGTTTTAGTGAATGAAGAATATATAAATTGTGCATTAATTTTTCATCTCCTAGGCAGAATCAAGTATTACATGGGCTAGCTTTACTCTACAGCCACTTTAATATACATCTGGAAAACAAATTAGCAATGTATGAAAATAAATGTAGCAGAAGTGGAAATTTAACTAGCTGAACAGCTAATAACAGATTTCAGTAAAGAACCGAAAGTGACATATTATGATGCTTTGCCAACTTGAAAGTTCCATGGTGTATTCTAGACAAGAATGTGGCCTTAGGCCAACTATTCTGATATTGATGTTTGACATGCTTTTAAAGACAACGTTTCAGTTTTGTACTCACTTTTTGTCCCCGGGAGCAGTCCCAAGTGGGAGCTAGGTAGGCCCACAGGAAATGAGGCTCAGACTCAGATGTGGAGCTTACATTCCTTAGCAGGCTGGGTGCAGCTACAGTTTCCAGCAAGCCCATGAGCAAAAGATGGAGAGTAGAATCACAGGAAACGTGCTGGTAGGAGCAATTTTGCCTCCATTAAATCAACCATTATTCCCTTCCACAAACGCTTACTCTCCATTTCCAACCGTGCAACTGCCCAGAGAAAAGAATTCCTTCACATTAATAACTGAAATCCTTCACCCCTAGTTTGAGTTTTCATGGCGTCCTCCCTGAATTGAAGTCCCCCTTCCTTCTTATCCCCAAGTCTGTATGTCTGAGTATAAAAAGCTGATGTCCTTCTTGTTCTTCCCATACTGATTTCTTCTAAGTGTTCATTGTCAAAATTGACTGTCCATGAGGTCCCACCTGAGAACACAGAAACAGATTTAGCTATAAAGTTTCTTAAGATAAATAACTTCAGGTCTCATTTCACTGGGTCTCAGTCAAGGTTGCCCTTATGTTTAAAACAATTCCACGTCTTTATTTATATCTATTTATAAGTATTGTCAAATTTTCATATATGGTTTCTATTCACATCCATAATTTCTTACAATTCTGAAATTCAAAAAGTTCTAAGAACCATCATTTTTTCTAACCTTGAAACAAACTCATTTGATGATAAGACTTAACATAAACTGCTGTAAATATATTTATTTAAAACATTTGTGTATTCCTCTTATTGTGAATGTTACTTCAGCAATAGTAACAAGTTTTATTAAAGGGTGCTTATCCAGATCCCACTGAGAATATTATATATGATATATTCAGCATATTAGTTTTTGTTTTTTTTTTAAGACGGGGTTTCACAATGATGGCCAGGCTGGTCTTGAACTCCTGACCTCGGATGATCCACCCACCTCAGCCTCCCAAAGTGCTTTTTAAAATTAAAAACATCTGAATACTAAAATGCACCTCTCCTCAGAAGGGCTTTAGATAAGAAAGATCTATACAACACACACACACACACACACACACACGTACAGCCCAATTTCTACTACATTCAAGAAACTTTGATTTAGCTGAGGAATAAGTTGATTTTGGTAAATGAATCATCTGTGATTCATGTACATCACCTTAATGTATTTGGTTGAGGGAGTAATCCCTGGGATTTTTCGTTTCTTACAGAAGTTGGTAGAAAATCATCTAGTAAATGGAACTCTATCCAGAAATATTCCAAAGTCAACCTAGAATCTATTTTAGCTTAGTAATAACAGGATGACCAGCTCCTTATTGAAAGCCAGAAATGAATGCATAGATGTGAAATGATAACTAGGAAACGGCGTTTTCACTTGAGAATCATAAATGTGGATACAAATTAGATTTTATCCCTCAATCTACCACCCAGTATTCTCAGTGTTGCAGATGCTCTGTGTTATATTTAAAACTTCACTTGGGGGGAATTGAGGCCAAGTTAGCCTAATCTCTGGATTAGTCTCACTTAGATTTCTGTTCTCTCAATCTTTATTTAGTAACCAAAGGCAAAAACAATTGATTAGATTTAAAGAGAACTTTGCATAAATAGGGTATCATTACTGACAAGAAAGGAAGAAAGGGAGATCTACAAAGGAATGCAGGGCAAGAAGAGCCCTGCCATAGTCTCCTCACTTTACTCCCATTGCTGGAGGAAGGCACACAGTTCTCAGGAGATACAGTAGTCTCCTTATTTCTTATTATTATTTAGTCTACTTATTTCTTATTATTCCCCAATCTCTTGATGTACTTGACAGAGGAACATGCTTGTAGTTAGCATTTACTTAGCAAATAGCAGTTCAAAATGAGCTTTCCCTATATGAAAGAAAATGTCTACCTGGGAAATTAAAGGGCCAGTCTTCAGGGACACAGGGCACAGGAAGTGGAAAGGCTCTCTATACTGAGTAGTTACTGACAAGGAGCCCATGCTGGCTTTGAAGGGATCCTATTCCTTCCCAAGCAGCAGCACAGTATGGCTTGAGCTCAGCAAGTGAGAGTTGTAATGTTGGAGAAGAGGCTTTAGTGAGGGCGTGGGATGGGGACATGAACTTGTTTGGGTTCAGGCAGTGTTTTAAAGATCTATGCTCCTTGAGTTGGGGGCTGGGGAATCCTGTGGATCCTTTTTCTCACATTTCAACGAGGGGCCACAGGACCAGATGACCTCCAGGACCAGACTGGGCTCTCTTAACTGAGCTGCTGCTTCAGATTTGGGGAATGCGAGGGAGAGAGCAAGTCAAGATGCTGCGAAGATCATGTAGATGGAGAACAGACGAACAGGCCCCCAGCACCCCTCCCCATGAGCTAAACTGATCTCCAAAGAGGATTGGGCTGAAGAGACAGAGGGAGATTAGAACCTTCCCCCAAATTTAGAGACCCATTTCTGAGAGAAAGCAAACTTCAATCCAAAGCAACAATGAGAAAAAGAAAGAAAGGTTATAGCATACCCCAGTTTGCCAAGATGCAGCTGAGGCTGATTTGTTATGGGGCACAGAGAGCAAACGATCGGTGAGGAGGAGTATTGATTATCAATAAAGGCAGAGTAGCAAATGGTGTCACTTTCCAAACACTTTGCTTGGTCAGCTTTACAAATTTAAAATCAATCATTACAGCTGGTTGGTCTCTTATGATTATACTGGTAAGACTTACAAAGAGGTTATAAAAATTAGGGCGGAGGAGACCTGGAAGTGTGTTATCTCATTCTCTCATTCATACACCCCACAGACAGCAATTGAGGACCAACTCTAGTCACTTTGGGACGGAGCCCCAGGCCCTCAGCAATGAATATGCTCAGCATAGCTAGTGCCCTTTGAGGGAGCTGGGAGGTCAGCGTGCTAAGTACTAGTCTTGGCTGTCCAGCTAGCTGTGAGGCAGAGACCAACCCTACCACCTTTCTGAACCTCAGTTTCCTCCAATTAAAATTATAATTGAACTCACTCCTTCTGGCTAATAGAATTATATACCATGTGTTTACCTAAGATCAGAGCCCCTTGACGGACCTGTGGGGTGTTGAACAAGGAGGGAACAAAAAAATGAAAAATTATCTTAACTGAGAAAAATGGGACAGTTTAACATCTAAAGCTCTATATCTGTATCTGCATCCAGAAGGCATGCAAACTTGGCTTAAGGTTTGTATGTTGAGGTAGGGTGGCAAGGCTTTTCTGGAAGACAAGGCAGTGTGATGGAAAGCCAAGGAATGTGGATACACACAGGCCTGGTTCTTATCGAACCTTTGAACTTGGGCCAGTCACTGGGCCTCCTAAGCCTCAGGTTTCCTATCTGTAAAATTGGGACACTAAACCCCACTCTGCCTGTGTTTCACGGATCATAGGCCCTTCTGCTGAATTGGACTATTTTCCATCTGATTTGAGACTAAATGAGGCAATGATTTATGTCATCTTTCTTTCAGCTCACCTTTGGCCACTCCCCAGCCCCCACCTGCAGTGCAAGCCAGCGGGGGTTCTGGCAGCTCCAGCGAATCAGAGAGCAGCTCTGAGTCAGATTCGGACACTGAAAGCAGCACCACTGACAGCGAATCTAATGAGGCACCTCGTGTGGCCACTCCAGAGGTGAGTGAAAGACCCAGGGCCCTAACCATGATCTGCCTGTCCCCGAGGCATTACACTCAACACACACACACACACATGCACACAGACACTGACACACACACACACACACACACACATGCACACAGACACAGACACACACACACACATGCACACAGACACAGACACACACACACACACATGCACACAGACACAGACACACACACACACATGCACACAGACACAGACACACACACACATGCACACAGACACAGACACACACACACACATGCACACAGACACAGACACACACACACATGCACACAGACACAGACACACACACACACATGCACACAGACACAGACACACACGCACACAGACACAGACACACACACACATGCACACAGACACAGACACACACACACACATGCACACAGACACAGACACACACACACACATGCACACAGACACAGACACACACACATGCACACAGACACAGACACACACACACACATGCACACAGACACAGACACACACACACACATACACACAGACACAGATACACACACACACACATGCACACAGACACAGACACACACACACATTTTCAGCACAATAATTAATTTAGCATAATAACCACTTCAGAAAAGTATCCAGATGTTTAAAAGTATTTTAAAAAAACATATATTCACAAATCCTAACATGCATAAATTTTTTGCTGTGTGACTGATTTGCTGTGTGACTCACTTAGCTACTCTTAGCATAGTGAAGCTACCATAGTAATGACTAGACTAGCAGTTTGTCTTCTGAGAGGACCAGTGAAGCCAGTCAAGATCCAATTCTGGCCTTGGGGACACTAACTCTTACTCTAGATTAAAGTGTGAATTGTTCCTGGGCATGTAAGACCCAAGAAGTTTGACTTTCCTTAAAGGTTAAATGATCATTTAAATGTTATATGTTCTTTATTTTAATATGCATCCTTTAAGTGTGTTTGATAATAATTCACAAAAACATTCGACACAGCTCCATGAAATACTAAAATAATAATTTTGAAATAAAAGAATTTGCTTCACATCCTCTGATTCCAGGATGGCTGCTCAATTTTCCTGAGCCTGCATTTGGTACAGCAAGTAAAATTCACCCCCAACACCTGGCTCTTCATAAACTTGTTTTTCAATAATCTGAAAAGAAAACAATAGGAGACAATAGTAATATTTTTGCTATTAATAATAGAAACTCCTGTTGAACATGGACCATGCATGTTCCAGGCACTGCTGAACCCTTGACTTGCATTTTCTCATATCATCTTCATAACAACCTTTTAGAGTACTTATTATTATCTTCATTTTACAGATGAGAGAATAAGGTTCTAGGAGGTTGAAAAGAACTTTCCCAAAATCTCACAGACAGTGGGAGAGCTGGGACTGAAAATTCGGGTCCATTTGTTTCCAGAGCTGATGTTTAACCCAACAGCTCTGTTGCCCACAGTGGCAGTGGATACAACTTGCTCAACCCTTGTCTGTCATCGTCTTGTGCAGGTTGCAATCACAACTACTCAAGTGGTTTTAATTCTGTCATCCTCTATTGGCTGGTACCATAAGCTTCTGCTGATGGTTTTCCAAAGAAAAGCTCTTCTAATAAAAATGATGGCTCTTTTATTTCAGCAGGCAGACCTAAGAGTTGGGAATCAAAGACCCGAATAGTATACATCATTGCCATGGTTTAGTGGACGCTAATATCTGCGTGCATGTCCCTATAAATAGGTTATTGCCCATACACCAAGAAAAGTGCGGTGGTTTCTATTTTTTGGAAGTCAAATCTTTTTGACCTTCAGTAAAAATACAAAAGGCTTGCTCTGTTTGCAGTGAAAGACAGCATCACATAGAAGGTACTGGCATTTTGGCAGTTGGAAAGCCTTTCCTTTTGAATTACACTTGAGATGCACTTACATTCCTTTCAGGATCAGAGACTATTACCTCTGCCTCCTGGTGAGAGGTTGAGTGATGATTCCCACAAAGGATTTTGGAAACAGGTTTCCCTCATGGGCACCCCTGCTAAGCCACTGGAACATCTCTCGGTGAATAATTCTTTTCTTCCTGGCCAAAGTGGAGAATATTTTCAGAGAAAGAGTGGAAATGAGTTTAAATAAGTAGACTGCAGCTGGTTTATATCTGACTATTTAGGTCGTTTGAATATTGTGGACAGTGGGTGTGTGCAGGGGTGTGTGTGTGTGTGTGTATATGAGTGTGTATTTGTGTATGTGTGAACAGTCACTTAACATCCAAAGCTTTTAGTAGTAGTCTCTGTACTGAGGGTTCTCCTGAATCCTTCCCAAGTGTAAAAATCTTTCTCGATGCTGTTTCTCAATCTGCAGCCTGAGCCACCTTCAACCAACAAGTGGCAACTGGATAAATGGCTTAACAAAGTGACATCCCAGAACAAGTCTTTTATTTGTGGCCAAAATGAAACACCGATGGAGACAATTTCTCTGCCTCCTCCAATCATCCAGCCAATGGAAGTCCAGATGAAAGTGAAGACAAATGCCAGTCAGGTCCCGGCTGAACCCAAAGAAAGGCCTCTCCTCAGTCTCATTAGGGAGAAAGCCCGTCCGCGGCCCACTCAGAAAACTCCAGAAACAAAGGCTTTGAAGCATAAGTTGTCAGCAAGTAGTGAGACAGTGTCTCAAAGGACAGTTGGGAAAAAACAGCCCAAAAAGGTTGAGAAGAACACCAGCATTGACGAGTTTACCTGGCCCAAACCAAATATTACCAGCAGCACTCCCAAAGAAAAAGAAAGTGTGGAGCTTCCTGACCCACCAAGAGGCCGCAACAAAGCCACTGCCCACAAACCAGCCCCTAGGAAAGAACCAAGACCTAACATCCCCTTGGCTACCGAGAAGAAGAAGTACAGAGGGCCTGGCAAGATTGTGCCAAAGTCTCGGGAATTCATCGAAACAGATTCATCTACATCTGACTCCAACACAGATCAGGAAGAGACCCTGCAAATCAAAGTCCTGCCTCCGTGCATTGTTTCTGGAGGTCATACTGCCAAATCCAAGGACGCCTGTGGTGCCGGCCTGACCCTCAGCACCTTAATGAGCAACAGTGGCGGCAACAACAACTTATCCATCAGTAACGAACAGCCAGCATTTTCACCCACTCCTGTCATGCAAACTGAGATTCTGTCCCCTCTGCGAGATCATGAAAACATGAAAAACCTCTGGGTGAAGATTGACCTTGACTTACTCTCTAGAGTACCTGGCCACAACTCCCTCCATGCAGCACCTTCCAAGCCAGACCACAAGGAGACTGCCACAAAACCCAAGCGTCAGACAGCTGTCGCTGCTGTGGAGAAACCAGCCCCAAAGGGCAAGCGTAAGCACAAGGTAAATAGTCCAAAGTGGCCTGCCCAGTGCTTGTGAGCAGTGGCTGTCTGTTGTCTGACTTGATCTTGAGCTTCATTTTCAAGGAAGCCAAGGCCGTGCATTGCAGATTTTGGTGAAGGTGATGATGCTTTCTATGGGAAATGCAGTATTTGACATAATCAGAGAGGAAATACTAGGAATGATCTGTAGCCAGTGGCAAGACTGTCCATTATGGTAAATGAGGGCTTACGATGTGTGGGAAAGAAAAATACGAAGAAAGTCTCCTTACTTAGGCAAGGCACCCAAGTGCCCCCAGTGTCTAAATGCATTTTCTAGGGCTTATTCATTTCTCTGGACAAACATTAGCATCCCCACAGCCCAGTTATACTGTTAGTGTCCAGGGTCCTACCATCCACATGTTCTGCCCAGCCAGCCTGCTGGGATCACTGACTTGGTAGGCTTGACTTGGGAAAATCTTACCTCCAGAAGTTTAGGGATGAATTCCAAGGCTATAAATTATACTGATAAGGGGAAATCCAGAATTGCCCTTTTCATCTGAACTGTATCTAGAGAGATGGTTTGGTATCCAGTATGCTCATTCTGTCCTATCTCCACATCTCAGGGTAGTTTTTTTTTAGGGTGACATCTCATGATAATGATATTCAGGTAATCTTATTTCTAAGATTGTCACAGTGGCTAGAAAGGAGGGTCCCAGTCTTCCTTTCTTCTGTCCCTTTCCAGGAAAGACTTAAGATTCCTCACTGAGTCACAGCCCCACTGTGGCCAGGCCATCCTACTGACTAGGAAGCTGCAAGAATGATTGCAGTCATCATTCAGCTTGACTGTACAAGTTCCAAAACAAAGGGCATTCTCTCTGAGTTGCATACAAACATACCTAATGAGAGTAGGGTTTGAACATCCCAAATCTGAAAATCCAAAATCCAAAATGTTCGAAATCTGAAACTTTTTGAGCACTGACATGGCACTCAGGAGAAATAAATGTTCATTGGAGCATTTTCCAATTTTGGATTTTTGAATTTGAGATGCTCAACTGGTAAGTTTAATGAAAATATTCCAAAATTCCAAAATATTCAAAATCAGAAACACTTCTGGTCCCAACTATTCTAGGTGATGGCTACTCAACCTATATTCCAAAATAGGGACCAAGAAGTCAAAGGCCTTTGCCCTACCACTGATTCTCCATACTTAGTGATGACAACAGTACAACCTCAGCTGACAATGTACCTTCAGAACAGCACATGCCAAAGTCCAAAGGTGTGCTTTGAACATGGTTCATTTCCTTGCATGGTGTTCATTGTATAAGCAACCTTTAGATGTCAACCACCATCCCCATGCTGCTTGGACAGGGTTTATGTCACGTTCAAGTTACAATGTTAGTTTCTAAACTACTCATTTATGGGGGCACTGTTGATGGGAGAAGTGCCCAAAAATTGTATTAATAGATTCTCTTTACTGTTGTTGTGAGAGTCCCATGCCACCCAGTCTTTACACAGAGGTTCAAATCACACAGTTCTACTCTCTCAAAATGCCAACTTCTTGGTAGGACTAGGCGAGGCAAGGTTGATTGCTTTTCTGTCTAATCAAAGGTGCAAATTTAACCTTCCTACCTAATCTAGAGATTAAAATAAAAGCAAACTATGTATCTTGCTCATTTTTTAGTTTATAAAACATGGTTGTCTGAATGGTGCCATGTATTTCAAGCCCTGTGTATTTTTTTCCTGTTAAAGCCAACAGAAGTTGCAGAGAAGATTCCAGAGAAGAAGCAGCGCCTGGAGGAGGCCACGACTATCTGCTTGCTCCCTCCTTGCATCTCACCAGCCCCACCTCACAAGCCTCCCAACACTAGAGAGTGAGTTTGCCCTGTCTCTGTATGATGGCTTGGTGTGATTGTTCAGACTCCTAGGAAATCCTGTTTGAACCTGTTTAGGGGATCCTGCCCCAGAAGACTCTAAGGTAAAAAACAAGAGTATCTCAGTCAAGGCCTGACAGCTGTCCCTGGCCACTGGTCTAACAAGGGTGTGGTAAAAGGTGGAACATAGGCTGCCAGACTTGGAGTGACTCCATGAGCTTTTAGCAACATTTCTTTACTCCAAGTCAGATTGATCACTAAAATCAGTCAAAACAAAATCTGAGTACTCAGTAAAGGGTAAAAGGAAATAAAGAAATTAGGAAGCATCAAGAGAATCCCTATCACTTTAACCAGATCACCTGCTCCTACCCAACCTTCAGTTCTGATGGTGATTACTCCGTTTCCCTGGAAAAGCAACTCCCTGATCTTGACAGGATGAGGCAGCTACTTCCTCTTTGATGTCATTACTTAACATTGATATGAAGCTTGAGGACCAGTAGCTATGTCTGGAGTGCCACAGAAGCTAGGGGAATGAAAAATAAAGCGGCTTTCCCTGACATGGAAGTGCCCCAGGAGGAGGGCCACTCCCAGACAGCTCATCTCTCTGGCCTCCCCAAACATGTCATTCCAAGGAGGTGGCACCTCGTCTCCCTTCTCTCTGTGTGGAAGGTTTCAGAATCCAGCAGGAGGCCTCCTGGTACCTCCTCACTCCAACAGCTTGAGTCTTCTCCAGAGAAGTCCTGCCTTGTGTTTCTGCCAAGCATTGTGACCAAGTTCTTTCTGTCTTATAAATATCACTTAACTAACAATCATGTCAGCTACTTGAACCATTCTGTCTGAGTAATTATTGCCATAAATTCATTCAACATTACAGATTACTTTCATCAAAGCCCAGTTTTGGAGCCTATTAGCAGCCCAGAGCAGAGAGCAATCTGGCTAACTGCTGCGAACAATTGATTTCACAGACTATTGTTTAACGTCAGTGATATGGCATCAATCTGCTACACATAAGATGTCAGAAATAAGTTATCAGCTTACATTTGTCTGAATTTTTGTTTTGAGATGAAAGGAAGGAAAAGATCAATTACCACCAGATCTGGTTTAACTAATAAGGGGATTCGGATCCTCCCTGAGGATCAGGAGCTATTGGTGAGGTGCATCTGTATTCTCTGATACAACTTTGCTCTGAAACATCCCTTCACATACACACTTGGAGTTCTGAGAACTAGAGACCCTTCCAGTGGAACAAGCTGACCCCTTCACCTCAGGGTGGACCAGCCATATGAGGAGGCATGCTCCCCTGATGGTCAGACATGGTCATTCCAGGGCCCTCCTCCTTCAATTGCAAGGAAAAAGGACCTGTCACAACTGTCAGTCCCCACTGCTACACTCTCTAGGTGACCAGTAGCCTATCGCTTTCCCCAGTTTATAAAAGAGAGATGACCAAGTATTACATAAAGATCTAGTCATTTGAGTTGGTTCTTACCAAATGTCATGCTCAGGATTGGGGTCCAGCCCCAGCTGAGATCTGAGGGGAGTGGGTGGATATGGAGCAGAGAGCTGGAAGAACACTCAAGAGACAGCAGGTAAACGAGGCATAATTTTATTTAGCAGCTCCTTCGCAGGGTGAGTGTTGTATCTATACACTACACAAACAGTAGCGGCTGAGAGCCAGGTGGTAAGCTTCTCTATGTTATGTCTACATGGCTATGATTATATAAGACATGGGACTATGCACTTGTGCCCAGATCCACTGAGTCATCTAGGCTGTTTACCTCAGCCTATGCCTGCTTGGCTTTCGCACAGCCATGTTCCTTACACCAAATGCTGTCTTTAATCCACTATCTTTACAATGTCTTTACTTTTCTTGTAGGTGGGAAAGCAGTGTTTCCCTTGTAGCATTTATTATTCAGAAAGGGCCTCAATCACTTTCTTATGCCCACCAAACAGATGTGTTTTCTCTGAAAAACTTTCTGGAGTTGAGGAAGAATGAAGCAATGACTGGCCTCTTAGGGGTCTACTCCTGGGAACCCTCTCCCCAAGCTTTGCTCCTTTGTGCTCTATTAACCTTTCAAACAAAGTGGTAGACAACATTCATTTTTCTAAATGACTATTTTTAACCTCATAAAGATGCCACATCAGACTATGACAGCTATAATTCCCCATAGTTCCACAGAATGACTCTCCTGAGTCTCACCTTCTTCTTTAGAGCTGGTACCATCAGCAGGGCCTCTGAGGAATTAAGTGCAGGTGGTGATGCCTTTCTTTTGTCTCCTATTCTCCTCTGGCCTATTACAAGAGGTACCCAAAGAAGCAGAAGCTGTTTTTTAGTTGGCAGTCATAACAATGACAGAGTGGTCTCTAGAAAATGCTCCCTGGGTGTCTTTCACCAAGGAAGTCTTTAAAGACTCCATGGTTCCAGGTCATGACCAGGCAGAAGTAAAGGGGGACAGGTCACTGGTGCTCACTGTGCAGAATGCACTGAATTCCTGCTGGTTCTTTCAGTGGCAGATGGGCAGGCATTGCGTGACTGTAGTTGCCAATGGCGAATTAACTGCCTCTCAGAAGCAGCTCTTTCCCCTGCAGCCCCAAGTTCCTTCTTGGGCAGCTCAAGTAGTCGGGGAGTAGTTACAGCTAATGAACCACTGTTCACCTCCTGTAAATACCACAGCAGTTCTTGACATCTGCACATATAAATTCCCAAAAGCCTGGTGCCTTTGTAATTATTACACTTAATGTGATCTGATATTTGTGGAGCTTCCTCATGGACAAGAATCTTAATCCGTATGTTCACCATCATTTCAATCAGGCATTACTGCTATTGTAAAATGGTTATGCATGTGAAAGCAATTTTTAAAATCTATTGAAAAGTATCTTTTAATTAATTTTAATCAATTGAGGTAATGACAGAAACAGTTGTGTTTTTTTCAGTTTCGCTACTCAACAAATATTAACATAGGGCCACATTTATGAAACAAAAGATGAACAAGATGACAGGTATTACAATTGGCAAATTTGCCACAGTGGAGGTGGGACAAGGAGGCTGCACTGGCTTTTATTTCAGGGAATCAAACCACTTGAGTGCTTGTTCATCTTTGATTTGTTGCTTTGAGATATTGTAAATCTATATTTCTAGACACTGACCGAAATCGACCAAGAGGAAAACATAAATTCTTGTTGACTTAATCCGCTATTGAAAATTGTAGTCAATAATCATGAAAAGTAAATAGCTGCACAGTGCAATAAAATAAAATAAAATTCAAGTAATCTTCATTGATTAGTCTCAGACAGTAAGTAAAATGAAAATCCATGACCCAATTACCATGTTAAGCAGCAAGCATAAGGTTTCAGTTTTTCTGTTTTATTTGAAGTCTCAGACTATTTGATGATGCCCATTTAATGAACAGATAAATCAGTTTGAAAGTACGGGAGCACTTTTAGAATTGCAGATGTCTAGTGTGAATATGACAAAATAGCATTTTTCAATGGAGTTTTGTAAAGTGGAGTACATCAGTACTTCAATGTAACAATTTAAGATTACAGGCTCGTTATGCCTTGGCGTTGGAGTAGAACATTCTGTATATACAATTTGCAATGTGTGTCACAATACTATTTAGTGCATTATTTATTTCTAAGTAATGTATAAGCATAATATTTCTTAAGAAAATATTCTTCCACTGTTTATTGTGCCATTTATTGCATGATTGTGCTGTTAAGTCCTAGGGCAAAGTAAGTAGGAACCATCCTGAAAAATGATGGCATTAAAGTCTGCATTGTATTTTCCCTAAAAATCTAATTAACAGAAATCCTGAAAAGTGGAAAACACCCTACTACAGCACACTCCATTAGACATTTACATTTGTCATGGAGTTCCGCTGCAAAGACTTTAGTTTATTCTTAGATACATATGTATGCATATATCTATATTTATGTAGAAAGCTATCTACATCTATATGCATTTTTATATATACTCTTCACCATAGGTTGAGGGATAGCAATTTAAATATTACTTCAGCTGACAGTACTAGCGTCATGGGGAAAATCAGAATAAAGAGAAATAAGACTTTATGACACCCTACACTTCTTGTTTTCCACAGAAATAATTCATCCAGGAGAGCAAACAGAAGAAAGGAAGAAAAACTATTTCCTCCTCCACTTTCCCCACTGCCAGAGGACCCTCCACGCCGCAGAAATGTCAGTGGCAGTAATGGTCCCTTTGGACAAGACAAAAACATCGCCATGACTGGACAAATCACATCTACCAAACCTAAGAGAACCGAAGGCAAATTCTGTGCTACTTTCAAAGGGATATCGGTAAATGTAAGCATCTTGGAAGAAATATTATAATTGTCAGGTAGCAATGAGTTAACCCAGCTCATCTAATTTGATCATTTGGGGATGTTGCAGGAGGAAGGGAGGAAGAAGCAGAGAAGAAATATGAGAAGCGGGTGTGCACAAATACACAAACTGTTATTTCTCTTCGTATAGTGCCTTGTATATTGTCACAAATAATTAGGTATTATAAATAACACTGATGTTATTATGACAATGATCATGCTTTAAAGAATCTGCAAAGTCATTCTCATAAGGGCTAAAATCTCCTGGGGAAACGTGATAAATATATAAATATTTGCTCCTAGAAATATATCGTCCTTCTCAGGGAAATCACTAGGCTTCTCTGATAGGAGTGAGCAACAATGCCTCTTAGTCCATTCTTTCTTTCTATTAATGATTTCAAATCTAGGAGACTTGTGGTATGATTTTTGCCTTAGCCTGTAAGTTAAGACACTTAACTCTTATAGTGCCAGCACTGCATCAAATTTTGTCTGTGACTCTGGGCCAATCATGAAACATCTCTGAGATCATCAAATGAGTGGATTTGACTAGAAGATCTATAGAGCCTCTTCTAGCTCCAAACGTGTTTACAATTTTGTGCTCGCAGAGTCTTCTCTATTCCATTTAGACATGAAGTTCTGTTTATTGACTCAGTGGGTGAGCGAGTGTGGACAGATGACATGTTTATATAACTGATATAATCATGGCTGAATTCAGCCATTTCCAGTCAGATGTGCCAGGACTGACATCCATGCCATGTGTGGTGGATGTAATGTTTCAGGGTTCTTGCCACATATCTTGGCCATACAGACAAATGACACTGTCTTGGGCTGATCTTACTGTTTGGTCTAGGCCAAGCTGGCTCTGGCAGTGGAGACATGGAGCTGGCTTACAAGTTTCTTATGGCACTGTTTCATTTAAAATGTTTGGGTTGAAAAAAACTCTTCATTTTCTTTATATCCATCATAATAATTTGCAGATGCCTAGCTTCTCAGCACATTTATCTCAGTAAGATCTAGGTGGTAAGACTTATTTGGTATTCAGAAGGTCCAGGATAAAGTGTAAAAGATCCACATAAATATAAGAAATACATTTCACGTTTGGCTTTTATCTTTAAAGTGACCCTGTTGACTATGGCAGGTGTCCATGTATGTGTGCATGCATGCACTCAGCAAACACTGAGGGTACTGGGCTGTGGGATGGAGGGACAGTATCATAAATCAGAGATGGCTCCAGTGCTCAAAGAGCTCTCAGTCTAAAGTGAGCAATGAGACATGGGCTCAAAGGGCTAGAATATAAAATAGCTGGTGACTGGTGTCTCGGGGCAGGGATAGAGACAGGTCTCTGAATGGTCCAAGGAGAGTTAAAGCACGTCTGCACTTCTGGCTGTAGGGATAAGGTAGTTCTCCTGGTGGAGGAGGCATTTCTTGAGTTAAGCCTTAATAGATGAGTAGGGTTTAAAAATGAAGGGAAGTGGACAAACAAAACGTGGTCTATTGATACAATGTAATATTATCCAGCCTTAAAAAGGAAGGAAATCCTGTCATATGCTACAACATGGATCAACCTTGAAGACATTATGCTAAGTGAAATAGGCCAGACATTAAAGGCCAAGACTATATGATCCCATTGATATGAGGTCCCTAGAGTAGGTAAATTCATATGAGGTCCCTAGAGTAGTTAAACTTATAAAGACAGAAAGTAGAATGGGGGTTGCAATGGGATAAGGCAGAGAGTAAATTGGGAGACATTGTTTAATGGGTACAGAGTTCCAGTTTTGCAAGATGGAGAGTTCTGGAGACTGGTTGCACAACAGTGTGAATATACTTAACATGACTGAACCGCACACTTAAGAATGGTCAAAATGATAAATTTGGCTGTGCACAGTGGCTCAAGCCTGTAATCCCAGCACTCTGGGGGGGGGGGGGCCAAGGCGGGCAGATCATGAGGTCAAGAGATCAAGACCATCCTGGCCAACATGGTGAAACCCCGTCTCTACTAAAAAATACAAAAATTAGCTGGGCATGCTGGCACACACCTGTAGTCCCAGCAACGCTGGAGGCTGAGGCTGGAGAATTGCTTGAACCCAGGAGGCGGAGGTTACAGTGAGCCGAGATCGTGCCATTGCACTCCAGCCTGGCGCCTGGTGACAAAGCGACACTCTGTCTCAAAAAAAAAAAGATAAATTTTATTATATGTGTACTTTACCACAATTAAAAAAAATTTTAATGTGATAAAAATAATAAGTGGAAAAAATTATCACAAGGTAGTAAAAAAAAAAAAGGGAAATAAATGAATGGAAAGCTTTTTGAAATCTAAAACTTCACATGTACCAAATCAGGAAAGTGAAAAAAGCAGGGGCATGTTAAATTCAGTTGAAATTAAGGTTCACAGAAGGGAACAGTTGCAATTGGGCAGAAAGCTACAGCCAAATCAGGTAGAGCTTTGAATGCCAGCAAAGGAGCCTCAGCCTTGAGTTTGCATTTGAGTGCGGGACAGACAGATGCTAGGAACTTTGTTCAGAAAGTTCAAGCTAACAGACAGCAGACTGAGGCCAGAGGGAGAAGCGAGCTCAAGGGTTGGGAGTCCAGCCAGGAGACTCTTTGGTAGTCTCAGTGAGAAGCCATGAGGGCCTGCATTTTGAGGCTTTGAGGAAGAAAGGGACAAATTCGAGAGATGTTGGGGAGATACATTTAAAAGGAGTAATTAACTGTAATTAACTGGTAATGTTGAGGAAGAAAAATGACAAATTAAATAGCGCAGTAGTTTTCGAAAAGAGTTTTAGGAGCATTATCATGTTTCAAAATGAAGTAATTTATACAATTTCAATATATAAAGCCGATTAAAGCAGAACAGCTCAGATGGAAAGAAGGGTGGGGAGTCCCTATTTTGCAGGTTTCAGTGCCCACTAGCCCGGATAATACTGCAGTTCCCTGGGTAACTGTGCCAAACTCAGTTTGGATTTTTTTTTTTTTTTTTTTTTGAGACAGTCTCGCTCTGTCACCAGGCGCCAGGCTGGAGTGCAGTGGTGCAGTGTCGGCTCACTGCAACCTCTACCTCCCGGGTTCAAGCAATTCTCCTGCCTCAGCCTCCCGAGTAGCTGGGACTACAGGCATGCGCCACCACGCCCAGCTAATTTTTGTATTTTTAGTAGGGACAAGTTTTTACCATGTTGGCCAGGATGGTCTCGATTTCTTGACCTAGTGATCCACCCGCCTCGGCCTCCCAAAGTGCTGAGATTACAGGCGTGAGCCACTGCACCTGGCCCAGTTTGGAAATTTTTTATCAATATGGAGAAATTCTGCTTTGATGACTAGGGAATACCATCCTGCCATCAACAGGAAGAGGTAATTGGTTTGATTATTGATTTGGTTTGTGAAAAATTTGAGGTGCTAACGGCCACGTTGGTGGAATTGTCCTAAGACAGTCACTGTAGGCTGGAGCTTTGGAGATTGGGTAAAATTGAGGTTTCCATTTGGGTGTTACCTACTTATTGTTGAATCCATGCCAACAACATACAAGATTCACAGATCATATCAAGAAAGAAGAGAACTGAGAAGTGAACTTGGGGAATACCAACCTTAGGGAGATACCAACTCAGAAGAGCAGAAGGAAGAAGAGGCACCCTAGGAAGCATGGTCAGAGAGAGAACAGTCAGGAGAGTCCCACCATTACCAGGGGTGGGAGGGCAGAGTTGGCCACTTGAACACAGCAGGTGATCTCGTGATACCACACTGTCACATAATCTTACCACCTCCTTTCTCCATCCTCTCTATAGCAATGACAGTTCAAAGCAAATCCCTTGTAAGTCTCTTACTCATTTTATTTTGGACCTAGCAGAAATGAGGCTTCACCATCTTAAGGTTTCAAAACAAAATGGAGACACACTCACATGGCATTCACTTAGCCAGAAGCCAATCAAGTGCCTCACGTGAATAAAAGGGCTGCTTCAACCTCAGTTCAGTCAGGGCAGGGATTAAGTAGAGTACCATTTCCTGGTATTTTCTGGGCTGTATCTGATATTTTGCAGTGACCTGAGAATGTTACTTACTCTGAAGAAAGCTTCTGGGCTGGTTCCCTTATCACAAATACCCACATCAGGGTCAAGGGCTTTATTTAATATCTCTGTGTCTCTCTCCCTCCCTTTGTTCATGCATCTCTTCCTTTCTCCCTCCCTCCTCCTCTCTCCTCTGTATTCTTCCTTCCCTTCCCCCTCATATTTACCATTGGATTTAGCCCTTTGCCATGGCTGTCTTAATGGTGGAACTATGTAATTGCAGCATCTGATTAGATTGGTGTTTGGTATCATCATAGAACAAAAGCTGTTGATTTATGGTGTTCATAAAATATCCAGGGTCACCTATTTATCCTCAAGCTGTGTGAATTATTTTCTTTTCCTTTTTTTTTTTTGCCTTTTTTCTTAACGTGCTTGACATTCAAAGCATTTATGAAAAGATGTTTCGAAAAGTTGGAACTAATGGAAACTGTCCTCCTTTTTCTCAGGAGGGAGAAACTCCGAAAAAGGCAGCCTCTGCCACTGTCACTGTCACCAACACTGCTATTGCCACTGCCACTGTCACTACTACTGCCATTGTCACCACCACTGTCACAGCTACTGCCACCGCCACGGCCACCACCACAACTACTACCACTACCATTTCCACCGTCACCTCTACCATCACTACTGGCCTCATGGATAGCAGTCACCTGGAGATGACGTCCTGGGCGGCTCTGCCCCTTCTTTCCAGCAGCAGCACTAATGTCCGGAGACCCAAGCTCACTTTTGATGACTCGTACGTTGTTCCTGATTATCATGGACAGTTTGGAGTAGTGAATGGGGGTGGGGGCAGCATGGCTTTTCTAGTGCTGTGTATATGTCACCCTAAATAAGACCTCAGCATCAGCTCCTATACCCTTAAAAGTATACCCCCTCTCCCCGCTGCATGCACTGTCCCCACCAAGAAATGTTTTGGGCCCATTTTAATCATGCAGCATTGTTACTGTTCCAAAGCAGGTGCAAATGCAGGTTGTTTTATCCTTTCCTATCCATGGCCTCACATATAACCAACACACGGATTTAAAGCCAGGGGTTGATCTATTTGGACAACTGTAATGGTTGGGGTTGGAGGACGTGGTTATTTATCCTAATGTGACATTATGTACTTCAGATTTCATTTACGGTATTAATTCAAGGTTGGTTATGATACGAATGGCAGCATTAGTCTGCCTTTTTCAAGGCATTATATGGGAATAAATTTATAGCAGAAAAGGTTTGATGATTCAGTCTTTTAATGAAAAGATGAAACACTGGTTTCTGAAAGACCTTGTTTTGTTTATTTAGGGTTCACAATGCTGATTATTACATGCAAGAGGCTAAGAAGCTGAAGCACAAAGCTGATGCACTGGTAGGTTTCCTTTTTCTCATCGCTCTGTTTCCATTAAGGATTTATGTTTCAAAAGAAAACAAAGAAAGCACTTTTCCAACAGATTTTCAGTAGCACAGCCCACACCTGCCTGGCAACACATTGCTGCCCTGGCATAGGGAGGTTGGAACTGGTGAATTACTTAGCTCTGTAATTCCCAAAGTTCTCAGGGCTGTGTTAGCGTGTCATTCGTTTTTCCACTGTTCTTCCCCTTACCCCAACTTCAGAGGCTAAATAGCATATACCATTGTCATATCTTTCAAGTGAAATTGAAATGACTTATAAAACTTCCCCTGGAAAGTATGCTCTCTTTGGGTCCAGTAAACCAGGACTCATGTGGGAATGGGAGTGTTGTTGAGAGCTATCTAAATGTCCTCAAAAATTGGCTTTGCGAAAACTAGACCTGAGGAAAAAGTCAGCTCCTTGCTGCATTTGATGACATGTTTTCAGAGTGAGCCCCACAGTTAGGCTGGGACCCCAAGCAGAGAAAAGAAATGCTGTCATCTGGATTTCTCAAGATACTTTGTCCAGCTGTCTCCAAGGGTTTTGGCCACCTAGATCAGTGATATGCTCAACATTTTGAGTTGTTTGATTTGGTTGAGGATCCTAACAGTGGGTCTCAACCACATATCACATTGGGAAGCTCTAGAATAACTCTGGCCCATACTCCAGACCAATGAAATCAGAATTTCTGGGACTGGGACCCAGGAATGAGTATTAAAGCTCCCCAGGAGATTCCCAAGTGCAGCTATTTGAGAATCACTGTCCTAGGGAGTGCCTAAATTCAGGCTTCTCACTTTAACTAAACCCCATTGAGTTAAAACAATAGCATCCTCAAACATTGCATTGTGTCCAGCTAGGACTTAGTTGTCCCGGTGGTGTTTAATTTTTGGAATGCTGTGATGAAATACCATGACTACTGTGTGGCCAACATCAATGTCCATGGTTCTTACATCTGTCTTTTCTCTGCTTTCTGTCATTTCCCCCCTGGGGCACAAATTGCTTAGCGTCTGCAGCTAACCTTTCTGTGGTGTAAATTGTTCCTTAGAAACAATTTTCCCCTACTCCTGCAAACAAAAGTGACAAGGCAGGCTGGGTGCTAGCTCCACTGGAGATGCCAGGACAACTGTGCCTGTGACCATTGTATGGGCGATGAGAGATTTGAAAGGTATTGGATGCCAGTGCTGCTGCCTCAGAGACCAAAGGTGTTCTCTAAATGCCTTCAACTCTACGGCACTACAGAGCACTCCAGTGCTCCTAGGGTTTTCCCTCTGTCAAAACTGGGGTTAGAGAGTACACACATGTTCCTTTGACAAGCTGTTACATGAGCTGATGAAGACTGGGGCGTACATAGGAGACCATGTAGATGAGATGCTTGAAGAACTGAGAATGCTCGGTGCCACAAACATATGTACATATGATTATGAACTAACATCACTCTACATTCCAAAGTTGTGTTTATATGTATGTCTTCCAAGTGATCACATTTGGCCTAATCCATTTAGAGGATGAATTCCCAGTTCAGGAGATACTGCCCATATGGGGGCAAAAATTGGTTTCAGAGAGGGGATAAAAAGGTCTTAGGTATTGCAATGGGGTGTGACCCTCCAAAGGGCCACAGGGCATAAAGAGAGGATAAGTATATTTTTTGTATTAAAATTTCATTGGGGGTACATGAAAAAATACAGTGATCCCTCTGTATCCATAGAGGATTGGTTCCAGGACCCCCTCAGATACCAAACTTCTCAGATGCTCAAGTCTCTGATAAAAAATGGCCATTTGCATATAACCTGTTCACATCCTCTAATATGCATTAAATCATCTCTAGGTTACTTATAGGATCTAGTAGAATGTAATGCTATGTTAAGAGTTGTTATACTGTATTGTTTAGGGAATAATGATAAGAAAAAGTCTGTGTATGTTCAGTGCAGATGCAACCATTCATTTTTTTCTGAATATTTTTGATTTAAGGTTGGTTACATCCATGGATGCAGAAGCCTGGATACAGAGGGCTGACTGTATCTTAAAATGTCCTTATTGGGGGTGGGTGGTATTGAAAAAAAGGTTGCGAAACACTTAGAGGAATTATATTTTTGCTAGGCTTATGCCTATATTAACCCGGGAAGCACTCTTATAGTTTAAGCCACTCATTTTATGGACGGGGAAATAAGCCCAGGGATCGGGCATAACTTGGCTATTAATTGGCACTACGGCCATGTAATTTTTTGTCTAGACATCAGCTACTCCTAGGGAAAAAGGAGTTTAGGCTAGGTGATCTTTCCAGATCTTTCCAGCTATAGGCTAATGAATGAAAAGCCACTTTCAGAAATCAGGATCTGAGATTAATTTCCAAATGGGAAAGCCAGTAGAGCCAGATGACCTAAGGAAATTATCTTGCAAGGCAAAAGAGAAAGGACCTAGTTTGCATGTATGTACACAGGGCTTCATGAAGTCAGTTTGAATTTGATTGAAACCAGTATTTCTCCACAGTAGCTTACAGAAAGAAACCCACAGAATTCCTGCAGTTCGCAAAAGCTAAAGAACATTTATTGTAAAAAGTCATTTACAATAAGAGATTCTGCAGGACCTATAACTAATCATTTGATAGTTGTGCTTAATCCTTTGCTAGAGACATCTACCCTGCCATTTAGAGAATGAAAATATTTTGATAAAAGGTATACAAGAAAATTAAAATAGCTAAATCTGCATTACATTTGTTCTTTTACATAAAATGCCATATTAGTGGAATTCTTACATCCTGCTATCAAAAATTGAAAATGTGAAATCCTGTTATAAAATACTCACTATAAAAGTGTCATATATAATATTCATTACACATAAAACGAAATCAGTATGGCTAAGTCAGTTTAATCATGACCATTATCAGGGCTAAAACCTTTGCAAGAAAATTTTACTAAACTAAAATATTTAGTGGTACTATATTGTTTGGCTTTTTGACACACTATTTCAAGCCATCATTTACAGTGAAAGTGACATGATTATTGTCAACAGTCATACTACAGCTTCCCACTTTTCATGACAATATCATCAATTTGTTAATCTTCTCCTGAGGGTGAGGTTGATGTGCTCACAAAGAGTTCTAAAGCAAAAATATATGTGTTCATTGTCCATGAAGCTTATAAAAAGCAGCCCTCAGTTGCAAATACTGTCTATAGGACACTACAATGACCAGACAGTTAGTAAATTTAGTGAATAGAAGCTACTTGAGGCAATGATTTTGATTCAGGTCCACCAAAAAGATAATGATAACAGCAACAACAATGCCTCAAACCACATATGATACCCTGCCTGCGTTTTTCTCCTCTCAACTAGCCTTGGTGTCGTGAAGATAAAACCATTAGCCAGGAACTTCATTGTTAATACCAATTCATACATTGTCTTCTTGATCTGTGTTTCTTAGCCTGGGTACTGCTGACATTTTGGTACAGCTCATTCCCCATTGTGGGAGCTGTTTGGGGCATAGCAGGAAGTTTCGAAGCATTTCTGGCCCCTGTTCACCAGATGCCCCTTCTCCCCAGGGATGACAACTAAAAGTGTCTCCAGACATTCCAAATGTTCCCTGTGGGAAGGGGGCAAAACTACCCCCTAGTTGCAAAGCACTCTTTTATATGAAGGAGAAAACAGAGTATCATCTTGACAAGTCATCTTCCTGTTTCAGTTCGAGAAATTTGGCAAAGCCGTGAATTACGCCGATGCCGCCCTCTCCTTCACTGAATGTGGCAATGCCATGGAACGCGACCCTCTGGAAGCAAAGTCGCCATACACCATGTACTCTGAGACTGTGGAGCTCCTAAGGTGAGTGGCCTTTCTGCAATTGCCTTCCTACACTGATTTCAGCTAGAATTAGAAACTGTGTTTTAAAATATATATCATTTCCATTTATTAATAATTTGTCCAAGGCATCTTCTTAGAAGTCATCATAATCAGTTCTTGCCATTTTATTAATATCATGAAAAATTTATAATTGATGGACACTGATTTTATAAATTATCCCCTTCAGAAGTTATAATGTGAGTATTATAATTCGCAGCATTTGTAACATTAAAATGGAAATGTAGTGGGTAGAAGTAAGTATAATCATTTTACCATTTAGTATCGACTTGTCTTTTCAAAGGTGCAGTTTTATAATTCAAAAAAATGGTGTTCTCAGGATTTCTATTACAAACCATGTTGTCTAAGAATTTTTATCTTGTTATTAAAAAGGGAGGGGGTACTGTTCCAACTCAAAGTAGGCGTTTAAGGCCGCAGGTGTGGAGTAGACTTTCCATGCATCTGGAATTAGGAAAATAGATGAGGTGGTAGTAGGGGCTGGTGGTACAGATGAGACAATGAGAATAGGAGAGGGGATATTAACTGCACACATTATTGGTTTCATTTACATTTTAAATGAAATTTTCTGGCTGTTGATCTTGGTGGTGTAGAATTTCTGGGTTATCAAAAAATCCATAGAAGAAGAGGTAGAAGAAGAAATGATCCATTCTGATGTTATCCAGTAATTTGTAGATATTTGTACAATAATTTAATCCACCCCTGAATGGTGGCTAGGCACCATCGTTCACTAGATGAACCAAATAATCACTTTTGGTTGATTCAGTAAGCAGTTTTTACCTAAAAAGTCCTTATGTCCAGTCCCATCTGGCTTGATTAATCAATAATGCCAGGACTGGTTTATACTACCTTGCTTGTATTTGCATTAACCATTACAAATCTGAAGATATTTGTACCTAAATCTTCAGAAAAATGTTGGACAGATTTAGTGTGCATATTTTCCCAGTGACACATTCCAAAAGATAAAAAGAAAAGAACTATTTTTTTTATTAAGAAAAAAACAGCAACTCTCCTCACATAGAATCAGAAGTTTACTTAGAGCCACAAAAGTAGGGTGATTATAGGGGCAGCTTTAGCCTTGCCTGCTGAGTCAATCAGCCAGCTTTCTCTTTGCACTGCTCTGAAATGTGGGCACCAAAAAAAGTGTCAAGTGTTTCTCCTTGATTTACTTTATATACTGTGGAAGGCACCACTACCATTCTGTAGCTTTCAAGAAGGAATTGATGCTTAGTATCTAGTCAAAACTACCTGTGATTTTCAAAGATACACAAGATGAACATATTGGCAAAAATTGTAAGGATTCAAAATTGAGGGGAAACATTAGTGAACAAACACAGGGATAATTTATGCTCTACATTCATTCAAAAATGCAGATTTAAAAAGGCACTTTTTAAATTAACAAGAAAATGTAACAACATTAATACCTAGCATTAAGAACTACAGCAAAAGCTGGGTGCGGTGGCTCACGCCTATAATCCCAGCACTTCGGGAGGCCGAGGTGGGTGGATCACGAGGTCAAGAGATCGAGACCATCCTGGTTAACATGGTGAAACCCCGTCTCTACTAAAAATACAAAAATTAGCTGGGCGTGTGGCACACGTCTGTAGTCCCAGCTACTCAGGAGGCTGAGGCAGGAGAATTGCTTGAACCCAGGAGGCGGAGGTTGTGGTGAGCTGAAATTGCGTCATTGCACTCCAGCCTGGGTAACAAGAGCAAAACTCCATCTCAAAAAAAAAAAAAAGAACTACAGCAAAAAAAAAAAAAGCCTCACAGTGAACGAGACCTCTCCTATGCAGCTGATGGGAATAGAAATTGATTATTGTAAATTGAGGGCAATTTGGCATTGTGTAGGAAAAGCCATACAAGTGGGTATTCATATCTTTTGATCCAGTACCTTAACTTGTAGAAATCTGAGTTTTCTCTCCTGATGAAAACAACTGTAAAGACTAGAACAAGTAATCAGTATGATGCTCAATTTGACATTATATATAATAGCACGCAATTGGAAGCACACCAGTAATAAAAGAAAAGTAATTACATAGTAGGACACTCAACAGAATACTTTGCAGCCATTGAAATACAACAATGACAGAGACTATGCAGCCGCACAAAACGTATTTATAATATGATGTTAAATAAAATCAAGCTGCAGAATAACCTGCACATTACAATTATGATCATGAAAAGTTTGTTTATGCATCTCAATCAAACTGGAAAGGAAATTAGATCCCACCTGTAATAGGTGAGTGAGATTATGAGTGTTTTCCCTTTCTACATATTCTTCTTTCTTATTTTCTTTTAAGAAAACACATGCTGTCTTAAAAACATAAAAGTAAAATACACATTTTATTTTATGGTAAAAGTGCAATGTGAATCATTAAGTAATTTTTCCTTAATTATTCACAAAATAAGTTATTTAGGGAAGAAGCGTGATTTATGTTTTATTATATGATATTTTACTGTCATAGAAGTTTATTTCAATGAAACCTGAAAGTCAATGGAGAATTTATGGACATTCACTTTAAAGTTAATGTTTTTAGACTTTATTTTCAGGTAACTGTAGATGCACATGCAGTTGTAAGAACTAATACAGAGAGTTCCTGTGTGCCCTTCACCCAGTGTCCCCCAATGGGAACATCTTGCTTAACTATAGTACAGTATCACAGCCTGAATGCTGACATTGATATACTCCACAGACATCATGCAGATTTCATCAGTTTTATTTTGTTTTGTTTCCAACTTCACCATTTTTTGCATGTACTCATTTATGTCTTCTCAATTTTTAAATTTTTTATACTTTCTGTAAATTACATGTGTGTATAATATTTTTTAATGAGAGGAATTTCAGTTGGGACTAAAATGAGTTAAAGCAACTGGGTCTTCTGGTCCATTTAAGCAATTGAAACTCCACTATCAAGCCACTTCAAATGTGGTTGCAATTAGAGGGTGACTGTAATATAAACATAGTTTTTAGTAGTGCAATATTATGTTGAAGAGACTTTTATTACTCTCTCCCCAACAGTATGCTGGCTACAGAGAGAGCCCCATTTTCTTCATTCAAGTAATTATAGTTCCTCTGAGCTCTGGGAATCTGCAATAGAAATGTATTTGTGAAAACAAGTGGGGCATCACAATGACTTGACATTTCAGTGATCCACCTGTCAAAGAAAGTTAGATTTATTCCATAATAAAAATCCCTTTGCTTCATATTGCAACAAAAGAAAGGACCCACATTCAATGTACAGGTGCCTTTCCTGGAAAAAGTTCACTCAACAGAACTGGAGCAATAACCAGGAGAGCAAGGTGGCTACAATGCTGAGGAGGCCGAGTCTCAGAGGGTGAGCATAGGCTCCCCAGTGTTCTGCTAGGGAAGGCTGCTGTAACTGAGGAGTCAAGCATGCCAGCTCAGGGGCTCTGCAGGCTTTCCATTGCCTTCTTACAAATGAGAAATTTCAACTTCCTTCTGGCACGCTGAACTCCATTACTTATTCTACCACAAGTACCTGTGAAATTGCATTAAAGCTCAGACAATGATTTTATGCAATGAATTGATTTTCAAGAGTCTAAATGCCCTGAATGGAATGTACTTGGCTAGAAGAAAAAATAAAAGTGGGAACTACTCAACCTTTTATCACCCCAGTGCAGAACAGTAACAATTAAGGAGAATAGAAAGACAAAATATACAGGCATCATAATTTAAGGGTGCTTAGACCTTAAAATGCTGTGAAATCAACCTTTCTTCTAAAAAAACTAAACCACTTTCAATAAGAATATATTCAAAACCTGAGCCATTAGAAAAGACCTTTTAACTGTGTTATTGAGGTCTTGCTGTGCTCGTGTCAGACATAGTTGTGTATTATTTACCTAATCTGTCATAAACTGAACTGAAACTGACATTCTTGTCCACCTCTCATTGAAAACCAATAATGTTGTTTAGCTACAGTTTTCCTAGAAACAGTATTTTATCAGCATTTAGATACACACACACACAAACTCACAGTAATTGCACAGCATTGCCCTAAGGCTCATGATTACATTGCCTTCTCCAGAGATCAACTCTGTATTTCACATGAGTCCTCTTATGATGCTTTGATCCCCATTTTGTGTATGTTTTGGGAAAGCATGCTTTTGCCCGCATGCACCAGTCAGTCTTGTTGCCCAGAGCAAATATGGGAATAACTCATTCAGGCAATCAGAATACCAATGACTTCGGGCATTTCTGAGGCATAATACAGATTCCACTTCAGCTTTTCCTTTCTCTTCAAAGGTATGCGATGAGGCTGAAGAACTTTGCAAGTCCCTTGGCTTCGGATGGGGACAAAAAGCTAGCAGTACTATGGTAAGTCCTGTGGAGGCCACAAGGAAAGCATAGAAATGTCATGGAAGGATTTGAAAACTCTACATCAACTTAAACTGCTTACCCCAGATCATTGCTCTTGTTTTTCATGAAACTATTAAAGGATAACTAATAGATTTCTTCAGTCGCTGACTAAACATTTACTCTCCTAATTTATACCCTTATCAAAATGGGATTTGCATGCTTGCCCCTTCTCTTTTTAGAATTTATTTACTTATGTTTCTCAATCTAACCATAGGAGAGTAACTGCAAATTGTGAATCAGCATTCTTCTTAACAGTTTATAAATTTCATTAAGCACTGGCATTAACAGAAGACTTTCCTCATCACCACAGCTACCGATGTTTATCACTCCTCTATTTGAGGATGTTTAAGCTGAAGAAGGACCATGCTATGAAGTACTCCAGATCACTGATGGAATATTTTAAGGTAATCCTTATTTTATATAATTTATAGGTACAGGACGATAAAATCACTAATAAGACATGACATGCATGTTATCAAACATCAAATGCTGCCAAAGGCTTAACTTCTTTCCTCCCTGCTGGCCATGGCCCTCTTACCCCTCCTTAAGGGCTCAGCAAGGAGTTTGTGTCTGATTCAATTCCAGGGAGAGAAGGCACAGTAGTGCAATCCCCTGACTATTTTCCAGACTTACCAAATGGCCCTTGGCAGCCTTCTGGTTGCAGTGGGGAGTATGTCACCTTTTGTGTTGCTCCGTGAGGTGGGCACAGCTTGTGGCTGTAGGTATGCCCAGTCTTTTGTTAAATGATAGGTCAGCCTAGGAATCTCTCAGAAGTGAGAGAAGTCACTGTGGCCACCCTGGCTCTGTGTGGACACCCACACCCCTAGAAGGCCTTTGGCCATGGGGTGTCTTGGAGTGCAGTACTTGCAATTTAAAAGAACTGATTGCTTTGGTTACCAAAACAAACAAACAGGGCCATATTGTAGGGAGCTGGGGCTTTTAACTTGCAAGCACAAAAAAGATAGGCAACCACAAAATGCAATGCTAAAATCTGAGAATGAGTCCAGGTAAAAATTGCAAGTAGCAGCCTCATACTAAGCCTGGTCACTGTACCCTCTAACACCAGTCATGATTTAAAGTTAGGGAGACTCAATGTTCTTCTCTTGCACAGGTCTAAAAGAAAAGGACATTATTTTTTTCTTTTTTTGCCAAGTGCATGAGTCTTCATGGCTAAATTACACCAGAGTAGTTGTTTGAAACGAGCGAAATTATGGCCTTACATGAAACATGCAGTGAGTCGAAGTGCATAGCTTTATGAAGACACTGTGGCACGGTTGGGAAAAAGAGCAAGTTCCCCAGCTATTATGTGGTGTGGCCATAATCCCATACAGCTAGTATTCATGTGGGTAAAAGGGGGTCATGTGCAACAGGCCCTCTTCCCTCCATATGTCTACACTCTCAACCTCTGCTTTAGAAAATGCTTTCTTGAACTTCAGTGGGCATCAGAATCCCCCAGAAGCCTTATGAAACAAGAATGCTGTGCACCAGGCCCCGGGTATCTGATTCTGTAGGTCTGAGGCAGGGCCCAAGAATTTGTATTGCTAATAAGTTTCCAGGTGATGCGGCTGCTGCTGTTCTTGTGATCACACTTTTAGAGACACTGCTGTAATATTTGCCCTCTTTGGCCTGTCCTATATAGTTTACAGGGTATTGCAAAACTCCAAACAAAAATTAAATAATTCATTTATCTAGGAGTGTTTTGAGCTTTGTTGAAGTTAAAAACTGGAGTCTGCAGAATGCATCTTAGGTGTGGGTCTGCAAAGCTCCAGAGAAATATTTCATTCTCACTGGACTCCTGAAAATGCTGACTCTTTCCCTGACACTGCTTTTACAAAGGGGGCTGGGCTGGCAGCAAAGAGGCAGAAGATGAGCATCATTGGGGCTGTAACTGCTGAAAGCACATCTGAGTCAGGCACAGTGCCACAGGAGTTGTGGCCATCTATGCTGCTTAACCTTCAAATTGGGGAGGCCATTACAATGAGCCTGATACCTGTCCTCTAGTGGTAATGCTGAATGTCAGGTTTCCCTCTGATCCACAAGTGTGTGGCCATGAAAATAAAAGGAGGCCCATCCTTTAAAGCAGCCCAGTTCCATCAGAGGAACAAAAGCATGTTTAGCGTTTGATTTCAACACAAACCAGTCACTTTGTTAAATAGGGAAGCTCTTTAACCATGAGGGTTTGCATGTAAATATAGCAAATCAAGGTGATTCCTGAAAACTTACAAACAGACACATGAAAATGCTGCTTGGCTCTGACACATTCTTGGATTATTAGAAATTACAGCTCACTCTACATCCCAGGGAAAAAGTTTGCAACTGGAGCTAAAGGTGAAAAGCTTACTTCTACTCTGAAGAGCTTGTTTTGCAGAATAAATTTCAGATGACGATAATTAAACCACTTCTTGGAGAACTGAGTCTGATTTCACTGGGCCTTTTAGTATATAAGATCTTTCATCAAGTGACTTTCATGGTCCTGATTGGAGCCCACTAATTATCCTAACCAGCTATTTTCATCGAGTATGCGTCGTGGTGTGCTGACGTGCACATACATCCCAGCTCTGCATCCCGAAATGCTGCAATCAATATTAATGTACTCTAAATCACACTTCCATCTGTTTCTGAATTAATAAAACACAAAATAGATGTCCTTATTTCCCTTTCTCTCTCTCTTTTAGCAAAATGCTTCAAAAGTCGCACAGATACCATCTCCATGGGTAGGCAATGGAAAGTAAGTATTTTATGAAAATTGATTTTTCATGACAATGAGTGATTCAGTAGACCCCAAATATTTTGCATTGACAACTCAGGAGTGAAGGTCAATTGTAAAACTACAGTCATTCTTGTGCATACAAAATTCTAGCCATTAAAAAGATGTGGTTCAGAGTTATCTCACTATTTGATCTTTAAGCCAAATTATAGCCATAAAAATATCTGCTAATGAGATGGCAAGCACCATGCCATTTCAGGAGGCAGGATAAAGTTAACTCCACTGCAGTGATTTATCAATGATTCACTCAATAATGAAAGACCAATGAAATATTCATTCATATATGGTAAATGCTGTTTAATAAAACCAAAGGCATAATAGTGCTGAAAATGTGAAGGCACTTGGTCAGGCAATTATCCAAGGCTTCATGATAATGTTTATATTAATACTAAAATGCCCTGACCTAAGATAGAAAAGCATCTACTATAATGCTGATCGGAGGCTCAGGGAACTCATCCGTGCCTAGGCCTTATTTAGAGTTATATCTGCTTGGGACAGCTCAGTCTTCACAGCAGTGGGGTAGGGTTGTCAAAACTGTTGGCTTGTTGCTGAAGTTGCCCTTGGCTTATAGGGTAAGCTAAGAGGGCTCTTGCCTCTATCTGGGCTTGTGCTCCTGCTAAAATGAAGGGTTTGGACCCAGTGCCCTCCAAAGCCCACTGAAGCGATGTCTCTTATAGAGAGAGAGTTTGAATCCCAACTCTGTCTCAGCCATGAAGTTAGATAACTTTCCTGAGCATCGTTTTTCCTCTGATTCTCAATCCCCCCTCACCAGCCCAAGCCAATATCCCCCCAGTAATGGTAAGGGAAGCTAGATGACTGTGCACATAGGCCATTTTACAACTCCAAGCTGCTTTTTCAGTTTTTCATCATTTCAAAATTCCTGATCTCTGATCAAAAGAATTTCTTCAAGGATGAAACAGTCTCTACTGCCACTTCATAAATATCTACAAAACATACTCCAAAAGCAATGGGACAATGAACTCTACCTTGAGACCATAAAAACCTTCAGTGCAAGGGAACTGCTCCATTGAAAACTACACATTAACTCAATTATTGCATTGAAAGGAAGCACTGTTTAAAAAGTTGAATTAGGTCTTACTCTTATATTGATAAACAAAAAGGAAAGAGTGCTTCTCTCTTAAGAGAAAAAAATAAGTTCAGACAATAAAAACCCAGAGAAAGCTGTTTTCTTTGAGCACAGAGTAAAGCAAGGGCAAGGGCAGGTAAGCAGCTAGTAAAGGATCACTGGACAAAAAAATGCTTTTCTAAAAAAATTCTGAAACGAAAGAACTCAGACACATCCTAAGCTTGTGAAGTCTAATGAAAAGCCTCCTGAAATGATTTTTTAGCAGGTTCTGCATAAAGAAAGCACGTTCCCTTTGGTAGGCCACAGAGCTTCTGAGTGTGGCAACTCAAAACAGTCACTCAGGGTTTATGTCCCGTTCATTCAGCAAATGCTGTTGCGTGCATCTGCAGCATGAGGGGCTGGGGACAGAAATCTGAATTTGATGTGATCTCTGCACTCTGGAAGCACTCAGTGCAGTGCAAGGAGGTGACAGATATGAACAAGGTGCTGTGGAAGCCTAGAAGGATCTGGGGCCTCCCTGCGTGGCTAGGAAGGGCTTGCTTTTTGTTTGCAAGCAAGATTATGGCCTGGTTTCTCTGTGAATGAGGGTAGTGTGCCCCTAGAGGGCCTCTCACAGCACCTTCCAGCAGCATCCTCTGACTTCAAACTCTCAGACGCTGGCTAGCCATTGGGGAAGTCAGTTGCCCAGAAGTGGTTAAGGTCTCTGCAGGAAATTATATGGAGAAATGAGCAGAGAGTTGAGAACAGACATTCAGGAACTGCTTCCAAGGAAGCTGGGGAAAGAAAGTGCAAAGAAGCAATTGGAAGAAGGAGCAGAAAAATCTGCTGGGTTTACAGCAGGGGCCAGCAAACTTTTTCTTCAAAGCACCAGACATGACATATTTTGGGCTTTGTACCAAGAGGCAAAACCAGGACTACTATATAGAAAAATATGAGAGAAAACAAATTTTCACCAAATTTTTACTGATAAGATTCAAAATATAATAATATAAATTTTGACATACAAGTCTATTGGTAAGAAGAATGTAAATCTTTTTTATAACATTTTGCTTAATTGGGGTTCAAAGTTAGTGTTCCCTCTCAACAAATCAATTGCAAATGTTCATCTTTTGCAAACTACTCATAGCTCACAGGCCATACAGAAACAGAAGATGGGCCAGATTTGCTGACTCCTGATATAGGGTTCCAGAATCCACATTGTTGAGAGTTTTAAAAGTCTGGGCAACAATTCCGAATGTCATAGAGAGTTAATAAAAGACAGAAGGCTGTCATGGTGGTACATGCCTGTAGTCCTAGCTACTACGGAGGTTGAGGTGGGAGGATCTTTTGAGCTTGGGATGTTGAGGCTGCAGTGAGCTGTGATCCTGCCACTGTGCTCCAGACTTGTTGACAGAACAAGACTTTCTGGAAAACAAGGCAAGAGGAAAGCTATAGAATTTTGGAAGAAGACCATTCGAGGCTTTCAGATGAGCTTTTTTAGTAAGCAGGTAGATGTGGAGTCCATATGAAAAGAGCTAGTGGCCAGGTGCGGTGGTTCCCGCCTGTAATCTCAGCACTTTGGGAGGCCGAGGCAGGCATATCACGAGGTCAAGAGATTGAGACCATCCTGGCCAACATGGTGAAACCCTGTCTCTACTAAAAAACAAGAATTAGCTGGGCATGGTGGCGTGCAGCTGTAGTCCCAGCTACTCAGGAGACTGAGGCAGGAGAATTGCTTGAACCCAGGAGGCGGAGGTTGCAGTGAGCCGAGATTGCGCCACTGCTCTCCAGCCTGGCGACAGAGCGAGACTCTGTCTCAAAAAAAAAAAAAGAAAAGAGCTAGAAGAAGGGATATTTCTATGTGTTTGAGATGTTAGCAAATTCAAGGAACATGAGGCATCTGGTGGTCCCTGGAGAAATCGTCCAGATCAAGAAAAACCTTCTCTTTAAGCTTGCAGAAGGCTGTTCCTGTATAAACCTGGAGAGAGGAGGAAAACAAACTATTGTGGATGCAAAGATGAGGGGAGAAGTAGACACTCATATCAAGTGAAATCTTTAGTCATGTGGATAGAAGGACTTTGAGGTAACATGGTGGAATGGGAAGAGAATGAAGAGAATGGGCTTTGGTGGAAAATGGATGTGCTCTCAGATCCTAGCTTTTCAGCTGTTTAGGCTCTGTGGCCCTCCAGACAGAGCTGAACTTCTCTGAGGCCAGAAGCAGTGGCAGCAGAATTTGCCCTGCAGAGTTGTGGTGAGGCTTAGACAGAATATTGGTGAAGTCCTGAACTATGCTTGGCACACAGAGAATGTGCAACAAATGATGGCTGTTGCAGCTGCTGTTGGCATGATTATTGTTGTAATCGTGACCTTTTCAACTTAGAAAGCATAGTGGTCCTGCTTCTAGAATTCCCATAATACTTGGTTAGGACTCCAGTTTTGGCACTTACCGTAAATTGCCAGAAAAGAATGTATTTTGCTCCTGTATTAGACTATTTGCTCTTTCCCCGTAAGTAGCCATTTATCCTATCATTCACCAAATATTTATTGAGTACCAACCTTGTGGGAGATACTCTGCCAGGCCCTTTGTAGACATATCCCCTATCCTTGTGCTGTATATGCTGTTCTCCTTCTACCTTACAGAGCACTTTATGTGTAGTAGATACTAAATAAGGCATGGAAGCAAGTCATTAATTTATTCAACTGGTATTTATTGAGAACATATTATATGCCAGACACTGTTCTAGATGGTGTGGTATGGCACAGAGCGAAACAGAAAAAAAACAAAACAACCTGCCCTCATCGAGGACATATTCTGTTGAAGGAGAAAGGTAACAATGAACATGTGACATACTAGGTGATGGGAAGTGTCATGGAGAAAACTGAAACAAGGAAGGCAGGCAGAAAAGGCTGCTGAGGATAGGGAAGGGAGCGAGGGTATCGTGCTGAATCTTGGGTAAGGGCGTTAGAGAAGGATGATGGCAAAGCAAGCCATAGCAATACTGTAGTGATTTCTTCCAAGCAGAGGGATGGCAGCTGCCTCTGAAGCAGGAGGGAGCATGCCTGACAAGTTCAAGGAACAGCATGGCAGGGCGTGGCTTTGCAGGGGAAAGAATGGTGTGTTGGACCAAGGTGGTAGTGGTGGAAGCAGTGAGATGCATGTGCTTGTGTGTGCATGCTCATTTGCATGTGCCATGGAAATGTGGAGAAAAGGGAGATCTGCAAGTAGATACACACCAAGAGCAGGAAGGGAAGCCGTAAGCAGTGATGAGAGCTGAGTCAGTGCTGGAGAGCATGCTGAAGTGAGAGAGCCTGCATCAGCCCTCGCTTAGCCACAGTCACAACTTCTTTTTCGTTTTCTTTCCTTTTTTTGGAGATGGAGTCTGGCTCTGTCACCAGGCTGGAGTGCAGTGGCCCGATCTCAGCTCACTGCAACCTCTGCCTCCTGATATCAGGTGATTCTCCTGTCTCAGCCTCACCAGTAGCTGGGACTACAAGCACGTGCCACCAAACCCAGATAATTTTTGTAGTTTTAACAGAGACGGGGTTTCACCATGTTGACCGAGTTGGTCGGAAACTCCTGTCCTCAGGTGATCCACCCGCCTCAGCCTCCCAAAGTGCTGGGATTACAGGCGTGAGCCACTATGCCCTACCATTTTTTTTTAATGATACAGCCTCACTCTGACTGCAGGCTGGAGCACAAAGTGCATGATCATGGCTTACCAAAGCCTCAATCTCCTGGGCTCAAGTGATCCTCTCACTTCAGCCTCCCGAGTAGCTGGAACTACAGGCACATGCCAGGTGTCTTTCTAACTTCATTCAATATTTGTGGCACATGACAGCTTTGTCATTTTTTCTAAGAATTGCAAATGAGAACATATTCCTTTCTTGTCATAAATTGACATTTAATAGTTAATGACTACCACTGGGGAAAAACACCAGGAAATAGCTTTTGCAATGTACCACAACAAAGAAACCCAGCTTTCAATGCCTTTTCGTTATTTCACAGCGTTCTGTGCCTAGGCCCCTTAGCTTGGACATCTCCTCATCCCACACCTACCTTGAGAATAAATCTTTCTTTCAAGAAGGAACAAAATCATTCAGAAATTATAAACATAGCAGGACCATTCTCAAACCCACTCATACCAGACAAGCACAGAGCAAGTATGAGGACCAACTTGCTCCCTCAGACCAGACCAGAACATATCAGAAAATAGACTCTGTTTGCAGAAACAGTCCAGCTCTCTCTATAGCTGTAGACACAGCCTGTGTGAGTCTCAAGAGCATTGCCATTGTAATTGTTCCCAGATCTAGTCAGCAGCATTTCAGCATTTTGGTACACTGCGATTACTGTTTCCCCAAATCATCTATATGTGCTGCCCATCAGGGTGCACATCTGTTCTGAGAGCCACCCTGGAAAGCTACAGTTGCCAACAATAGCAACGGGTAAGGGGTGGGGGTGGGGCATGAGACAGAGTTCCTTGATGGTGTGATGAGGTATGTTCAGAGGAATAAGGAAGAGATTCTTTCAAACATGCAGACTCATGGAGTCCCAAAGATATCTTCCCCCCAGTTTTTTCCTCCCTCATTACATTCTGTACTGATAAACTGATGTGTTTGCCTGGGCAGGTGTCCAAAGTGTGGCTAGAGGAGGACAGAGAGGCCAAGGGGCACACAGACCTTGCTTCAGTGA
This sequence comes from Callithrix jacchus, assembly GCF_049354715.1. Lineage (NCBI taxonomy): Eukaryota > Metazoa > Chordata > Mammalia > Primates > Cebidae > Callithrix > Callithrix jacchus. The sequence continues at coordinate 145,536,292 of NC_133524.1, forward strand.
CTCTTCCTGGGCAAACATGTGGATTCCTTAGGTAGCCTGCCCTAAGGCTGGGCCTCGGAGGAAAAATGACCTCCATGCTGTATGCAGCCAGCAGATGACTCCTTGTTGCAAGTATTAAAGAATGTAATGAAAATGTGTGTCCAAACAGCGGTACTGTCTGAAGTGGAAACTCTGAAGACTTCTTTTCATAAATCAGCATGCAGGTGGATAGTCAGCAATTAACAGCCCATCTCTGTAGCATGTCTTAAAGAACCCTAAAAAGAGAGAATACTACTTTTCTCAGCTTCCCGAATACTGCCCCTTGGGGGCTGTAAGAGTTGTACTTTGCTTACTGTGGTAACTGTATTTAGAGCAAACTGACATTGTGGTTTCCACAAAACACTTTGATGATAGACCAATATTGTACATCAAGTGTTTTCTAACTGCTGATAGCCATTGCGGCAGCAGGTAGAGAAATCATCATAGCTCTGAGGTGTTTCTTTCTCTGAAACATCACAATACATTGTTATATATATTCAAAGGAAGAGCTATATTTGTGGATAGAATTAATGCCAGAAAAATATCCACCAAGACCTCTCTGGTATTTGAAGACAAAAGCAGTGGTGTACAGGGAGCCCTCTGTAGTTGTCAAAAGCAGTGGGGACCTTGGTGTTTAATGTTAGAAAAGAAGGGGAGAGGGCCTCATTCTGTAGCATGGTACTGTAGTCCTGGGTGGCTTGGTCAAATGAGGCAGGTATGGGGTGGTAATAATGTCTGTATCCACTGAAGCCTCTGGAAAAGCTATTGTGTTGACAAAAGCTATTGCATTCACAAAAGCTGTAGATGTCCTGTGAGAAGAGTCAGTGGGATGTGGGAACAAGCACACTGTGATGGGGCTTCACGTATGTATACTATGCTAAACTTCACTCTGGCGGATGGCATTCTGATGAGATCCCAGCGTGATGGGGGAGGACTAGAACCCCACTGTCACTCTTTCCTACCAGCCTAACAAGGCCTGTCTCTTTCAATTCCCCAGGAACACTCCATCTCCAGTGTCTCTCAACAACGTCTCCCCCATCAACGCAATGGGAAACTGTAACAACGGCCCAGTCACCATTCCCCAGCGCATTCACCACATGGCTGCCAGCCACGTCAACATCACTAGCAATGTGTTACGGGGCTATGAACACTGGGATATGGCCGACAAACTGACAAGAGAAAACAAAGGTATGCTCACCTGTTCTACCTGTATAGCTCACAGACCATGATGAAATTAACTTCACTTTGAAGGACTTGAGTTGTACTTGGTGGCCTTATATCTTTCTGTCTCTCTGATTTCCAGGACTTAGATAAGGGAAGACAGAGTTCACTCAGGGCTGGCACAGTGACCTATTATTTTTGAGAGAATTAAAAAGCCCTGGAATTTTTTTCTCCTTTAAAACTTAAACTAATTTGAACTGTGATGTGTTTTGAATTTCACTCAGTGGCAAAAATCAACACACAGAAACAGAGGCAAAGTCAAAAATAATGATTTGCAAATTAATTAACATCCTTTTGGCTCCTGTTATTATTTTTGTTTTGAGAGGTGAGGTTGAACTAAGGCCTTCTACCTTCATTATAATTATTAGCTCCAGTGAAGTACATGATAATGCAGCTTGCATTTGGAAGCAAGGGCCAAAGCTCAGCTAGTACTTTTCACACATTTGACAGCTGGGATGAAGAATCAGGGTGCTGTTCATAATGACACTTGAACTTTGCTACAAAACAAATGCAGAAAGGATCCTGCTTAACTAGAATGAATTTGTGGTCTTTGGTGACTCATGTTGACATCTGTGACCTTAGCTGTCGTTGAGGATCACAACAAAACCTCACTATCCTAATGAAGGTGGGAAGTAAAATTAAACTGTACATTGTTCCCAGCCATTCTTTTGACTTGGCTGATTCTGACCCAGCAGTCACAGACTGCTCCACACCAGTCAATGTGGGGACAAATGTGGGCTGCCCATTCCTGCTGTATTGCTGAGCATGTGGGGAAATCATCTCATTGGAATAAGAAGGATGCAGATTTTGCAACCCGATCATTTAAGTTTGAATCCTGCCTGGGTCATGCATTACCTGGGCAACCTTGGCAAGTTAATTAAATCTGTGAGCTACTTCCTAGCTTCCATTTCTATAATGGACATAACAATGATGATGATGGTGAAACTTCCCAGAAGGATGATAGAGATGAGTTGAATTAAATAATAGGTGTAAAGCACCTAGTATAAAATTCTGAGTTCCAGGTAGAAATTTTACAAATGTTTATTATCTTTCCTTACTCCATAATACCATGTATCTATGTAACTCAAAGATTTTGTGGCTCTCAAAGCATGCTTCATAGTTTGATACCTCACCTTTCAATGCAGCTATAACCTTACACTGACCCCTAGGAATATGTGCATGTATTGGTTCCACAGGTTTGCACAGCAATTTCTATATGCCAGGAACTCCACTATTGCTTTATCGTTTGTTGTCTCGTTTATCCTTATTTTATACATGAGGAAACTGAGGCTCTATGAGATTAACAAACTCATGCATGTTATCACAGCTCTTGCTTGTTAGAAGCACGAATTGAATCTAGATGTGTCTGATTCCGGAGTCTCATCTCTTAATCAATAGGCTACGCTGCCCATCTAGAGAGCAAGGGTAATGACAGGTCCTCAAAGACCTTTGGTGAGATCCCAAACCATTTATCTGAGCAATGGATAATTATTAAATTGTCCACTTTTTTATACCTCTGGAAATCCAGAGGCAACTGGCCTATACAACCAGACCCGTCCAGGGGTTCTAGAATTGCAAGTGAGGACAGACACATCTTAAGATTTGCCTAGCATGTCTGCCTCTACTATTTCTCTGTTACTTTGTATCAGAAACCGGAGGGCAGTTCAATATTTATGGATTTCCTTTATCATTGCATCCATTTCCAAAATCTCTTAAAGTATTTCCTTCTAAATTAACTTCAGAACTTTCCAGGAGCAATGTGGTGGCTGTGCTGATGTTAGGGTGAAATGATGTTAATCTTGTCATTAGCACAGTGTGTCAAGGAGTTGCTAAATTCCCTGTGTAATATTGAATGAAAACAACTCCGTCACTCCACCAGCAGAGAGAAAATGTGTCCTGCTAATGCTGTCATTGAGGTTTTCAGTGGACTGGGGAGAGGACTAGTGTGAAATCTGCTCACAGCCTTGAGTTTCATACCTTGTCATTTCTGATCTACTTAGCTTTGGGGATTCTATTCACATCTACCTTGTCTATGTAGAAATGAGGGAAGTGAGGAGCTTCCCTTTTGGTTGCCGCTCTGCATCTCACTGGAGACAACCACGTACTTGCACCTTTTTTACCCAGTGGAGGTGGGTGAACCTGGTTTTCCCAGTGAAAGGTCTCCAATCCTGCCTCATGCTGCCTACCAGCTACAGCTGCAGATGGCTTATGGTAGAAGGTTCTGGTACTGAAACAAGCCAACGGGGCTTATGCTACCCTCTGGCCTTTGGTCTAGAAGCCTACCTGCCCAGCTCCTTATACTGCTCACTTGGAGCAGTTATTAAAATGGTGTCTAATTAAGAATGCCACAGAGAGCTTTGTACAGAATACCCAGGGAACATCCTGCTCATACAAGGCTCACATTCATTCAACAATGACTAGGTCCTTGAATATTTTCCTTAATACTGTATTACATAGGAAAATATTTTAGATGCCAGAAATAATTTACTCTTTCATCAGCAGAAATTATTTTTATTGCATAGTGCAGGTTAAAAAGTATCACATAATCAAATGAGGTTGATACCTAGAGAAGGATCCTATATGTTATATATAACATGAAGAATAAATGCATTGTTTGATGAAATTCCATCTGCTGAGCAATCAAGCACGTGTAACCCATGCATGGAAATCGCTTTCCAAAAAGGCAGGAGAGCATCCCACATTAGGGCAGTCTCCAGTCCTATCCACTCACCCCACCCCCTGACCCAGATTCCTACCTCCCAGCCAGCACATAGCTGAGGCTGCTTCCTTTGCCAGAGAGCTCTCTCATAACCAAGCGCCAGGAAATAAATTCATATGTGAAATGGGAATACCTAGCTAGTTTTTAGAGATCATATAGTTTTTCCCACATACTATTTCTGTCCCCTAAGGCAGACATTCCAAAACTCCAGTCATGCTGGTTAGTAGTGTAGCCTCTGGGCTGCCCCCTTTCCTAAGTGAGCCAAGGGGAAATCAGCTGGGCATTCTTACATTCATGTCCTGGGTCAGGAGCTGGAAAAGTTGTTAAGTGACAGATAATTGCAGGCCATCTTCCATCCCCAATGAAATTGGTAATAAGACTTACAGAATCAGATTCCTCCTAGATGCTTATTTAGCTGTGGAGGCTGATGGCTACTATTAATGTCCAGATTCATGGGCCTTGTCCACACCATGCCAAGAAAACTCAGTAAACTCAGTTCATTTAGACAAAAGGAAAAGAGGATATTTTCAATTCAGTAACACATAGAATAACAAAATAACAGCTTGACATTAGATAGACAATGTGGTATAGAAATACCCTTTTCTAAAAATAAATGTATAATCTATAAAAACACAAATTTATTATGTGCTGGAGAGTTTTTGGAGCTCACTAAAGATGATCAATAATAGGGTCTGATAAACACAGAATTTTGCTCTCCTAGTAGGCACTTTATAAATGTTTATGGAATGAATGAATGAACAAATGAATCACGTTTCCAATGTCCATGTGGTTGTGGTGGATTGTGAAGGCAGATTCTCAATGTGGTGCATATTTTCATGATATCATATAAAGACCTGACTGAGGACTGCTCTGCTTTTCAGAATTCTTTGGTGATCTGGACACGCTGATGGGACCTCTGACCCAGCACAGCAGCATGACCAATCTTGTCCGCTACGTTCGCCAAGGACTGTGTTGGCTGCGCATCGATGCCCACTTGTTGTAGTGGGTGTTCTTCCATCTCTAACATCACGACCCATCACTCTACCTCTACCAGCGCACTGATGGTCACTGGTGGAACTCCACTCATTGGGAAAAGTTCTCTTTGGTTATATTTGTTTTTATGCTTCTTTTGTTATCTGTGAAAAACAGAAGTCATTGTAAGTTGACACTACAACTTAAGAGGAGTGTACATTTTATTACCTATTTTTTAGCATTTGATATGCATTTCTGAGATCCCACCATCTTTTTGTGCTTTATGGAATGACAGTCCTACAATATTGTTTTAAGTCCACACTACCCAAAACAAAGAATGGGAAGCACTTGTGATAAAGACAGGCTCCTGAGAAATGCAACAACTGGTCTTACATATACATTAGAATTTACACACAAGGGACCATCCCCCAAACTATACACTTATGTCCAGAAAAGAACATATTTCAGAATCTATCATTAAACTTTTGTGTATCTCACAGATTCAATCTTCAGGTGAGAATTTTCATTGTTAAAACCCACTGGTTAGATGTTGTAGCAACATCATAAAATCAAAAGCATCAAGAAAATAAATGAGCTTAGCATTGCTACTCTAAAAAGATGCTATGCCACACGACCAGAGGACTTTCTTGTTAACATCCCTTTCCTGATTCCCTATTTTGTTAATTTTATTGATAAGAAGACATTTAATAATGTCAAAATTTTATTTTGACAACTTTTAGACATCAGGTGACATCAATATTTTTTAACTCCATTATTCAAAGTGTAAATCCTCACCTGGGATTCTCTGTGTGCAAAGCTCTCCTTTTCAGGAAGACTTTGGTCGAGGCACGCCTTAGTAGCTACAGTGCTACACTCTAGACTTATAGTTGGGGGTTAAGAGAGGTCTGGAAAGTGTCCAACAAGGAATTCACACCTCTGCCTCCTTTGCAACAACATTTACACAGTTGGTAAATGGGTCCATAACTGGCAGGATTTTCAAATTGTATTTTGCTCAAATCTATAGAAACAAAAGTCAAGTTATCACTATCTAGAAGTAATAATATATAGTTTTCTTCCTAGTGGCTTGAAAATCCGGACTTCCTCAATTATTTTCTTTCTTTTTTCTACTTTCTTTTTTCTCTCATCTGTGTTTCCTTTTCCTTTGTTTGGCTCATTAACTTTTGACTGAATTACAATTACTGAGTTTATTAAAGTCGATATTATCATGAACTATTTCCATGAAAATTCCTAAGGAAATTCTAAACTCTAAATAGTAGCTAGCTTTTTTTTTAATGAGTCTTGGGATAGTGCTTCACCCTGAGATGCTTTGAGAGACCTCAACGTAGAGAAAAATTCACCTAATTTGGAGACATTTCCCATTGGTTGTGACGACCCCATTATGATTCTTTACATTCATTTTATGTCCCTAAACATCACAATGTAAATATCATTTGTGATGTTCCAGCTCACCAGAAGATTCTTACACTTGTAGTAAACACTACCCATGCATTACTTACTGGTAATTACCTGCTGGTATATAATTCCATGTAGCCTTTAATATGCTGAGTTATCAAATTCTGTTCACTGAGTGATGACCAGATAAATAATAGATATGCACATGAAAGATGCAAACTTGTATGATTATTAAACAAGTCATGCAGGTCCATGATAGAAACAGCAGGTGATCACTCAGTACTCTCATTGTCAAGGTTAGATATATCCCCAGTTACAAACAGCCAGACTTGAGCTGTGGTCTGGTCATCTTTGATTTTAAGGCCCTTTGTTGTATACGGCTGTGGAAGTTGTACTCCAATGGCTGCAGCCATGTTTTTAATATGGCTGATGGGAGCATCCCAGCAGCTGAACCCAGCACTTTTTATGCTCCCACTGTGGTTGAGCTTTATGTTTACAGTCTTGACAACAACACTTATGCATGTACACACACAAACAGTGAAACCTGAAGGAATCTTTTCTGAGCCTCTTAAAAGGGGAAAATAATAACATTAAAGACTGAACACCCAAGGTTGGTGTCACATATAAAAATTTAGCTGATGACTTTACAATAACTCAAGTTCTCTCTTTATCATGGTTTACCAGGTAGAGTGCCTGGCTGTTATTATATAATGAAGCCCACTAACTTGACTTGTGGCCTGTATCACAGTCCTAGACCATCATGGATTTAGGAGTAGATTCTTCTTGAAATCCCACATCCAGAAACTAGACATTAGAATGTTGGGTCAGTTTTCCAGAGAAACAAGTATATTGCTTCATGGATGAAAGACTTGTAGTTCTAGTTTCAGTGACTTGTTATATCTATTTACATACAACAGGGAAGCAAGAGGACTCTCTGTCATCTCTGGTGACTGAGTGTAAAATATGTGCCAAGTCAGCAGCACAATGACCGAATCTGACAATCGAGCTCTGAATCACCACTTGATTACTTAGTAGACTCATTTATAAAGCAGCTTAGGAACCAGCTAAACATGGAGGATGAATTACCTTCCTATCCTTTGAGATAAGACATCTTTCGGTTTCATGATTAAGGATTGTTGCTGTTTTATAGGTACTCTGTTAATTACAGTGTAAATGGTGATGTGTGTCGTAGGTGTGCAGCTATTTGAGGGATTAAGGGATGGAGATATTCTGTCAAATGAATCTCTTCAGTATACCAATTTGTGGGAGGGATATGAGACTTGTGGATGGCAGTGAGAGATCGTGCCTCTAGATCTTGATGGAGGCTTGGTGAGACACACTTAAATAAGCACATGGAGGTTAGAGGGCAGAGTAAAAGGAAACGCCATCTGACCAAGTACACCAAATGATCTCAGCCCTGCAACTTGACCCAGGTAGGGCCACCACTATGCCTTCACTTGTCACCCAAGCTCCAACCACAGAGAGTTTGACAAGTTTGTGTTATGATGTTGGCTTGGCTTTGTATTTTTAATTAACTTTGGATTTTTAGTGGTTTTATCATATTACTGTCTGAGTTTGGTAGGTAGGATTACTTTGAAAAGTTTACTAGTGTGGTCCTCCGGGTAGAATTTAGCTGTAAGCATGTTGTTAGCCAGCCTGTAGACTGTTAATTACTTAATAATCTCATTGGGAAAATACCAGTAGTTTTATATTTGGATGACATAACTGGAAAAGCAGATTAGCTGCTACTACTTTTAAAGGACCTGAGGTCGGGATGCCTTTTTTCCATGTAAGGAAATGAAAAGATCAAAATCTTCAGGCAATAAGCAAGTTGCAAAATTAGAAACCATTGGTGAAAATGTGTTTTGTTGAGTTTCCAAATGGATGAATTTTCATTTGGACATTGCATCACTAAATGCATTAGATTTTGTCTGCATTGGAAAGATACTTCTAGCATATCTTTCCCAAAGATATCTAATTTGGATTCTGTTTTATGCAAATTTGCATCCGGGAGGTTGAAGTTGGAGTTTGAGATTGGAAAGTATTTTTGAAGGCAGAATCAATTGAGTTGTGAGGGTGAAGCCCTCACATACTTCTCAACAGACATGATAAAATTCACCTGCATGAGTTGGCAGGTGGGAGAACCAAACTGGATCACTGGGTAAGACTACTCAGTAAAGCAATGAACTGCTTGCTTAGAGAAGCATCACTATCCCCATTGAGAAAAAACGTGTGGCAAGACGATATAGCTACACAGTATCAAATGAATGGGTCAATTCAGTGCCCCCAAATTTAATTATTTGGGGAAAAATTATTGAGCCAGTTGTCAGTGTTCTGTTACACAACTGGCAGACTAAATTCTTCATCGTCGTTGTTATTGTTATTGTTGTTTCTCATTTTCACTCAAACAGCCTTATTCTCATAATTAAAATCTGATTCGTTTTCTCTTTAGTATTAGCAGACTCCAACAGCAGAAGTGGCATCTGTGTATTCATAATCAGCATTTACCCTGGCAGGAGACTAATCAGATAGGCCGCTCTCAGACATTAATTCTACTATCTGATATTTTTGGTGACAGAAAACGTGTTAATTTTCTTTCCATTATCCTCAGAAATATAGAAGACCTCTTTACCAAAACCATCACATTTTACTCTGTAATCTACCAGCTAAAAGAAAATTGCATTGTGGGGAGGGTAGAAAGAGGGTGTGGGTGGGGGTGGAGGGTGGGGAAGCCCCACAAAGCCAGATTGCAGTTCTTGCCCCTTTTTGCTTCTGACATGAGATGTTAAAGAATTATTCATAGTGCTCACATTCGGTTAGGGGACACTGAACTGCTTCTTAGATCCATGATCAGTCATCATTCTTCTAAGAGATTGGAGCTTTGCTGTTTCATTAACTGTGCAGTGTAGACTAATGGTGTTTAATAAAAATCATTCAAAATTTCAAACTCTTTTGCCAGTGACCTCAATTTTGTTGGCTCTTTGATTTGTATCAGACTTTGAGGAGGGAAGGGGGAACTGAAGGAAGCCTGCTTCCAGGCCCCTGGCAGGATGCTGCAGTGGCAGACTCAAACTCGCCTGCCTGCCAGCAGTTGCTGGTGAGCTGCAGCATGCAAAACAGCTGTGGGAAGCCTCCTGAAGAATGCCCCAGCTGATGCTTTCAGCTGGGAATAGCTTGTTCCTATTGGGGAACTCATTGTTCTCCAGTCTCTGCAGCAGGAAGCCAGCTGTCATATCCAGAGGGAATTTCAGATGCTTTACCTTTTTGGTTTTGCCCTGCATCACTCATGTGGCTATGAAATAGAAATGTCTCTGTGAGTAGATCCCGATGTGGTGACAATGGGTAGTCAAATGCATCCCAGATGCTCATGCCCTTTTGCGGTTCTGCAATGCATATGAAATTGGGGGGAACAGAGACCCTAGACAGTAAGCAAAATTGGAGAAGCTCCAACGAGGCTGAGATGATGCCATGTTGCCCAGACCAAGAGCTAGTTTCTCATTTGGTCAGCCTAGCATGTAACCAGTGGCGTCCTGGTAAAATGTTTAACCAGCTCACTGAGAACAGAAAGCACCTGGTTTGCACCATTTGCCAATCTCCATGGCATAAATACTACCACTTTAGATTATTTTAAGCTACCAACTGTGATGTCACTGAACACATGGTTGGAAAGAAATGCACACAGTTGGCCCTTGCAAGCCTGGGCAAAAATGCTTCAACACATTACTGGATGCAGCCACAGAGGGTTCATATTTCATATATGTGTTCATGTGGACACACAGAGACACATAGACAAACTCACCTTCACACACACACTTCAATGACTAAAACAGTTACATAGTTTTAAGTTATGAATCAATCTGTGAATGTAGAAAGTTTATGGTAAGGCCCTAGAGATATGGGCTGTCCTGGAAGCCTAGGTTTTAAGCAGGGGAATAGCTGAGAAGAATGAAGCCATCTTGCATTGAAAGGAGATATGGATCAATGGAGATGGTTTCATCATCTCCCTCCATATCTCATAAGTAAAATGGGCACTTAGAAAACCCTCATCATTGATTTTTTTTTAAAAGTAAGTGTTTTTTATTATCATCATTATTTTGATTTACACATGTTATTTGTAACTTTTACATGTAACTAGTGTAAAGCATTTACAGGAACTCTATGGAGAATAGCACAATCCAGAATTTAATGTATTATTTTTTTTGTGATGTGGAAACTCAGTAATTCTCCCATCTTCACATTGTTGTTCATAAGATTTTTTACTTTAGTTATTAGGGAATTTAGGGTTTTTGTTAACATTTGCTTTTAGTTAAACATATCTATTTACTGTTTTGCTCTGAATTCAAACCAAGATGTTTCTGTATCAACTACATAACTAGTATTCAGAAACAATCATCCAAACCAAAATAATCCTCTTTTCCACCCAGTCAAAGAAAACTTAAGCCCACTAACAAGAAGACATACTAAAGTATATAATGAGGCTTTCATTAAATACACACGCACTCTGTCTCACACATACATACATATAGCTTTTAAATTAGGCCTCCACACATAAATAATCTTGAAAGTAGAATAGAAAAATCTCAAAGAATTCATTCTCCTGGTCCTGTGCATCTTCTGCAGTTAATAAGAGGTTTGTATCTGGAAAGACTGAAGAATGTGTTCTAAAATCTTATTTTTTAAAAAATATTTCCATTTTCTATCTGGGCCTGTGTCCGTGGTTGAATGTTAGCCCCGGAGGAAACCCATGTCTTGCTCTTTCTGACCCTTATCTTTTGCCTCTGCAATTCTTTTTGTCGCTGGCACAATAGCAGGGACTGGGGGTCTATCCTTTCATGGTGTTGCTACAACATTTGTCCTTACTGGAAAATGGTAACATCCGGGGCTGATTGAACGGCATTACACACACAGGGACTCCGAGCACCCCTGTCACCACACCAGACAGTGGACAAGTTTTCACAGCTACGAAGAGTAGAGATGTGTTTAACATCATTCAATGCATCCCCTGCTTCAAAACCACCCTAATCAATCATATTCACCCATAAATATTACAAATGAGATTGATTCTGTCTCAAGACAATTTGTCAAATACTTAGTTTTCTTCCTGGATGATTCTACTCACTGGATATTTTATAAAGAGAAATATCTGAGATAAAATCCCTCACATTTACTCAATTCTACAAATTGCTGTTTCTATTCCTGTTCTGAGTAGTGCTTCTGAAGACTGTTGTAGTGTTGTCTTTGATAAAATGAATGTCAGTAGTGAGCCTTTTAGAGATACCATGCTCAGAAATCCTTCTGGGGATCAGAAGATACCTAAATTTCTCCCTCTTTGCCCACTTGGTTAGATGAGTGACATATTCTTTGGACCCTTCAAAGAAGAGACTGGTTTCTTTTCTTTTCTGGTGGTGATAGTGGTCGTAGCTGTGGCTGTGATGGTTGTTGTTACTTGTCTCTCTCTCTCTCTCTCTGGCTCTGGCTTTTGCTTTCCTGCTAGTGTTCTTTCTTTTTCAAACCAAATAGTTAAATTAAATGTGAGCCTCTGAATTGTACTTGTTTATGCTTTTAAAACATAACAGATTAATAAAAATAAATGTGTCCTGATTTAAAACATGCCTCCTAGAAAGGCATGCTGTATTACGAAATCGTGATAATATAACTGCATTATTACATGGCAGTATAAATAGTAGTCTGTTGAATTCATTTGTCCAGTTGTATAACTTTGTGGAGCAGTGTTTTGACCTTTGCTACATAATTTTGGAGCAAGTGGAGTGGTTGCAGGCAGATGAGACAGTATTATATCAGGATTTTTCAATGAACTTTAGTTGGAGGCCTGGCAATGACCAACATCTTCAGATGTTTCTGGAACCATTATAAATATGAAAAAAAAATCTTCAAAAAATTTCCCAAAGTACTTGAGTGAAGACTTTTTAAATACATCTTTTTTTTTTCCTTTCTTCGTTTCCTTTTCCATTATTTTTGGAGGGGGGGTTGTTATCAATGACTGAAGAAATATTTTGATTGCAATAGTCTCTCTCTCTCTCTATCTCTCTTCCCCTCTCTCTCTCTCCCCTCTCTTCTTTCTTCCCTCCCTCTATCCATCTCCCCTCATTAAAATATTGACATCTGGAGTCTTTGATAAATCTGCATTAGACAAGGCTATATGCTAGGAATGAAATTTAGGCAAACATTGATGGGTTTTCAAAGAACATTCCATGTTCACTGGGCCCTTTCACACCCCACAGTGATAAATGAAAAGGATAGACGTAGTTTTTGCAAAGGGGCACTGTGATGCTATCCTCTGAGACCTAATGCAGTTTAACAAATGACTCCACCTATTTTTCCAGTAAGTAAATTGAGACTTGCAAAATACCCCTGAGAGTTGTTAGGGGTGTCTTCTGCCTGGTCTATAGTGTGTGTGTTTGCTTTGTATCTAACAGGCACATTCACGTCTCATGTGCTCATATGAAGTATTTCCTAACATTCCCATTAGCCTGTATATAAAAACCAGAAAGATAATCCCAACATGTTGTAATTGAAGATGTGACTCTATAACGTTTCTCTTCTTCTTGGGAAAAAAAAAGACATTTTCATGCGTATTTTAAACAGAAACTTTGTATATTTAAGTGTCATGGAAAATATTTATTGAGTAACTGGGATACAAATGGGAATTTAATTGTCATCATATGCTTCATGTGTGGGGATGCTCACTAACACCATGTCGCTGGACCATTGTGGCAAGCCATAACTGCACAAAGAGTACAAAGTGTATGTGTGTGCGCGTGAGCGTGCGTGCACATGCGTGTGTGTGTTCCTGCATGTGCAACATGTCTAGCTTGCTGTCCTTCATGGGATTTTAGCTTTCCCTTCTTGAAAAACATTATTTTGCAGTTCTAGGAGGCCCTGGTTACATTACTATATGAAGGCAGTTTTTTGAAATGAAAATTTCTTTCCTCTTGGAAGCTTTGGTCATAATATCATGGTTCAATGAAACGGATTCCACCGGTCTTTGTGATGGAAGAGGCTCTGTTTAAATCCAACTGAGTTTCCCAGAGGAAGTTGTAGGTCAAGATGGATGAGAGGGAAGATGGAGGCCACCTCAGCTGCAGCAACATGAGCTGAGTTGAGCCTGCAGTGTTGAAGTTGACTTGCTCCAAGCTGCAGTCCAAAACCCTGGGGCCCATGCCTGGCCTATGCTCCCTCCCCAGTAAGTAGAGGAGCAGAACCATCAGGAACAGCCTGCCTGGCTCCTAAGAAGAAAATTACCTGTGGTCCTGTCCCCAGAGGAAGACCCTTTCCCCAGGGGCACCCCAGGTGGCCATTAAATTGTGATGATCATTAAGAAAGTGCCCCCTTGGCTTTATGAGACTCCACTTAGTGTCTTGAGCCACCTTTCCTTGGGTGCAGATTTCCAGTATTCATACTCATTGCAGATCCACCAACTGTCACTGTTCTTAACAAGCATGCTAGTCTTGTCAGAATTTCAGTAAGTTCCAATATCCTGTACAGACCAGGGTAAACTAACATCAAACAATTAATGAAATGTTATCTGGTTTTTAAAAGATGGTTTCATGTGCTTTATGTGTATAAAACTATATCTGCCTGTGTGGCTTTGCATTTTAAATGTGTGGCGCACAAGCCTTTTGTTGGTGCTTTGTTATCAGTACAGTAACTCTGTGTACAAACATTCTAATGTGGTTTTGTTGTTTTCCAACAAGATGTCTCTGTAAAAATGATATTGGCTGAGCTGGTGCGTTGGTTTCTCTCATAGAGGCATTAACTATACTGCCAATGCATTGAATTATTTAAAAATGCAAAATAAAATTTTTATGAAAACCTCATTTTAGACATGTAGATCATTCTGCTTAGAGACTTTCCCAGCCATAGCACCTTGTCATCAACTCTTCCACATTATAATACATAGCCAGTGCCTCCACTTACATCAACAGCCGTAACACTGGCAGCCATAAAGAAAGCAACTTTCACAAAGCCAATCCATTTTGTAGGAAAGACCCTTGGACCATCATTCAAAGCCCATTTAAGAGAAACTTGTAATATATTTAGTTATCTGTATTCCTAACACAGAGCAGAAAAAGCTTGCAAAGTATAAAGTTATAACTGTAGCAGATGCTGACAGAAGAGAGAGAATTATGAAACTAGACTGAAAACTTAAAAACGCAGCTGGAAGTGGCCATTTACTGCAGGGGTATGCAGCCACTAGCCCTGGGAGGACAGCACAAGCAATAATTTCGGGTCACAATAAATGTCTGAAAGTCATGAGGAAAAGGTTAAGTATACTCTTTTAACTAAGGCAGAAACTCATGCCATATATTTTAGAACTGTTTCCTTCAAAATGTTAAACATTTTCTGGACAGCTGAAGAGATTTCAGGTATCTAGAAATTTCATGTACTTGGACTATATTCTCTGGCCACTTAAAGTGAGGAATTGCAATGCTAAGACTACACGGCACAAAACACCTGTCAGTAAACACAACATTAACAGCTTGGCTGGATTTCATGTGAACAAATGAACTACATTTGGCTTGACCGGATATTTTGACTCTAAATAATTATAATCATAGTCCAAGTGTGAACATGAATGTAGCTAAATGTGATTACACCTGATGGTTGTAATACTGCCACTAAGAATTCCAAATCCTTTCCAAAACGTAAGACCCAGTATCTGTAAATAAGAACATTTTTATTGCGAGATGATGGGGAAATAATGAGCTGAGTAAAAAAGAGCTAAATGGATTATCAATGTTTTCTCAAGCAACCAAGTTGTTTTCTACTTCTCTCAAAGCAAACAGATACTATAAATGATGACCATGCCTAGGTAGAAGCATGTACACATGCAGAGAAGAACTTAGAGGAAATATGCAGAATGACATTTTAAAAAATTAGGGGTGCTGGGATTATGCTAACTGATTAGTTGCCATGACATTTACAAGCACCAGTAAGGTGCTACTGTCCAGGCACTGTTTTAGCACTTTCTTATGTATTAATGCACGTAATTCTTTTAAAAGCCCTATGAGACAGGTACTAGTATATCTCTGTTGTATAGATGACAACATGGAGACACAAAAAAGTTAAGCAACTTGCCTGACGTCACACAGCCAGGTGGCCCCAAAGGCTTTAATCTTAACTACTACCCTCTACTACCTGTTATTATTAACAATGCTATTGATTCTATAGCATATATTATTTACATTTTAGAAACAAATGTAAAGCAGGACCACAAGCCCTCAGGAAGTGATTTCCTCTCAGTCTTTCCAGAGGTCTCTAGAGGAAAGGCATTGGGCCAATCTTCTAGAAACACCTTTTTCTATGAAGAGAGACTAAGGCACAGGAGGAGTCAGCAACTCAGGGAACATTTGGTGAGGTGGGACCCTTTAGTCTTGGAAGTAACAAATAGAAGAAGAGATGACACCACCTTTCAGGCGAGTCACTCTTGCTGAGATAACGATCAAACCTTGGACTGCTAGAGCTACTTATTTATTTATTTATTTATCTGAGATGGGGTCTCACTCTGTTGCCCAGGCTGGAGTGCTGTAGCACAATAATAGCTCACTGCAACCTCCACCTCCCGGGCTCAAATGATATTCCTGTCAGAGGTGTTTGAACAAGAGCAGCTCCATCTTGAATAAGAGCTGGGTGAAATAAGGCTGAGACCTCTTAGGCTGCATTCCCAGGAGGTTAAGGTATTCTTAGTCACAGGGTGAGATAGCAGGTCAGCAAAAGATACAAGTCAAAAAGACCTTGCTGTTAAAAGAGCTTGCAGTAGGCCGGGCGCGGTGGCTCAAGCCTGTAATCCCAGCACTTTGGGAGGCCGAGGCAGGTGGATCATGAGGTCAAAAGATCGAGACCATCCTGGTCAACATGGTGAAACACCGTCTCTACTAAAAATACAAAAAATTAGCTGGGCGTGGTGGCGCCTGCCTGTAATCCCAGCTACTCAGGAGGCTGAGGCAGGAAAATTGCCTGAACCCAGGAGGCAGAGGTTGCGGTGAGCCGAGATCGCGCTATTGCACTCCAGCCTGGGTAACAAAAGCGAAACTCTGGCTAAAAAAAAAAAAACAGTGTGGCGATTCCTCAAGGCCTTAGAAATAGAAATTCCATTTGACCCAGCAATCCCATTACTGGGTATATATCCAAAGGACTATAAATCATTCTACTATAAGGACACATGTACACGAATGTTCATTGCAGCACTGTTTACAATAGCAAAGACCTGGAATCAACCCAAATGCCCATTGATAATAGACTGGATTGGAAAAATGTGGCACATATACACCATGGAATATTATGCAGCAATCAGAAATGATGACTTTGTGTCCTTTGTAGGGACATGGATGAATCTGGAAAACATCATCCTCAGCAAACTGACACAAGAACATAAAATGAAACACCGCATATCCTCACTCATAGGTGGGTGATGAAAAATGAGAACACATGGACACAGAAAGGGGAGTACTAAACACTGGGGTCTATTGGGGGGAAAAGGGGAGGGTCAGTGGGAGGGGGAGGTGGGGAGGGATAGCCTGGGGAGAAATGCCAAATGTGGGTGAAGGGGAGAAGAAAAGCAAAGCACACTGCCATGTGTGTACCTATGCAACTGTCTTGCATGCTCTGCTCATGTACCCCAAAACCTAAAATCCAATAAAAAATTAAAAAAAAAAAAAAAAAAAGAACTTGCAGTAAAGGCCCGCCAAATCCTGCAAAAACCAAGATGGCAACAGAAGTGACCTCTGGTGGTCCTGACTTCTCATTATATTCTAATTATAACACATTAGCATGCTAAAAGACATTCCCACCATCACCATGATAATTTACAAATGCAATGCCAACCTCAGGAAGTTACCCTATATGGTCTTAAAAGGGGAGGAACCCTCAGTTCTGGAAATTGCCAACCCTTTTCTCTGAAAACTCATGAATAATACCCCTTGTTTAGCATATAATCAAGAAATAACCATAAAAATGGCCTTCCAACAGATCCTGCTACTGCTCTGCTTATGGAGTAGCCATTCCTTTATTCCTTTACTTTCTTTAATAAACTTGGTTGTATTTTATTCTATGGGTTCACCCGAATTCTTCCTTGCATGAATCCTGTCTTGGGGTCTGGATCTGGACACTTTTCCAATGACAATCCCACCTCAGCCTCCAGAGTAGCTGGGACTATAGGTGCAAGGCAACATGTTCAGCTAATTTTTGTATTGTTAGTAGAGATGAGATTTCACCATGTTGCCCAGGCTGGTCTCTATCTCCTGCGCTCAAGTGATCCATTCACCTCAGCCTCCCAAAGTGCTGGGATTACAGGCATGATCCACTGTGCCCAGCCAATGGGTAGAGTTTTAATATCAGTTCACTTTAAGACAGGCCCAGCCCTGCCTTAACTCCTACTCCTTGCCTCTGAGGTGCAGTGAATGGTTCAAAAGGGAAGTCGAACATCCCAGAGGAGTAAGTCCCCTAGGCTTTTGGCAGGATTTTAAATGAGGTTCTCACTGCCTGAGTTAAGTGAGATATGTAACCTTTTTGTGCCCAACTTTCTTCCTCTGCAAAATGAAGTTGGTCATATCCACCTTCTCCCTGCTACCCACAAGTGAGCAAGATGTTATCTAGACTGGTGTTTCTCATCCTACATTCTGTCTTGGAAACCCTGAGAATTTTGTTTTTCCAAATAATTTCTTCTGACACACTGTCGTTCCCAAGGCCAAGAGACTTAATCCTTTGAGGGTTTAAGAGTAGTGAGGCAACTTCAAGGTTGCGTGTCTAGCAGGGGATGTGCCACAAGTGGGTAGGCTGTGGCAGAATGTATCACACAGAGGACTAGGAATGCACTGAGCCTCATGCTTTGGGGAAAGTGTGTTTAGCTTTGTGAGATTCTCCAGGAAACACATTTTAGGCTTTGGTGGGAGATTTTGTTTCATCCCCGCTTTTAAGAAAAGAGAATAAAATAGTAAAAATGATAGTTGTGATATAAGAGGGAATCTCTATAATTTGGTAAGGGAGATTTGGCCAATAAGTTTCAGGTATCGGCATTTGAAATTGACTCATGGTGTCAAAGCCCTTTGCAGTTATACAGGTCATGAGCTGCAGGGTTACTGGGATTGACAATTACACAAACTAGTGTGTGAGTTCAGGAGTTCAGGGAGAGACAGGAATGACTTTCAATCCCTGTCTTCCTAGCCCTGGGACTCTCCACCCTGAAGAAATAAAGGAGGACTTTTAAAAATGCAAATGTCAGGCCTCTTCCTCAGAAATTCTGATTCCATAGGTGTGTGTCAAACGTCTCTGATAACTGTATCTTTTAAGGCTCCCTCGTTGATTCTTATGTGAAACCAGTATGAAGAACCACAGCTGTAGGCTTATCAGAGAAAAGGCCCAGTTTCCCATTTATCCCACCCACCTTCCTGGGGGAACAGGAGATAATGGTGCTTCTTGTGTTCCAAGAAAACCATCCCACAGGAATCCAACCTCTGAGTATTCTTCTCTAGGGAAGGAATTTCTTTTCATGCTTTTGTAACTCTCCAGGTGTTTTCCAGTTAGCTCAAACCACAATTCACTTGAACATATTCTCATTTCCAAAATAAGATAAACCCTGCAGCAGGCCAGAGATGTGAGGGGAAATTGATGAGGAAGGATGTATATCTCTGGAAACAATCCTCTTCAGCATGAATGGACCTGGGCGGAGGATTGTGGTATGGATCTGAGGTTCTCCCAGAATTCTCAACTCTGAAGACACAGCAATGAATGACCAGAAAGGATCCAGAAGGAACCTTCTCTCATAGAGGTTAATTTTAAAAGTCCCTCCCACATCCTTGCTGGGCCAAAGCATTTGCAGGACAAAAAAAAAAATTAAATTAAAAAAATAAAAATAGAAACCACAGACTAAGCAGTGGGAGCAAACCTTCCTGAGTTTATCCTAGTGTTATAAATGGTCTCTGTGTATGGGTCCCTATGTTGTTTACCTGTTCACAGCAGGCCAGGACTGGTTAGCTCAAAAGCCCTGGGGACAAAATCAAAATTTTACACATCAAATTGTTTTAAATATAGCCCGAATAAGCAGATTTTTAGCAGTTTAGAGCCTGTTTGTTTTGCACACCGAATGAAGCTGTACCCAACATCTCTTAGGCATAGATTAGATAACCTTGGGGATACAAAGACCACGGCTGCCCTTCAGAGCTGTCTGACCCAGAGACTCCCCATTGAGTTACTGAGTGATATCAGCTAGACATAGAAGCCCACTCTCTCCCCACTACCAGCTTCTTAGCTCTCTTCCCCTTCCTGATGGTGGCCTCTGGACCCTCGCATCTGAAAGGTCTTATTCTGTGAAGGACTTATCTCACCCCTCCACATGCAAATCTGTCAGTGTCACCCAAATAAGCTTTTTGTGTGCTACTGTCACCTCACAATGATAACCTTTTGCCTGATGAACCCCCAAATTTCCTCAAACTCACTATAGGAATCAAAAATGGGCCCTGAAAGGTCAACTGACAGGAGGAAGGGGCAAGCTTTATTTGGGGTCTTCTCCTGCAAGCCCCAAAGCATCCTGGTCACCCGCCTAAACTGACCAAGTCTTGGCCAAGAATCACTGAACAAGTCCTGTGACAGACACCAAACACATCTAAAACATTGCCCTCACTGAGAAAGAGCCAGCTCCTTCAAAGTATGGCCCAAACACCTCCAGTACCCAGTTGGTGTATCCTTGCTCTGGACTTTAGGCCCAACTCATCTCCCACACTCTGGCACAGAGCACCTTCACCTTGGCTGAACTTCAAATCTTACCAATTCTGGGAGCCCATCTCAGAAATTCTGATCCAGTTGATTTGGATACAACTGTCTACCTCCAACCCTCAACTTCCGCAAATGGGTAGTTTATAAAGTTTTCCAAGTGATTCTAATCTGCAATGAGAACTAAGAATCCCCTTTCTAGCCAAAACTCCTTCATCTGGGGTTGTGCACCGTACCCAGCACCAACCCCAATCCACCACCAGTGTCTGGCAGTGGTGGACTGGATCCTTGAATATGACCGAATTTCTGGGCCCATAGCCTATCTTTGGTAGATAATCAAAGGTCATTCAAAAGCCGTTGGACATTTGGGCTTGGGAACTCATATTCAAACCCCATGGTGTACACTTTGGATCCTGGAATATCCTTAAAATCCCTGTAGAATCTGTTACTAATGGAAATAGTCATCCACAAAATGATTATAATCTTTGCTAACTAAACTGTCAAGTGTAAATTGTAGTCCCTTAGGAACTAAGCCATGCCAGTGCCTTCTGAGAGAATAACCTTTAGTTTGGGGCAGAGAAGAGACCCAGGTTTGCATCTAAGCTTTGGGGAGACCTGCACTTGTGTCCCATGATTCCATCAAATCTTTGAATGAAATAAAGGCCTTTTAAGAGAGACAACATTGTTTAGGGCACATCTGGATACAGGATGACTGAGAAAAAAGTTTCTTCCATTTAGGATTTCAGAGTTATATTTGACTATCCAGTTGAATCCATAGTCTTAATCAGTTCCAAACACAAAGCACAACATTTGCAGGGTACAGGTGATGCCTTTTGTTAGCTTCTGTCATTGGGTAACAAAGTATTTTCACAAACTTAGTGGCTTAAAACAATGTATGCAGTTATGACCTCTCTGTTTCTGTGGGTCAGGAGCTCAGGGTCTCACAAGGGTACAATCAATTGTATTTGCCAGAGCTGTGATCAGCTTCAGCTCTGGGTCTCCTTTTATACTTCCTCGGGTTGTTGGCAGAGTTCTTTTTTTTTTTTGCAGCTGTGAGGTTATCTAGCTTCCTCAAGACCAACAGAAGACAGGGCCTGTCCTCTATACCCTCTTTCAAAACCTCCCCTAAGTCAGACTCACCCAGAATAATCACTGTGCTAATGTACTCAAATTAAACTGATGAGGGACCTTAATTACATCAGCAAAATCCCTTCACCTTTGCCATATAATGCAACGTAGTCACACAAGTGACATTCATCTTCACAGGTCCTGCCCACACTCAAGGGAGTTTATGCAGGGTGTGTATACTGGGGGCATGAATCTTATGGGCCATCTTAGATTTCTGTCTACCCCGTTCCCCTTAGGTACAAGAAGACTTCACATCCCGCACAGAGGACTCTTCTACCTTCCTATTATCCCTGGAGCATTGGGCCTGGAGCTACTTAAACTATGGCCCTGCCACCAACACCGTCCTTTTCTCTATGCCTTAGTTTCTCCAAGCAGAAAATTATTCATACAACCCTCACTTCTGTGCTGCTTAAGGGAGCATTATAAATTAATGAACTAATTGTGTTAAGCTCATTAGTCAGATGAAAGGTGCTATAGAAATGCAAATTATTGTTATTTTGAAGTCTTGTGGCTGTCATCACAAACTTTGCACTTAGCTATTAGACACTGTGCCTTTGCCATCTATCAGCCCCCAGTTCACTAACAATGCTCATATTTTGCTTCAAACCATTAATTTGCAAATAACCACCTTGGTGCTCATGATGTGCTGATGAGGAATTATCTGCCCTGGGAACTTGCCAGTAATAATTATTTTTAAAAAATTTGCATTAGCTGAAGCTGAAAGAGGAGATCCAATGAGGAAGAAGGAAGAATATATTCCCACTTTTTGTTTCTCTTACCCTCCAGTGATTGCAGAATGGCTTCTAACAACTCTCATACCCCCAAGGAGCCCCAATATTCTGATGGGAGAGGTGCAGATAGACTCCTCTTTCCTTTTGACTATAGCTGCTAACATGATGTAAGGTTTCCTGCCCGGGGGGCTTGCCAAGGACAACTTCCTTTTCTGGTCCCTACTTTCCAAGCATTCCTGGAAGACCTAAGCCCTGCTCCCACATAGCATCAGACTCTTGAAGGGGCCAGGTTTTATTTTTTTCAGCCTTTGTCTACAGTCCCTGCCTACTTCCACCACTTCCCCTTGAGCTTTGCATATTCTCCTGAGCTGTTTCCTTGCAGTCAATCCTGCCCTTGTTGGTCATGGGGGAATCTCTGATGTACAGGCAGGTCCTTTATCTTTTCGGGAAACCCCTGCCCTCTCTCCAACCCTAGAGAGTCCTCTTAAATCAATTCTCCCTAAGAGCACCCCTCAAGGCCTAGCCCAGCCTCTGCCTCTCTGTCCTGCTGTAGGAGCCAATGGGTAGAGAGAAGACTGAGTGGGTGGGAAGGGAGAGGAAAGCAGGCCTTCACCTAGAAATACCCAAATCTGAGGGCTTGTGTTTGTGCTCATCCCTAGCTGGTGCAGTACCTCTCACCCGCTGTACTAGCCAAGGGCTGGACCCCAACTGCTCCATACTCTTGGGGTCATCCAGCCCTCCACTAGCTTCAGGAGACTTCCATGCACCCATTGGTATCAGGGCTGTGCAGGTTAGCTGTAATCCTCCCAGGGACAGGCTTACTAGATTTGAATGTGCAGTGTTGTAGGAGCCAGCAAGGAATTGACCTGCCATTCTCCTTAACTCTAAGCTGGAAGAAAGTTCTAACTGCTTGCCATGGAGAAGTCTGAAGAATTTCTGCCCTTGGGTCAGTTGTGCCTAGCTATGGGTTGAATCCATGTCAGAGTCCTAACCTGTAGTACTTCAGAATGTGACCTTATTTGGAGAGAGACTTTCAGAAGTAATCTCAAGTTAAAATGCGGTCCTTAAATTCAGTGCTAATCCAGCATAACTGGTGTTCTTAGCCAAAGGGGATATTTGGAGACAGACTCACGTAGAGGAAGAAGGCCATGTAAATATGAAGATGGCCATTTATAAGCCAACGAGAGATGCCCAGAACACATCCTTCCTTTACAGCTCTCAGAAAGAACCAACGTTGCTGATGCTTTGATTTTAGACTTCCAGCCTCTAAATGTGTGACACATATGCTTTATCCATGTATAAATGTATACACATGTATAAATATAAATATATATGTATATATATGTGTGTGTATTTGTGTGTGTGTGTGTGTGTGTGTATATATATATATATACGGAGATGGAGTTTTGCTCTTTTTGCCCAGGCTGGAGTGCAGTGGTGCAATCTCGGCTCACTGCAACCTCTGCCTCCCGGGTTCAAGCGATCCTCCTGCCTCAGCCTCCTGAGTAGCTGGGATTACAGGCATACGCCACCATACCCAGCTAATTTTTTTGTATTTTTAGTAGAGACAGGGTTTCAGCATGTTGACCAGGCTGGTCTTGAACTCCTGACCTCAAGTGATTCGTCCACCTCGGCCTCCCAAAGTGCTGGGATTACAGGTGTGAGCCATCATAATATAAAGCCTTACTTTATATTATTTAAGCAGCCAAGTGTATGGTACTTTGCTATAGCAGTCTAGCAGATTAATATAGCACTCATTCCTTTATTTGCTGAATATTCATTATGTGGACAATATGAGGTTCTAATACCTCATGGGGAAGCAAAACCAGATGCTCCCCAACCCTCATGGATCATATGGTCCAAAAGGAGAGAGAGCCATCCAGCAGGTATTTACACAAATGAATAGGAAGTTGCAAATAAGAGAAATATTGTGAAGAAAAATTGCTTGCTACTGTAAAAGCCTAGCATCTAATGGGAGGTGGGTGGCAAGTCAAGGAAGGCTTCACTGAGGAGGTGTCACTTGATCTGAAACCTGAAAGCTATGAAAGCCTCAAGTAGACAAGGAAGAGAGGGAAGAGCAGTTCACGCCTAGGGCATACTAGGTACAAAGGCCCTATGCCGGGACCTGCTGCAGGCCCCCACTCAGACTCTCAGATGGCCCTCAAACACGCTGTCACCCTTACAGCCCATGAGCCATTGTCAGCTCTATGAGGGCATCCCCAAAGAACCCTCAACGGAGGATATCCATCATTTAGGAAGGAAGAATTCAGATAAGAAGAAGGCCTGGGAACTAAGGCAAGAACAGTTTTGCCCAAACACTGGCTCCAGTTCTCTGTGTCCATGACATATGCACTGAAGACAGCACAGGTGTCCCAGGAAGGAGCCATGAGAAGGCTGGCCTTGGCTGGAATAGTTGCTCTGCCACTGTCTGGTCAACACATCATTTAACCTTTCTATTTTGTAGATCTATTTGAAAAACCAGCTCCTGGATTTATTGATTTTTGTAGGGTTTTTTGTGTCTCTATCTCCTTCAGTTCAGCTCTGATCTTAGTTATTTCTTGTCTTCTGCTAGGTTTTGAGTTTTTTGGTCTTGCTCCTCTAGCTCTTTCAATTTTGGTGATAGGGTGTCGATTTTAGATCTCTCCTTTCTTCTCATGTGGGCACTTATTGCTATATATTTTCCTCTAGACACTGCTTTAAACGTGTCCCAGAGATGCTGGTATGTTGTGTCTTCATTCTCGTTGGTTTCGAAGAACATCTTTATTTCTGCCTTCATTTCATTGCTTATCCAGTCAACATTCAAGAGCCAGTTGTTCAGTTTCCATGACGCTGTGTGGTTCTGAGTTAGTTTCTGAATTCTGAGTTCTAACTTGATTGCACTATGGTCTGAGAGACTGTTTGTTATGATTTCTGTTCTTTTGCATCTGCTGAGGAGTGATTTACTTCCAATTATGTGGTCAATTTTAGAGTAGGTGTGATGTGGTGCTGAGAAGAATGTATATTCTGTGGATTTGGAGTGGAGAGTTCTGTAAATGTCTATTACGTTTTCTTGGTCCAGGTCTGAGTTCAAGTCCTGGATATCCTTGTTAATTTTCTGTCTCGTTGATCTGTCTAATATTGACAATGGGGTGTTAAAGTCTCCACTGTTATTGTGTGGGAGTCTAAGTCTCTGTAAGTCATTAAGAACTTGTTTTATGTATGTGGGTGCTCCTGTATTGGGTGCGTATATATTTAGGATCGTTAGCTCTTCTCATTGCACTGATCCTTTTACCATTATGTAATGTCCTTCTTTGTCTCTTTTGATCTTTGTTGGTTTAAAGTCTATTTTATCTGAGACAAGAATTGCAACTCCTGCTTTTTTTTGCTCTCCATTTGCTTGGTCAATCTTCCTCCACCCCTTTTTATTTTGAGCCTTTGTGTATCCTTGCATGTGAGATGGGTTTCCTGGATACAGCACACCAATGGGTTTTGGCTTTTTATCCAATTTGCCAGTCTGTGTCTTTTGATTGGAGCATTTAGCCCATTTACATTTAGGGTTAATATTGTTATGTGTGAATTTGATCCTGCCATTTTAATGCTAGCTGGCTGTTTTGCCCGTTAGTTGATGCAGTTTCTTCATTGTGTTGATGCTGTTTACCATTTGGTATGTTTTTGCAGTGGCTGGTGCTGGTTGTTCCTTTCTATGTTTAGTGCCTGTTTCAGGAGCTCTTGTAAAGCAGGCCTGGTGGTGATGAAATCTCTGAGTACTTGTTTGTTCACAAAGGATTTTATTTTTCCTTCACTGATGAAGCTTAGTTTGGCTGGATATGAAATTCTGGGTTGAAAGTTCTTTTCTTTAAGGATGTTGAACATTGGCCCCCACTCTCTTCTGGCTTGTAGGATTTCTACTGAGAGATCTACTGTGAGTCTGATGGGCTTCCCTTTGTGTGTAACCCGACCTTTCTCTCTGGCTGCCCTTAGCATTTTCTCCTTCATTTCAACCCTGGTGAATCTGATGATTATCTGCCTTGGAGTTGCTCTTCTTGAGGAATATCTTTGTAGTGTTCTCTGTATTTCCTGGACTTGAATATTGGCCTGCCTTGCTAGGTTGGAGAAGTTTTCCTGGATAATATCTGAAGAGTATTTTCCAGCTTGGATTCATTCTCTCCTTCACATTCATGTACACCTCTCAAACATAGATAAGTTCTTTTCACATAGTCCCATATTTCTTGGAGACTTTGTTCATTCCTTTTTACCCTTTTTTCTCTAATCTTGTCTTCCTGTTTTATTTCATTGAGTTGACCTTCGACCTCTGATATCCTTTCTTCTGCTTGGTCAATTTGGCTGTTGAAACTTGTGCATACTTCGTGAAGTTCTCGTGTTGTGTTTCTCAGCTCCATCAATTCACTTATATTCCTCTATAAGTTGTTTATTCTCATTAGCATTTCATCAAATCTTTTTTCAACGTTCTTAGTTTCTTTGCATTCTGTTAGAACATGTTCTTTTAGCTCATAGAAGTTTCTTATTATCCATGTTCTGAAGCCTGATTCTGTTAATTCATCACACTCACTCTCCATCCAGCCTTGTCCCCTTGCTGGTGAGGAGTTGTGATCTCTTGTAGGAGGAGAGGCGTTCTGGTTTCCGGTGTTTTCTTCCAGTGTTTGCTCTGGTTTCTTTCCAGCTTTGTGGATTTATCCACCTGTCGTCTTTGTAGACTTTCAGATTGGGTCTCGGAGTGGACGTCCAGTTTGTTGATGATGAAGTTATTTCTTTCTGTTTCTTAGTTTTCCTTCTAACAGTCAGGCCCCTCTGCTATAGGATTGCTGAGGTCCACTCCAGGCCCTGCTTGCCTGGGGATCACCTGCAGCAGCTGCAGAACAGTAAGGGTTGCTGCCAGTTTATTCTTCTGCTATCTTTGTTCCAGAAGGATACCCACCAGATGTCAGTCTGAGCGCTCCTTTATGAGGTGACTCTTTGGATATACGGGGGTCAGGGAGCTGCTCGAGGAGTCTCTCCTTTATAAGAGCTCAAGTGCTGAGCTGTGAACTCCATTGTTCATTCAGAGCTACTGGGCAGGTACGTTTAAGTCTGCTGCAGCAGAACTCATAGACTCCCCTTTTTTTTTCCCAGGTGCTCTGTCCCAGGGAGTTAGGGTTTTAATTATGAGTTTCTGTTGTCCTGCTGCCTTTTTTCAAGGCTGCCCTGCCCAGCAAGGAGGGAGCCTTGTCACTGTCTGCCTGCAGAGGCTTTGCTGAGCTGCTGTGGGCTCTGCCCAGCTGCCGTGTGAACTTCCCTGCAGTCCTGTTTATACAGGTATAGTATATGCCCAGCTACTGTGTGAACTTCCCTGCAGTCCTGTTTATATGGGTAATGGCAGCCCACCTCTATAATGGCAGACTCTCTCTGCAATGGCGGGCTGCCTCAGCAATGGCAAACTACCTCTGTAGTGGTGGACTGCCTCAGTAATGGCAGACGCCCCTCCCCCACAGAGCTGTACCATCCTGGGTTCAGCTGTGCTTGCTGTGAAACTCTCAATCCAGAGCATTTCTGATTGCTGTTTTTTTGTGGAGGTGAGACCAGCCAAGCCTGATCACCTGGCTCCCTGCCTCAGAGCCCTTTTTTTTTTAAGTTGAATGGTTGACTCTGTCTCCCAGGTGTTCCAGTTGCCTGTTCAAAAGGCACCAGGATCTGTGTGATTTCCTGTGCGGTGACCCACTGCACTGGCTGAAACAGCCACTCTGAGATTCATGGGCCCTTTTTGCCCAGGAATCTCCTGGCCTGGCTTTTTGTTTCAGTCCCCTTTTATATCAGTTGAATGGGCAACTCTGTCTCCTAGGAGCTCCAATCACCAGCTAAAATGGTGCCTGGACCCATGTATTTTGTATGGAGAACTTCCATGCCGGGGGGCCAGCCAAAACAGCCACACCAGCAAAAACAGCCACAGGGGCCAAACAAGCCACGCTAGCCAAACCAGCCACACTGGCAACCCATGGGGCTCCTCCACCTGGGAATCTCCTGGTCTGTGGGCAATAAAGATCCCTCTGGAAATGCAGCATCCACTCACCCTCTGTGCTTTCACTGGGAGCTGCCATCCTGAGCTGTTCCTAATCGGCCATCTTGGATCCATCCCAACCTTTGTATGTTTCATTTTTCTCACCTATAACACGGAGACAACAAAATGCCTCCCAATCTTAGCCCCACACAAAGGGTATATATAGCATAGAAGAAATACTCAATAACTACTACAATTAACCTAGCAAACCTACCCACATTCTACTCCTCTACATTCACATATGGCATTGGGATTGTTTCTGGAAATAGTGAATGGTACACACACTACACCCATAAGATTAACCTTCCATATACCCCTTAGGAGAGTACAGGTGGTAGGGTATGAGAAGGCAAGTCAAGCAGGTTGGGCCCCATGAGGAGAAGTCACCTCCAATCAGGCCAAAGGCCAGTGGGATGGAGATGCAGTAGTCAAGGGGAGGATGCAGGGCCAAGGGAGCTGCTTCCTAGACCTGCCCCCAACCCCAAATGGTCCTGACCTACCACTTCTGGCCATGTAGCTATATTTCCTTCCTGACTTTCAGGGACTGTAATTTATGGCTTGGCAAACTATGACTTCTTTGTAGTGGAGCCATTGTGTTTGTTAGCATAATCATTTCACAGAAAGAATGTCAATAAAGGCTGGAGAGTGAAACACAAAACCCCCTACAACCCTAACTGCTAAATAATTTCTGGAATGAGTTGTCAGGAACCTTTTATTTACTGATTTTGTGCATTTCATTTATTTCTGGCACAGGGCCAACCTTCCTGACAGTTAAGATTTATTGATTTAATTGCCTAGGGTAACCATGCAATAAAATCATCTCAAAGATAAATTTTCATGGCACTGTGCAGCATGGAGGTAATTTTTCAAATGCTACGGCTATATTTCTGCAGGTTACAGGTGCAAAATTTGCTTAAAGCTGGGATGTCTCATTATTGCAGCTTGGGAACACTGGGGGCCAGCTCTTCAGTGGAAATTCTACAGAGGAGAGAGTAAGACACACAAAGAGACAGAGAGAGACAGGGAAAGAGGGAGGGATGGGGAGGGGAGAGAGAGAGAATGAACGAGAGAGCACAGCCCTTTCAGAAAAGAAATGATATTTCCTTAATTGGTTCATATATTCAATGCCCATGAGAAAGTGGGGCTTCACTTTAATTAGGAATGGGCTTGGAGGTTATTTACAGTGTTCTGTGGAATCATTTGTTTCCAGCTGTGCGATGCTTTGTATGGCATGAGCCTCAAAAGGTAGATGATTGCCACTTGTGACATTCGCGTTTATTGCTTCTTTAGATCTTTTTATTTACCCTGTTAAAGTGCTCATATGGCTTCTAACAACGGGTAAATGAAAAACTCTGATTAACTCTCAGGTTAATGGTAACATTTTGGGAAGTCAGAAATAGCATAAACTTTTAACAATGTGAAATCTTTTCTTATCTCTCTTGATTTGTTTTACATTGTTTTTGCTTTGATTGCAGTTTTCAGATGGTGCCATTTAATAGCTTATTAAACTTGCAGTGTAGCAGGTCGGCTGTTTGGATGAAATTTTATTTTTGCTCAGGTGTAAACTTTTGGAGCAGATAGGGTTTTTTTCCCCACCTTATTGAATTCCAGTGACCAGGGTTTGGCTGATTTTCTCAGATGTTCTTTGTGTGACACAGGACCATGCAGGGACCAGTCTGAAATTGTTGCCCATTAAACCTCATCGTTTCCCATAGTGGAGAAGGATGACAACCTCGGATGGGAAGGAGAGCTCAGGCTTTTCAGATGAATCTGAACAAGGAGCCAAGAACTATTAATATGTGCTATGTTTAAATCAAGCCCCAGCCTCCTCAATGCTTGGATGGAGAAACTGAAGCACAGAGAGTTGGGAGTAGAGGTCCTAAAACCAGATCTGCAGACGCTCAGGGCAAATCATCTCATCTTTATACTATCTATGCTGCCCTATTAATATTACTCGCTGCAGTATAGTCCAAGTACACATTAGCCGGGGTGACTCATCCTTCTCTATACTTCAATTTCTGTTTATAGGTAAAGGAGGTTGGAGTAGATGCTCACTGCTTGCTTGCCCACCTTTGACAGTCTGTGGTTCTAAGGACATGTGCATATCTAACCAGTCTTACTCCCATCACCTGGCCATTAATCCAAGTGAACCATTCTTCCCATGAACCATTAGACTTCACGAATTCAATATGCACATGTGCCAATGGCCCAGACACATCATCCACTCTTTCATGGTTATACATTCTCTCCCAATGGAGTAGGCTTTGCATAGTTCAGTTTGGATTTGCAGAACTACAAAAGTGAAATTAGACTTTGACTAAAGATGCAGCAATGGAAATTTGAACTAAAATGAAGTAGTGAGCACAGCTGACCATGCAGACATTTCTCCCTACTGGAGCCAATGGCTGGGTGGAAACTAATCTGATGTCGGGGTGTCTGCAGCAAGTTTCTGAGGGTCAGTGCCAGGACTGGTTGCTAGCCACTGTGTCTGTGTGTGTGCACATTCACATAACCCACCCAGATGTGGGAAGAGACCATTCTAACTAGGGTCCTACACAGGAAGGAGTGTGAAGAATGAGAGGCTATGTGAGCATTGAAGGGACATACCTACACCCGGCTCAGGTGTTCTGACTTGCCCTGTCCAGGAAACTAAGGTTTTGGGTGTTATATTTTTGCACTGTAGCAACAGCCTCCTATGTGTTCTTTCTGCTTCAACTCTTGCACCTTTTAATATACTCAAACAGCAGCCAGAGGCACCTTTTTAACATGCAAATCTGATTATGCCAATTCTCCATTTAAAATTCTTAAGAGACTCCCCATCACTCCCAGGATAAAGTCCAGAAGGCTTGGTTCGATGTGACAAGACTTGGATGCCCTGGTTTCTGCCGTGCTCCCCGGCTGTCCTCTTCGAACCAATTACCAATTCCTCTAGAGCTTCATTGAATGGGCCAGCAACCAACCCACGTGCTCAAATGAAGCATGTGCATGCGTACCTGTATGTGTTCACATACATGCATGTACACACACACACAGAGTTCTCGATTTTCTCCTTTCCATAATCACTTATAACCAATCCAGCAAGAAGTCCTGTCAACACAACTTCTAAAACAGATTCAAAAGCCCTCTTTCCTCTACCTCCACTGCCTCCATACTGGTTCAAGCAACCATTATCTCCCATTTGTTCAGTAGCATATTAAAGAGTCTTAAAAATCTCCTGGAAAAGGAAACTTCTGTTTCCTTTTGAACTATGGTTAACCCTCAAGTTCCCAAATATATTAGACAATGACTTTTGTTGAACAACTGTTAACATTCATTCAGCAACTATTTTTTGAGGGCTTTATGTTATAAATTGTCTAGATGTTGAAAATATATCATTGAAAACAAAAAGACAAATTCCCTGCTCTTGCAGAGCTTGCAGTCTGGTGAGAAAGACAGGCAATACACAAAATTAACTCTACAACACCAAGTAATAAGTGCTGCTCAACTGGGATGAGAGGATGACTGGAAGTGATTCAAATGAAAACGCAGAGGCTTGGCTCTCCACAGGAGTACAGACAGTTCGGCCATTGTGACAGAAGGGCAGGCAGAGCACATTGACACACATCTGAGAATGAAATGTTCCAGTGTTCCAGGAAACTGTGCAGGAAATTATACGTACAGGATAAATGCCCAACTCAAGAAACTTTTTGCTGCAGCTGAGTTTTTCACTATATCTTAGCTCTTGTATCACTGACCCCCTCATCCTCCCTTCCAACACACTCATATACCTCTCCACTCCAGCAGCTCCCAGCTACTTTCCAATTCCCCCAAAAATACCTACTGACTTTCTTTGTCCACACAGCCCTCTTTACTTGAAATACAGACTCCCCCCTTCTTTGCCTGGCAAAATCAGATTTGTTTTTGCATCCCTTATCTCTTTAGCAGTTAGCACAAGGTCTTGCCTGGAGTTGATGCTCTGAAAATGGTAACTTGAATTGTTTTACCTTACTCTTTACTTTGTTAACCCTTCCCTTCCCACAGCCATACCATTGCCATTACTTTTCAAAGGAGGAAACTAAAGACTCACCACAAGACTTCCCAGGCCAACAGGCTGGCATGTCCCATTTGGACACAAAAGGATGTCTTAAGGCCTCTGGCCCCCAGTGCCCCAGATATCCCTAAGAGGAAGCCCTATATGAAGAATGGGAAGCTCAGAGTTGCTTTTCCACCTCCCCTCTATAAATCCTGAGAGTGAAGGCCCAGCCTAAATCAGCACTTCTGATTTTCTGATTCTTTCCACTTGTTCCCAAGTTACTACGGGGAGCATGTGAAAGTAATCAAGGTCCTTCCAAAGGCAAAGAAGACAATGGCCAATAAATGGCTAGTTCTTGCCAAGAGAGTGGTTTGGAGACCACAGAAGGGCAAGACAGAAAGCTGATCCCTTGTGAACATTTCTAGGAGCTTGTTAGGACCCAGTTAGTCCAAGGTAAGGGGTGGAAAAATGAAGGTGTCCCTCATATGGAAGATGTTAAGATTACAGGGCAGGAAGTTCATGTAGGGAGGATATTAAAAAGCACACATTTGTGCTAATTTGGAAATAGTCATTGGAAGAGTGTACAGGAATGGGGCAGCTCTGGCAGTGCTCTCTGGTGTAGAAAGCTGGGGGCATATTTCTCAATTGATCAAATTTGTATGGACATCAGGCGTACTTCTACTCCTACCCCATCAAACACCAGCAGGAACTTAAAATATACTAAAGTTTTGTGGCTCTGCATTAACATTTTAAAGTCCACTGGGACATTCATGTCTCTCTAATTAGAAACCTTCCATTGTCAGGGGTTCAAGGCTTCCGGTCTGAGAAAACCTCTAAGGGCCTTTCCAATGTAGTGGCCTCTGTGCACCTGTATGGAATGAATGGCCAGGTTTCTTGGCTTGTCTATGCAGGGGACTTACCAATGAATTTGGCCTGGTACACACTACAGTGACCATTATAATATAAGCACATGTACACTCAGGCTAGAAGGCTTTAAAAAAACTACAATGGGTAGAATATAAAGCCCTTCCCGTTGCTGAGTGGGTTAAACTCACAGGCATGTGTCCATGAACACTCTGCTGATTTGCGATCACTTACATGAGCCTGGTTGGTGTGCTGGCAGCAGCCAGGTTAAAGCACATTTCCCATTGAATCAGGTCATTGCTTTGGAGCCAAGCAAAACACATCACTTGAGGTTTCTTCTACCTATGGCAGTCCTTCCCCAGGGTACCTGTGTCTTAGCATGGCCAACTGAATCAGCATGAGAGAAGCCAGGGCATAAGCCCTGATAGCTGATTGAACAGCAAAGTAGAACACTGGAGGAAACTGAACTGGGTCTTCAGAGATCATCTCATTATATCCACCTAGGTCTGACTTCATATTGAATTAAGCTGCTCTGCCTATGTCCCAGCCCCTATCTTCTGTGAAGCTATCCAGTATCTCATTTATTCATAAGCTCATGAGCTCAATAGTCACTGGACACTCACTATGTGCCAAGCACTTGTGTTAGTCATTAAGAATACAAAATTGCATGTGACAGGCTCCCCTCCCCAAGGGGAGACAAAAGGCTCCCACAAAACCTGTGCTGAGAGACTTGTGGGTGGTGAGTACATAGCCACATGCCACTTTCTCTACATTAGCAGATGTCAAGTTCTATATTCTTAATAACTATCGAGAACCCCAAACAACTTGTATTTACATGTATTATGTCTATCACTATCTACCACATTAGAAGTCAAGAATAAGATATGAAAAATATTAATTTGTTAAATAACTATAAAATTAAAATATCAACCCAGTACATGTTTATGAAAAGTAACTATATATTTTCAAAACAAAAAATATTTAGTTAGAAGAGATGCATTGTTTTACAGTATTGCAAATGTCTAATCTCTGTCTTAATGAAACATAGATTCTCCTACTTCCACATTGAATCTGTTGTTTTGTTTGAAGTATATGAAGAAAATGCATTTAGAAAAAAGAAAATCATTTTAATAGACCAGATGGTTTTGAATATTCTTCATTGATGCAACATGAAAAATCTCAACAAAAGGTACTTTTTAAAAAGTTTAGTAACAATAAATATCTAAAACCATGTGAATGTTTGTACTCTGCTATATTAAAATCCATTGGTCTCTCTATCATGCTTTTGTAACACTGTGCACTGGTCATTTGGAAAACACTGGTGCCCTGAGTTGTATCTATCTTTTAAATGATGATACCTTTCATTATGTAATACCCCAAAGCCACATTTGTTAATATCACCACTAATCTGATGAGAAATGTTTTTGGATACTGGGGAGCTGTCAAGCTCACAGTGGTGAATCTACATTTCCCAAAATTCTAATTTTTTCTTGAAAGCTAAAATTTTGTCACTGGCAAAAAAGTTAATTTGCTTTTTTATTTTTGAAGTGGCAGGCTCACTGTGTTCATTTTTGAGCTGTTTACTAAATACTTAAGTCTAAGTCACCATAGATTGTCCTACAAAATTTCAAGTCAAAATAGGGTTCTATGAAAAAAAAAAATTCAGCCAGTTCATCTCACAATTCAATTGCGCAATGAGTCAACCATTGTATTGTAGTGTATATCAAATGCTTTATATGTAGTTCCCATTTTGGCGCACAGAATATTAAAAAGACCTGTACTCAAGGCTCGAGATTTCATAAAATTAATAACGTTTTCTACTTCTTCAAGGACATTCTTAAATGAAACTGTTTTTTTAACTGCAGATGTGGCAGTGAACAAGCAAAAAGCTACTAGAACAGTTTGGTTCTACTAGTTTGATTTGCACCCAGGTGCCAGTAGCTTTACCTACTACTGCTTTTCCACCGTCAGTGCAGATGTCAACTCAGAAGGCAAATAATGAAAATAGTTTTTACTTCACAGAATCTCCAAAAGAGTCTCTGGATACCCATGAGTCTATGGATCACACTTCAAGAATCATTGCTCTGTTTAATTTTCATGCCACTCCCTTTAAATGGGTGGCTATGTTCCCCAGACTCTGGGACCTGTGCCATTGAATCTGCCTCTATGCATAAAACTCATCCAGTCTGCAAACTTTATGAGGATGGGGTTCTGCTCATTGCTGTATTCATATCATCAGGCACAGGGTCTGATATGTGACAAGACCTCCTTTAATATTTGCTGAATGAAAAAAATGAGTGAATGAATGAATGAATTGCTTGAGAGTGAAACTGAATGTAGTGTACTGTAACAGGTTCACCAGGAGGTGGCTACTCTGCTCTCTAGTTCATTTCTTGACCTTTCTGATTTCTGTAGATGTAAGAATGGACTATACCTCTCATGGAAGAGTGGTGCTTTCAGAAATGAGCAAAAGCTACACTTACAGAGCTTCCTCGGCAGGGAGTGTTTGCAGAATTCCTAAAATTGCTCACTCAATGGGAGCTTAGAGAGAAAAATGAAAATTCCACTCTTTTTCTTGCAAAGGCTATTTCATTTTCCATTTTAAGATACTGATGATGTCGGCCTAATGGGGTCTTTTGAGAGAGGAAGATGGAACCAGGAGGCCCCTCAGAGAGAGACAGCTTCACCTAAAGGGCAGATTAGAGTGAACCACAATAAGCCACATAAAATTGGTCTTCTGAACAACTCTACAGAGAGCCTTAGACGTGAGAGCCACATTTGAAAACAAATTCCACATTTAAAAGGTAGCTCACAAAGATCACAAAAGAAGCAGGAGCTGTGTGCAAGAGCGACAGCAACCCACAGGGAAGTTTTCTCCTGTTCTGAGTTGTGTGAATGAGTGTAGCAATCATGACTGTGGGAAACCCTTCTGTCTTGTTCACTGTGGCTTCTTAGGACATTACCTGGCCAATAGGAGGAGCTCGATTGAATGAATGAATGAATGAATGAATGAATATATGAATGAATGCTGAGAACTATGTAATCCAAAGAGCACATTTTACTACAACAGGTTGCTCCTCTTTACAGTCATCCGCCTTACCTGCTTTGGTTCTGGTTCCCACAGGCTGAAATGCTATTCTTTGTCAACATCAACCTCGCCCTACTCAGCCTTGAGTCTCCATACCAGGCCAACCCCCTATGAAGGCACTGTCTTTCTCAGGCGCTGACTCCACGTGCCGTGGAAGAGTTGACCTTAG
Organism: Callithrix jacchus; assembly: GCF_049354715.1. Classification (NCBI taxonomy): domain Eukaryota; kingdom Metazoa; phylum Chordata; class Mammalia; order Primates; family Cebidae; genus Callithrix; species Callithrix jacchus. Next base: position 145,572,386 of record NC_133524.1, read on the forward strand.
CTAGGAGTGCACACAAGATTTTTTTCTCTCCATTTTATAGTTTAGAATAAAGCTGGAGAAGGGGCTGTCCAGACAGACAGAGTGGCCCCTGGGATGTGCAGGGTCCTAGGCAAATATTTATATTTTTGTGGGCTGTTCTCTATGTGAACAATTTAATGAAAACATGTATTATGAAATTCATGGGCCCACGTGAGGTATAGTGATTTGTTGATGAAGATTTAGCATAAGAGGCAGAGAGGAGGTACCTAGCTGTCTGTTTACTATGCCATCAGTGCTTGTGAAGGTTCCCTGTAGGATTCAGGTTCCACATCTTCTTGCTCAGGCCCAGGAAGCATCTCTTCATGTTCCTTATTGTGTAATGCAGCACATATGGCAAGCTCCTATCTCCCACTGAGAGGAAAAGAGAACATCACTGTTGTTGAGCGCCTACTTGTACTGGAACAGTCTAGATCTTCTTACTTCTACAGGCCCCTGACACCTTTAAGTTCATGCTCGCTACACCATGACCTGTGGCATTGCCATTATCCACATGTGATATTCACTGGTGCCTGTGAATATCAGCTCCCAGGGTACTCTCAGACATTGTTACTGTGTATTGTTGATCATGAGCACAAATGCACACCTTCCCCAGAGTTTGTAGAAAAATATGAACAACGTGTCATTTTATGGTCATGGTAACATACCATTTGGCACTTTACAGCATACGTGTAAAATGACATATCTTCCAACCATGGCCTCATTTGAACCTCAGAGGCCATAATCATTGCATTCCTAGGATGGGATGTCTTTTTATGTTGACTGCACCTCTGCATTCTACAAATGCCACCACAAGCAGAGAGGATGAGTGGAGGGCCCACTGGCAGAACATGAAAAGTGTCACATGAAAAGTGATCTCATTCACATAAGGAATGATCATGACATCATCACATGAGCGAAAGCAAAAGAGGACATTCATCAGAAAGGACCACTGAAAAAGTGAGACAACAATATCAGAAGCTCACAAAGGAGACAGAAATAGTTAACTCTATATAACTGCTTGACAAGGGCCACAACGTCTATAGAGAGAGTAGTGTCCTGGGTGTCGGTGGCAGAAGTCATATCAAGTAAAAAACTCCTGCCATAACCTCCACCTCTGGTGCTGTAGACTAGAAGTGGGTACACAGATGGCCAAAGACTCATGCATAGGTTCACACGTGTAACTCAAGCTCAACTGGTTCTGGTGGACTAACAGGATTCTACGGTGCTGAGTCTGTCCTGTGTCAGTCAACTCAGCATGTCAGCATTATTCTAGCAGCCCAATCTTGCACAATTTCCTAAAAAAAAAAAATGCCATACAACACACTGGAACAACTTACAGATATGAGTCCAGGAGCTCCTAAGGGGATCTAGTTGACCCCATGACCATCTGTGCCCTGTGAGGGCACCACAGGGGAATAGGTGGAGAGTACTCAGAGAGAAGAAATGGAGACAAGAGCCTATGTGGGTCTCTGTTAGGGCTCAGGGTGCCCTCTCAGCTGGCACTGCCAGTCTGACTGGTCCCTTTCATTGGAAGGGGACTTAGAAATTTTCAAGGAAGGATTTTCCAGTGATCAGAACCTATAAAGGACCCAGTCCAGACTGGCAACACCCTGCCTGGATGGTACTACTTGTCCTGGCTAGTCACAGGTACCAGATGGAGTCTTAGAAAATTTTGGGCAGCATTCCAAAGCAGGGGACCCCTGTGGAATAGGGACTGGATGAGAAGACATGTTTGTTCAGGTTTGAGGGTGGAATTGCAGCTAGAGACTGTATTTCTGAGCTCTCCTTGAATCTAGGTAGAGTTATAAGACTAGTTCTCACAATGGAATGTGAGTGAAATTAATGTGTACTCCTTCCAAGCCAAACTAATGAAAAACCAGAAATGATTTATCCATCTTTTATTTCCACTTCTGCCCACTGGTAAGTGAGTTCTCTGAAGCCCTAGTTGTGGCACATACATAAGATGGAAGGACCCAACGTCCCTGGATCATATGTGGAGGAAAGGCTGCCAACCAGCAATTTCCATAATGCACTGCCACCTGAATGAGAAATAAACCTCTATTGTGTTAAGCTACTGACATTTGGGAGGTTTATTTGTTAGAGAACCAAGTGTTATTCAAAATGTAAAGTTCAAGTTTACATGGGGCTTACATTAAGAGTGGGCATGATACAGTGTTAAAGCTCTCCAAATGTGTCTTCTAGCCTTCTGATTACCAGCAACCTCATTAAGTCTGACATAGCTTGGGACTCATTGGGACTGCAGCAGGTGAAGATACAAAATGCCTGGAGGTCACAGCTCAGGAGAGAAGGATTAGCAAAAGGGATGGGTCTTTTTTATTTTTCGCATTTCTAGCTGCACTCTACAAACTGACTCTTACAGGTTCAGACAACTGTGTCAGAGCTCTCTGCAAAAATTTTCCAATGTCCAGGAACCCTTGTAGACATAAAGGATCTAGGATAATGGTGGTTAACCCTGGAGCTAAAAAAAATATAGAAAGGTAATGTGGTTGATTTGTGCTCCCTGAATTTATTAGGCAGAGCTTTGATTGACTGCATGATATCATGGTCCTTCATAGTCTTCATTTTTCTTTGAAATATAGCATATAGAACACTAATAATAGATGATATTGATTTAATGGGGAATTTTCATGAGGAATAGATTTTTATGAGATGCAACAGTACTTATTTGAAACATATTGACATTTTTAGTGCATGCTGAGCAGCTTCCAGATTTATGGGCTACAGCCTTATAATAGAAAAAAACCACCATGAAGATCATTAGGAATCCTAAATTAAATTGGAAATCTTTAAGAACTATACAGTTTTAGTCAGAAAGTAACTGTCAAGAGGGTCCTAAGTATTAACTCTGGGATTTCCAGCCACAGCAATCATGCCTTAGAAAACAATAGAAAGCATAGTTCATTTTTAGCTGTTTTAATACAGACACTCATCCTGATAGGAAATGTCTTCACTTTACTCCAAACATGGCAGTTTTTAGCAAGTATTATCTCTTCTTTTGTGGTTACCCTGCTATCAAATCCCAAGAAACACTGCATAGATAAGTGATGGAGTTATATGATCAAGACAGAGATATAAAGACAGCGTGAAAAGCAACATCTCCATCATCAACTGGTTGTCAGCTTCTAAATATATCACTAGTCCCTTGAGGGTTGAAACACTGTCAGCTACTCATCTATGTAAATTCTTCACAGCAATCACACAGTAAGTCTAATCCAATAATGTGCACATAGTAGGAATTAAAGGTCACTTACCTATTGACTTATTTACTCATTAAGTGTATATTTCCTGAAGCCTACTCTGTGCTGAGCCCTGGGGGTGCAGAAATAGATAAGCAAGGTTTAACTTTAGGCTTTCAGTTTCAGACACATACCATATCTAGTCGATTAGCACAATCTAATTTGATCAGCATGAACAGAAATGTACTGTTGTAGAATATTTAATGATGTGTAGAGTGTTCAAAATATAGCAGATTACAAAAGAGAGAT